>NC_092793.1:14929257-15242735 GCF_918797505.1 Bemisia tabaci | reverse complement strand
GTCGGTAGCGATTCTTGTAAGTTGGCAACTCTGATAAACCTCCATTTAACTCCATCATAAATAATCAATTAAATTACTTAAATATCGAACTTCCGACTACCGTTTTTGTCCTGGGCTAAACCGATTTCAATATCGAACTTACGACTACCTTTTTTGTCCTAGGCTAAACCGATTGCCAGCAACGACAAAACGTGCCTAGATGCCAAAAACTTAAAACATCATAATACAGACTACGCTGTTTGTACGTCTCGAAGTATCAAGACATTGCTGATGTTTTCAAGGAGATTTTCGTGATTTCTAGGCGTAGAAAGTATAATTAGTTGGCTGCGCTTCTTGTGTATGTTGCAGGCAGTCAGCAAAAACTGGCATTTTGTGAAGTGCAACTATTCGCATTGACGCAGTAAAGGTTTTATCAATAAAACTTTGGAGGGATGACCACGGTTTGGCGCGCCTTCAAATGTCCGTGATACTCTCCACATTGCGAGGCAGTTAATTTAGTTGCCTATATGAACTTAATCCAACTACGGTCGCTGCTTTCATTACAAGTACTCACTAGTGCGCTAGCTGGTACTATGTATTCAAGAGAAAGATTAAATCTAGTTTACTTCCTAGTGCTATAATCAGTACTTTCCATCATCCCTCTTTCCCTCTGAATTTTTACAGTGTTTTATTCAGGACAAATAGATTGAAATGTGTTAGTTGCCTGCGAAGTGTATCACAAACCGTCGTTTCCCAGACGAAGGAAGGTAACTCCATTCCAAAGTTGCAAACTTGGCTTAAACAATTTAATTTGTTACAAAAGTACCTGTCAAATGGTTGTCCACGACTTGTCTGATTCTCGCATGAGATCAGGAGAAAAATCAGTGAGATTTTCAATTCAAAATGCCTGAGATTCTCCTGGTAAAAATGCAATTTACGAGGGGAAATGTGGCAACAGTGAAATGTAGTTGCGTCTTTTCGTGCGGGAAACGACAAACATACTGCCGTGCTCAGAAAGAACGCCGTATGAACATTCGAAATCTGCCAAATTTCCCTGGATAAAACATGTATGTTTGACAACATTCACGCATATTCTTCCTCAAAACGTTCAGATATTTTAGATTAAATTGCATCCAAAATTGCATGAGAATTTTAGAAAATAATATTCGCAATTTTCCCAGTAAATTCGGTTTTTATCGGAGGGAACTTGGCAACGTCTGAAGGCACGTACGGCGTTCTTCCTCAGCACAGCAGCATTGTAGTTCAATCTAAGCAACATTGGAATGTTTGCGGTTCCTTATTGCAAAACGTAGTTCAGGTGCGAATAGAATCCCTGCATGCGCCATTGGGAGGGCCGCGCCTTAATCTCGGCGTGGAAACCGGGATAAAGTTGGAGTCAAGTCACGGGAAGCCAGGAGTGTTAGCTGGATGCATTGGTATGCTCCGGGCGCATTAGCCGGCTGGATATCCAGGGCCGCCAGGGGACGATCAGGGGCAAGAAAGCCTTTGAATCCTTTATCGTGATTCCTTCCCAACTTCCTCCCTTTGACCCGTTAAGAATTCGAGTCGCTCTCCTCTTCCGGAATGGAGCCCACAGCCCCGGCCCCGAACTTGCTAGCCCTTAATGCCGACGCAGATTCTTTCCTCTGTCGTGCTCTTCCTTCCTGCCCTAACTCACTTCCTTCGGAAATCGCCCCCGCCTTACCCCGCCCCTCTTGCCCCATCCTCCTCCCCGTGCCACCACCCGTCTCGCCGGCAATAACCTCAGCATCGCACGGCCGTGCTAAATGTCGTATGAGCCTTTAGACTTATCAAATCTCCTTCGATAACATATTTATTTTCGAGGAATGTTACGTATATTTTGCCGTAACATTTTCAGATATCATTCAGTAAATTGCGGACAAAATTGTCTGAAAAAAATCGGAAGAAAACTATTTAGAGTTTTCCCGGTAAATTCGGTTTTCATCGACGAAGATGTGGCATCGTCTGAAGGTTCATACGACGTTGTTCCTTCGCACTGCAGCATATACTTTGGGATCTTACTTAATCTGTATCGTGGCTTTTCGCTCAACCAGCGCCCTTTCACTTTCGCACTAGCACTTAGCCGCTGGTTACGTCGCTGCTTATGAAATTCGGTCGTTAATGTGAAACATTGCATTTGAATGAAATGTTTTACGATCGTAAATTGTGCATAGGGTTGATACGCAAAAAAAAATCGACTAGACACAGTTTCTTTCTTACTTTTTTTCCGTACTGTCTGACAGTCTTTGCTCATAGTGCCTCAAAACTGCTTCCTTGTCAGTAAAAAATAATGGTATCCATCACAGATTGAAATCAATTACGCGCATAACAGAGGAAATTTTTATCTTTGACTCATCTTTTGCATCTTTGAGTACTTGGAATCAGTGTCAACTAGCTTTGAAAGACATTCAAATTTCACATAGCTAGTTGATGCTGTCATTTTGAAAACATACTTCTCAGCATGGCTTTAGAGGCCGAATACTTTTCTCATTTAAAAACCCTGTCCTATCAACAGTGCAGGTGCGTGAATTAGTGAGTAAATGTGATTGCTCCAGATGATGAAAAATATTGACACATACGTAAGCCTTCAACGTGAAAAGATACTTCCTAACGTAGCTGTGGAGGCCGAATAGTTATTTTTTAAGACCCAAACAAGAATGTTACAGCACGAATATCAGGGCCGGATTTAGGGGTTGGCCACATGAGCCGCGGCCCATGGCGGCATATTTTGTAATTTTTCAAATGTATAGCTGTAGAGAAAAATCGGATTCAGAAAAAAATTACAAACGAGAAAAGGTGACAAAATCTCTCACTTCCTTTGAGTATATCTTTAATTTTATTGTCTCTCTGTGATACAATAGACAGCATCTTCAATTAGTCGAGTTAAGACTACGAGAGAAACCGAACACTGAATTTGGCATGGAACGGCGCGGCGCAGAGAGCAATGATGACGAGAACTTGAGATAAAAAGGAGAAACCCTCAGCACGGCGCGGCGGTTGGCATGTAACACATAATAGCGCCTACAAGACTGCATGAATACTTCGCGCATTGCGTCAAAGACAGTGCGGTCAGCAGCGGGCGGCGTGAAACGCATAGCGCCCACAAGACTGCATGAATACTTCACGCATTGCGCCTAACGCACAGCGCAGTCGCCGGTTCGCGTAGCGCCTACAAGAGTGCACGAATACTTCACGCATTGCGCCTAATACAGTGCGTGCGCGTAGAGCAGAGGTCGGCGTGAAACGAATAGCGCATACAAGACTTTAGAAATACTTCAAGCATTGCGCCAAACACAGTGCGGTTAGCGCGGCGCGGCGGCGGAAGTTAAAATTATTAAACCACGTTTATGTTTGTTCTTACATAATTTTCGCGTTCGTTTCATATAAATAGAAGGCCCTGTCCACACAGAGATAGGTTTACGGAACTTAACTTTCGCGCCAAGTTCCGTGAACTTTTTCTGTAGTGTTGACAGGGCTTTCGCAAAAAATGTGTCCAACACGAGTAAACGCGTCTTATACACCCCTCCCCTTCCGGCACGTTCACTTGATAGTTTTTATTGATGCTTCAAAACGAATGAGAAGGGGGCGGCAAGTAAGTCAATTCGGCCCTGACGTATATTAGAGAAAAATATGGTTGCTTGCTTCACATAATTCTTTGATGCAGAGTAACTCCACATATGAAACGCGTTCATTGTAAATGATACTTCCTAGCTTGGCCTCAAAAGCTGAATAGTTGCATCATTTAAAAATCCCAATCAACAGCTTAGCAGTGTGAATTTATGACCTGATTAATATTAGGAGCCTTTCAATGACGTTGACATCAAACAAAAGCGTAAGTCGTTAGACTTGGTCATAATAATGTACGAATATTTTCGTCAAGATCGCAAGGGCACGCACTCAGTATAAACTAGAAATAATGCAACGACAAGTCCGTATTTATGGAAACGGATTGCCTGTCGCGTTATCATTCCAATTTATATTCATTAAATGTAATACAAGATTTCGAGACATTGACGAAAAAATACAAGCATTTAGCTTTAATTGTTTGTTTTTGATCGATTCAGTAAATCATCTGCATTTTTCCCTTAACAACTATTCCTCCCTTTTGCAACAAACGAAGAGCACCCTGCCTGCGATGTCAATATCCGCACACGGCAAAACACAATGTTACAATGATGGCTCATTTTTTACCACCAAAAATGGGCATCGGTCGACCCGGAAATCAAAGGGGAGGCGTTGAAGTCACCGCTCTGCTGAAGTAAGGGTGTGACTCAGTTATCACGTGAGACCTGGAGAGCGTGGAGTTCTACGTAAGTCAGGGCTCATCTCTAAGTGTAATAGGAATGTGTATCCTTCCATTGATGAAGTCTCGTGCATCCTCATTCCTCATCGACCAGAATTTGAAGTAAATGACTCGACACTGCGAACCATGTTTGTACTTTTCGGGTGAAATGACGCGACAACGAAAAAAAGGGTTGAGAGCCGGGCCAGTATTGAGGAGAGGGTAGGAACATGCGCATTCTAGGTTGGACTACAAAACAACGGATATTAGCGGTAATGAGATGTTACGCGCGTCCAGATGATAGAGTGACTGTCAACTGTGTTCTCGCACTTGAATGAAAGGGAACTCCATAAAAGCAGGGCTGAAATCATATTTGTATGACACAAACTGATTGCAGTGGACGCACGGGTCATAAGACAGTATGTTGGAGTTTTTAGCCAACGGGCGTTAAGCCTGAATTCCTGAAAGCGAAGTTCCTGAAGGGTCGTAACTAGTGTTGCACCAACCAGCATATTTCTTTGAGGGAAACTTGGGCTCATATGAGCTTTTCCCCTCTGTATTGAGACTGCAGCTGGCAGCTGAACTTTTAACGCACGTTGGCTAAAAAACTCCAACATACTATATTAGTATGAATGAAAATTTTCTTCCATACATCTGATCCGTCAAAAAAACTGCTTATTTTTTTTTAAATTAACCGGGGTATTTGAGAGGATAGAAGGCTAGAGAGATAGATGCACTTCGAACTTCATTTCTGGTGAGATTTCTAACAATGTTCTTTTCTCCGTACGGATTTCACCTGTGCTCAAACTTTGCCTTATAGTTAACTTATTCCAATGCAAAGCCTTTGCGCGAACACATTTCGAAAAGTTCAAGGAACCGCATTTAGGAGCGGGCGCGGAACAACCAGTCACGGCGAATTACCGACCCCGGTTAAACCGCAGGATCCGGATTTGAAGTACTCGAATTCGGCCGAAACTTGGTCTTGGCGGCCGCACCGGGCGAGGGGAGGGGAGGGCTGGGATGGAGACCGAGCTTAGTTGCGCCCGGGACTTACGTAATTAAGGAACAATTAGGTCTCCTGCTGAGAGTGAAAATTGGTGTTGCAGAAAATCGAGAAGTGTTCTCGAAGGAGGACCACTGCGGTAGCCGAGCGTCGGGCGAGGGGGAGCTCCGACAATAGGAGGGAGAATTCGCGGGGATGCGACTACCGACTAGACGCCGGATTACAGGGGAGGTTTTCAACTTCATTAAAGTCGCTTGCGATGCTTCGCTCGCAGCTGGATTACGCGTGCATGTACCCGCAGTAACCATGTATTTTCCGTCTTTCCTCGTTTTATGAAGCCAGTCCCTTTCTATCTGCTGCGGGTGTGCCCGTGGCTCGACGTCTCTTTAAGATTCTCGAAATTGCTCCCCGTGTGGTTTAATATTGAGTTTCCTGCTCAAAATCCGACTATTTTGAACAATCTATTCCATAATATGTGTTGATCCTTCGTTTCCACACAACGAACAAAATTCGCAAAGGAAAGGTGTTATTAGAAGCTCATGTTGCGGCTTCGCAAAGGATTTTTGCAATAGTTATTCTTCAGCTGATTTCAAAATTCAATGCATATACTCAATAAAAAATCTGGTCTTAAGCGAGCCTGACGAATCCTTGCAGTGGGATATATTGCTGCTGTCATGGGTTTGAAACCCGATAATGGTCATTGTTCATGACAGTTTTTAGTCTAATGTTATTTTTGGCCAGAGCGCTGCAATCAGGCTATTAGACTCGGATATGTCGTAGCAGGCCAATCAACCTTGGTAAAACCATGAAAAGTAGCCATTTTCGACTTTCATACCTCCTGTGTTGACGTCATTATCTGGCTTTACCATTACGAGGCTGAAACCAATTATTTTTGTTTATTGAGAACTTTCTACTGTCAAAACATACTGAATTGCCTAAAATTCAGCGTTGAACCGATTTCAGTCTCGAACGAAGTGTGGCGATTTTGCCTCTTAATGATACTCTTCCTCTAAATGAAGTAGAAATAAGCTGTTCCGAAAAGAAATAAAATAAAACATGAACCGACAGTTGCGCCATCGCAAATGAAGATTAACATTTTTTGAATTCAACCATCAATATGTGCCCTCCAACTTGGTGAGCACACAAAATAGATAAAGTTTTATATTCTCGCGAAGAGGAGAGTTCCCTGAATTTTTCACAAATTCAGGCGAAGAGCGCGAAGCGGCAGTGCGGAAAAAATAAAGAGATAGGGGTAGAGCACATGTCGCCGAACCGGAGGGCAGGGGCGAAAATGTCTATCCAGGGAAATCTCGCACCTATCTAAAATGCTTGACACATTTTACCGCGACGATGGGCGAGCATCATTTCGTGTCATTTCGCCGGATCCTCGCCGCTATTTATGCTAATACGTTTGAGGTCTCATTTTATTTAAATCACTCGACTGCGTGCTGCGTGCTGCCGAATAACGGGGCGTAATTTATCAAACTCTAGGTAGATAATGGCGGGGCGCAGTTGATTTTTTCCTCCCCTCCCGTTCGCGTATGCGTGTGTCTGTGTCTGTCTCCCGACGGAACAAAAAGATTCACACATCTTCGTGTTTTTTTTTCGCTCTCCAGGGCCGTGCTCCTTGCGGAGATGATTGTTTCTGATAAGCGTTTGATTATTTTTTTACGCGGCGAGGCGGGGCGCTCCTAATCCTTTGAGCCAAGCACGAATCTATTGTCGCGCCTTTTATCAACTCCACCGGAATCAGGAATCGGGAATCGGAACGTCGATTCGTGCCTCAACTTCGTCAGCCTCGTGCTCGCTTCCAAGTTGGAGTGAGGAAACTCATTTCAGCCACGGCAATGTCAAGTTGAAGGGGATGTGCTTGACGTCGTTAAGAAAACCAGTCATATAGGGGTCCTTCAAATATTTTGTAAGCCATTTTGTGTGAAAAGGTAGGGAGGGGTGTCTGAGTAGGCCTCCTCGTCTTACGTGGAGTGGAGGAGGTCAAGTTCAGCTTTACGTGAATCCATAAAAAAAAAAAAAAAAAAAAAAAAAAAAAAAAAAAAAATCAGGTACCTCAATAAAAATAATTTTTTTCAGATATTTTTCAGGATTTTTCGTCCCTCTCTGAACTAGATTAAGAAAAGTGGGGGTCAGAACTGTCTTACATGATTCAAAGTAACGTTGAGAGGTTGGCTGATTGGTGTCGTACAAAAAGAAGAGAGTGTCAAAAAGTCCTTCAAAATGCCTTACCTAATACTTGAGCGGCCTCCTCAACAAGAAAGAATAACATTTGAATAGACGTCATTCAACTGTCCACTCACGAAGGAAGAATCTCCGTGGGAAACCTCGACTTGAATCTTAAACTTTCGAGAGTTGTATTTTCTCTGTTCGATTTAACTCATTTGCGAATACGTCAGAATGCAATTAGTTTTTTTTTTTTTTTTTTTTTCAAATTTTCAATAGTATTGTGAGGAAAGCTTTTGATGCATAGCGACTTAAAGGTTTGGTTTGTGGCAAAGTTTACGGAAGTTTGCAGCAAAATACTTCTCCAAGTTTACACCACGGATTCATTACATGAAGAAAGTCGAAGAGATCTTGGGGAGGCCACCCTCACATATTTTACCAGTCTTAGGTTACTATCCAGGGGGTGCGCCTCCTGATCGCTGTGCCGTCCAATTCCCCGAAGCGCTTCGCGCCTTAGGCGTTATGCGCTACGCGTTACTCTTATGATTTGATATTATAGGGTAAGAAGCCGAAAGCTCCGGGTGCTGCATAAGCCCGAGACTTTCGGCTTCTGAGCCCAGAACGCGGACGGTACGTGTATATAGCTTGTAAGTACGGCTTCTACGACCGGAGTTCTTTTTTCAGTGCACGTAGGACACAGTTATTCTTCGGTCCGATTATCAAATTATTTTTTCTAGACGGGAATCGAACGATTGACAGAGACCATCGAGTCATTTGGACTGCGAATCTTCCTCTCGACTCCCACAGTTTTCACGAACAATGCAAGGCCTCTTATTCCATAGCTCACGCGCGAAACTCCTTCTAGGTCCATTACTCTTCGCGAGAGGCTTTAATGAACTTGTAGAGGGCCCCTCGTTCACTTCCGAGAGTCGGGCCGGAGACGGAACATGTGAGATTGCGAGACGCGCTCCCCATAGGATACGTGTTACGAGTTTGACGAGAAAACTGCGAAATTGATATAAATGTTGCCGCCAGTAGAGTTGAAGGAGTCAAGGTTTATACGATTCGGATCTTGATTGATCGAGCGACGACTCCGGATGCTTAGACCCGAGGAGGGCTCGCGCAGGCTTGCCAAGTTGTCCTTCAAAATCGCCATTAAATTGGCTCGCTTATTTGGATAAGTTTAGACCTCCCCCCCCCCACCCTCATTTACATGTATCACATTTTTACATTTTTCTGCGTGTTTTACATTTTTTTTTTACATTTTCATACTTTTTTTTACATCATTTTACCTGTTATACATTTTTACATGAGGGGAGGTGGGGAGGAAACATTTATTTGAATATGAACCCGATTCGATTAAAATGTTCTTTCTGTCATCTAAAGCAGAGAAAAATTTCCCGATAGTTACCTAAAAAAGGGCTGCCGCGCCTGCTCTCAAAGAGAGTTAAATTCCTTCGTAACATTTAATTTCTAGAATTCCAAATTTCTATATCGTTGTGAGTATAACATAATAATTTCTCAGGACTAGGTATATTCGCTTTTTCTTTTTCCTTTTCTTTAAACTTATATACTCTGAAAAGGTTGATCCATGGTTTTTAGCTAGAATTCCAAATTTCTATATCGTTGTGAGCATAACATAATAATTTCTCAGGGCTATATTCGTTTTTTCTTTTTCTTTTTCTTTTTTTTAAACTTATATACTCAGAAAAGTTTGATCCATGGTTTTGAGACGAAATATAAGTCAAAGAGCTCCTGAACGTTTCCAACTAAATGATAGCAAAAGATAAGATTTCAAAATTAACTCTTGCATCAAAACCACCCTTTATGTATGAGGGAGTCAAGTCTCAAGTCGTGGCTTTGCTGAGTCTCCTCAGTCCTAGCGAAGAGCGCCTTTCCCGGAGCGACATGGCAAGGATGCACGCGCAGTGGTGAACAAGTTGCGGAATAGAGTCATTAATTTTATTTGGCAACCTTACGTCTTTATCGCGAGAGGCGCGTTTCGAAAATAGGAAAAAGGGCGATGGATATAAGTTGAAACTTTTCGAAGTGAAGCACCTAACTTAAATAGAGAAGGTTTAAGGGAAGAATGGAAATAAATGGTTCAAAAAAATTGAATATCATGCGATAGAAGTTGGGACGGTATGCAATGTAACGCCTCTATCCGTTGCAATTTGAGTCAGTTTGGCTTCAACATGATATATCGATGTTGTGAAGCGCAAAATACGTGCACGTAGGTGCCGATTGCGAAGATTGAAACTCTTCGCTGTTATACGTTATTTTTTAAAAACCAACCGACCAATGGACGAATTGGACGTATTTCTACCAAACAAACCTATGTGGAGGTGAGAAATATGGGGTGTGCTCGTTAGTTCTCTGGCCGTAAGAGCGAATGAGAATAATAAAGCGCCAGTGACGTCAGCGGCAACGAACGAGGGTGGGCGCGGGGGCGCGGCGGCGGGGACATCGTCGTCGCGGCACTTTAACTCATGAGCCTTGTCCACAACGCTCTCTTGCCATGCCCGCGGCTCATGAGTTCCGCCTTCAGTAGACATATAGGTCTGTCTGATAGAATGTAATATCCCGCTTTTCCAATTCTTCAAAAGGAATCACGCCCACTTTTACATTGCCTCTTATGCAGCTTTCTAGAGCACACCCCATATTTCTCACCTGCACATAGGTCTGTTTGGTAGAAATACGTCCAATTGTTCTAAATTTCATAGAGTATTCTACACGGCATGAGGAAACATTAGAAATTCCAAGAGATAATTGTTGGTTTTCCTCCAAAAAGAAAATTAATAAAATGTGACAAGACATCTGCGCATATTATCAATGCGACTTTTGTAACATATACATATACGTAGCTTTTGGTCTCACCGTTTCAATTATATATCAGCAAATTGCTATCGGCTTAAGATTCTCAAAAAGTTAAATGAACATCTGAGTAGTAAGCAAGCTGTAAAAAGGAAAAAATCATCTTTATATTGCCGTGATGGCGAAGAGAGCAGTAAGTGCATGCTGGGATGAACCTCGAGACACATAAAAGCATGTGCTAGCCATGGCTCATACAGAAATGCACTTACCGCTCTCTTCGATGTCACGGCAGTATAGAACAAATATAAAATCGACGCCTTATTACTTGGTGACGTAATTTTAATCTATCATATGAAAGCCAAACGTCCGTACCTCCTCTCAGCCGTGAGATACTTAACAAACATGTACTAAATAATTATGACCATTAGAGAAATATTTATTGTAGAATAAACAGAATGTTTTACGATAGGTTGTTTGATTTGAACAAGTTGCAAAGTTCAACAACTCCAGAATTTTTAAGCTCAGAAAAGAAGTCACATACCCTAGCTTGAATAACTTACGAAAAATTAAGATATCTTACATTACCGTAACGAGAAAAAAACAAATCAAAATCCAGAAGGATTTGGAGTATAGAGGGAAAAGTTCGGGGGAAGAACGCGCAACAGAATGTCATTCAAAAGCCGCATTATCCTCGACTACGAGAGTAAAAGTAGAAATAAGCGAATACCCCGCAACAAAAGGAGTTCGATGATACGGAAAAAGAGGGGGACCGTAGAGGAGCGACAAAGAAAACGAAGTTAAAGAGTAAGTTGAGGAAAATCAAAAACCGTCTCCTTCGCGGACGATAAGCTAAAAAAATAGACCGTCGACAACCGGAAGAGGGGGAGGGGAACAAAATCCGGCTTTGCAATACATTTGGAATATACACTATTGTTAACTTTTTTGCTTTTTCAAAGGACACCCCCCCCCCCCCCGTTTCTTTTTGTGTACTTTTCGTTTTTTTCTTTTTTTCTCTTTTAAAGGATCAAACACAGCTTTCATACCGCCCTCGCCATAACGTTCGAAAAGATACTTACTTTTCCCCGTAAACGTAACAGTTTTGAGCATGGAATGACTATCTATCTCTCGCATGAGCCTCCTATCTTAGGACCGTGTTTATACATATAGTCACTCTTTGAACAGCTCCTATCCTTCAGAAGGTATCACACTATTTACATTGTAATTGAGGGAGGTTTAAGGAGATATTTAGTATAAGCTGTTTGGGGGTCAATCTTCACCAACCTTGAGTAAAATTCAACAGAACAACTTTGGATATATTTTTGCAAGCGATAGCAATAATTTGATATTAAGGAAATAGGGGATACGAAAGTTAAGTTGATGTCGCAGCAAGAAAAGTTAAGATGGGGTAGGGAATAAGATAACTCCACTAACCTTAGAAGGACAGGTTCTGCATCATTCTGCGCAAAAACACCCAAAAATTCGAACATTTATCCGCTGGAACCGATTGAAAGTTCGAGGACCGAAAATGGATGATTCAAGTCCCGTAATATTTACGAACCGATCGTTGGATATCACGCCCATCAAAGTTTCGCTTTGATAAATGGTCCGATCAATATGGATCACCAAATGTCTGGTTCATAGGATCGAACTTTTATTTGGTGTGTTTTTTTTTTTTTTTTTAATTTTCTAAACATTATAAAATTTTTGTCATTATACGTGTGAATTGTTTGTAGCAGGAAATCATTGTGCGCCCTTGAAAGGATCTATTTCCAAATTAGCGCAGTTGTATTAGACCAGAATTTCCACATAATGCTCTCTGCGAGAAAAAGAAGGTTGAATCCTTTCCGATCTCATCACAAACCCGAAAGTAGTTGACTTTTGTGACGTCATCCGGGCTCCGAGGGAGCTTTGAGGGTGCAGGGCAAAGAGCTCCCGCAAGGGGTCATTTCGAAATGGACGCTCATCGATGTCTCACAACTAATTACCTCGAAAAACTACTCACATAAAGTGATCTACGGCCCCCTCCCCACTGTACTTCGACCCTCAATTTTTCTAATATAGATGAGTGATCAGTTCGAACACGCACAAGGATTCCCGGGAAAAAAACCGCAATTTACGATACCACACCGATTGCTCCACTTGCGGCGCACAGTGCGTCGAGCCATCAGCGGACGTAGAACAGGAAATGTTGTTCTGAACCTCCTAATTTTGATGTTTATTTTGTCACAATTGAAAATTCAAGTCCTGGTTTGAGAGGTAAGTTTTGCGAGAAAGCCAATGGATCCACCTTTAAACTTCTGCATTTCGTTTTAACGGAGATAATTAGTTTCTACAGTCAGCACATCATGTTCAGATTCTCTATTTGCTCGCCCCACGTGCGGCGTAATTTGCTATGCAAGGTTGATCGCCTTTTTTCGGGCGCTTTAAATCATATCGTTTTTTGCGGTTCACGACAGTCCCTATCTTTAATAATCGACGAATTTATGTTCGCGTGTCACGGGGTGGTTACAGCCAATTAAGCTCTTGCGCTGCGGTTTGGTCTAGGGGGACGCTTTATAGATCATGGTCTGATCGCTCTAATTCGTGTTCAGAAGCATGCAGTCTCTCTTACCTCGAAAAGCATGAATTGGCAGAAAATAATCTCAAACCAAGAAACGGTAAAGAGGAAGTGCATTAAGAGGTTACTCGGTGGAAGGGTCACTGTCAACATTGATATGCATGAAAAGGTGTTAAGTACAATATTTTTATCAGTTTTAGTGATCTGAATACAGGGTGATCCAGGGTTAAACGGCCAGACAGCAGGAGCCGAAACACCCCAAACCCCCTCTTCAAATTGAGATTTGTGTTTTAGTCAGGTTTTGTAGATAATTTATGAATTCAGGGCTTAAAAGTACACGGGAAAACAAATTTTCATGTGATTCGGCTCACAACCGTTGCCAAAATTCAGGAAAAACAATTTACTTTCCGAAATTTTGGAGGGCCGTAGCTTCGACTCGGGGCATTTTCGGAAAAAAACTTTTTTCGACAAAAAAGTCTTATTTTGACCCATAGAACACGCTCCTGCATTCTGGCCGTTTAACACTGGATCACCCTGTAGAGCGTATTTATCGCACTCCTCAGCTTAGTTTTTACTCTAAAATGTGCCCTGAGACCAGCTTTACTAATTTATTAATACCGCATTTGTTTGATATAAAAATGCTGCATATTTTTTTATAATACATTTTTACAAGTGTCCAAGAATATAGATAACTCGTTGGATTTGCATTGATATTGTGTGATATGCTTCGATACATACTGGATGCCTGATATAAGAGCATAAAGCGATACCTTTGAAAATAGTGGCTGGCGTTTTACGAATAAACTGTTGTGATAGCTATTCCATCAATTCTCTTTGACGACTGGTATCCGAAGCTTCATTGCACCAGACGGAAGGAATCGAAGAAATTGAAAATTTAGTCAAAGAGGGTGAATTCCCGGAAAAATTGTGCCGGGCCTCCATCCCGTGGGAGACCGGGCCTTGCAATGAAGGGACCCTTGCCCTGATGACACCCGACACAGACAAATGATCCCTCATCTCTCGAATGCGCGGTGCGCGGGTTAAGTCACGCCTCTCCACTGGTCACCGAAAAAAAAGCGTGGCGAGGGTGGATTTTTCAAATTTGGTAATTTTATTAAGTCGGCGCCGGATCATTTTTCAAAGTTACCTAACGATGCCCACGTTGACAGTAATTACGTTATGAGCGCCGTGAGAGGAGTAGTTTTAAAAGATTAAAGTCGGAATATATTCAGAAAATCCGCTCCGACCGGACGATGCACCCGGGACTGGGGACCGGGCAGTGGACAAAGGGAATTGACTCGAGAGGGACAGGGATCTTTGTGCAAGAATGCGCGCCCTGGCACGAATACGATTCCGAAATCGAATTTCATTCCCATCCATATTGCATTAACTCAGAAGCATCGCTGCCATGTATGCCTCCCGCCGCTGTGCTCGGTGCAAGTCGCGGGCAGGGTTGCAATTTTTCTTGTAAAATGAAAGCTTGAAATTTCACGTGAATTATTGCATGAAATTTCAGATATTTATGAAAGATATTGAAAAACACCGGTTCCTTGTTATGTTTTGCGAAATGTATAAATTGTGGCTTTCGTCTGTTCTTGGGCGTTTTAGTGCGGGTCGCATACTATGGCCCCTGAAAAATATGAAATATTTCACAGCCTCGTGAAATTTCATGAAATATTTCACGCGTGCAGTCCTGGTCACGGGCGACTAAAGTTATGTGAGACTTCTTTCATTAAATAGCCACCCCGAAATTTGAAATAATTTACCCTGTCTCTGCGTTCAATCAAGTATGTGAAGAGGCACAACCTGGAATCATACGGAAAAGAAGTATCACGCACCTAACTATACCCCAGGATGATTTAGGCGCCAGGTGTACGAGTAGTACTTGCACCAGCCAGAGGTACGGTTGAGTCAACTGAAAAAGTGATTGAATTAACCACACCTGTGTTTGTTGCAACTACTCTTTTGGCGCCAAAATCAGCCTGGAGTATATTAGAGTTCGTATTAATTTTTATCAGTGCAAGAAGCTCGAACTTTGGCAACGAGGATAAACGCCCAAAATTAAAATACAAGATACGGCAAGCGCGTCTGAGAATTGCACACTCCTTCGACCCCTCCACCATCCCATCCCGAGGTTGGAATCCCCGGACGAAACTTTTCAGAACTTATTTGCTTAAGATTACTCGCCGAGACGTCTACTCTCTGCCTCTTTTTCCCTCCCTTTTTTACCTACCCATTTGATTACTGGCCCGGCCGGCCCGGTCCACGGACAAGTTTGAGTGGAAGCTGCCCACCCGTGACTTCCTAATACATTCCGACACCTGCACCATGCGGGATGACTAACAAGCACTGACAGCCTTTCACCCGCTAACCCTCATGTCGCGACACATTTTTTTGCTCATAATTTTGGTCAGACGCGCAGCAAAAAATGATTGAGTTTCGTCGTTTCGGGTCGCAGCTTCCCTCCAGTATCGATGGTGATAATACAAAACAACGTAACTCGATTTTCGAAGTTGCGGTTCTTCCATCTAAGACAACTTACGTCAGAGACCCTGAACATGCTGCACTGCTATCTTCCGAAAAGGTTATCTGGTTGGAAGCTTTGTAAAGGTGACTTTCGAAGGGCAGCGCTTTGATTCGTCAAATGCTGACTGATGAGAAGAACCAATTGGTTTAGCAATCGAATCTGCAAAAATTCGACTAGCGGACCGGAGCTCCGGTAGGGAGAGGTAAAAACAAATCAAGTATATCCTTATTTCTCATCAACTATCATCAGATAATAAGCAGTATTGCCCTCCAAACTCAACTTTTGCCTGGTCCCAAAATAATTCAATTTTGAAAATAAAACCTGAACTCTACATTTTTTGTTCGGAGCATATAGAGGATAAAGAAAGTAGCAAGTACTCAGAAATAGCGAACACAAAGAATACATATAGCAAGGACATAGTAGAAGATATCTGCCATGCTAAGGAAAAACGCCGTAGGAACCTTCAGGCGTTGCCAAATTTCCTTGGGTAAATCATGCATTTTCGCGAATATTTTGTCAACATTTTTCTTCCGGTTTTTCAGAAAATTTTGTTCGCAATTTTCCCTACAGTTCTTGAAAATTTCTCTGAAAAATATTCATAACTTTCCTCAAAAATAGACATTTAATCGAAGGCAATGTGACAACTCTAAATGATCATACGGCGTTTTTCCTCAGCACGGCAGATATGCCCTCGCTGATCCTGATAAAATGGAACGATTTCCGAATACGATCATAAGGTTCTCTACAATGAATCCACACATATCCTCGATTGATATCCCTCATTTAATATCTACAGACACAAATTCTGACCCCTTTTGTCCCGGGAATCACTGTCTATTGATACAAGCCCATCAGGTCATAGACCATCACATCCGACAGGACATCTCGCTGAATGAAGGGGTGCGTGACAGCTTCCCTAGTGACCCGACAAATGTTCACCACATTGCTCTACGAGGAGTACGGAGATCCTTACATTTATTCAGGGGTGAAAGGGCTCGACCAATGCAATGTGGCATCAACGAGATGAGTCCTCTTTTTATTTTTTTGACCTAATCAAGAAACGCATTTTGTTTATCATTTGCTTCATTTATCTTTCTGGTACTGGGTAGAGTGGCTTACTCATGTCTAGGCGGTTGTATAAAAGAAAGGGTCAGAATGTTTTCCCCCCAAATTGGATTATAAGCGATTTGTTAGGGATCCATTTTGCGTTGGCTTGTCTTAACGTGGGAAGAAGTATAAGTTACTCTCGGTGGATCTATTACATTAAACAAGGGAGGAAATAAGAATGAAAAATATGAAACAACTGGAAATATATTTGATAGTATTAGAAATCCAGAAAATTAAAATGAAGCTTAACCTACGAGTGTGTGATTATTATGTGCGATGCAAACACGCATATGAAGTATCTCTTCTGATATGAACGAGTTTTCAACTCCGAATATCGATCAAACGTACATTTTGTTGTCATCGCCTAATTTGTGTACTTTTTTGAGAAATTTGAAATTGGGAATTTATTTATAACTCTCACGTTCAAAGTTATGTAATGCAGATGAAAGGGTACTCAAAGGCCATTTTAGACGTTGTCCTATTTCAAAATTTTGCATCCTGAAATTTCCATCCCGTGGCCTATTCCTCGTGCTATTTTAACAAGTAATTGAATGGTTAGTTTAGAATTCTAATGTATTGTATTGACTTTGCCACTGAATTTTTATTACCAGACTACGGAATAATTGTATTCCCCGTGATGGCGCAACTTGAAAAATTCGAAGATTCAGCATATCACCCTCATACTGAAAGTTTAAATTTCAGTCTTCCTCATCAAATCCGCAAATTTGATCCTCGTGAAGCACAAGAAACTAAAACAGAGGGCAGCCGTAAGGCATTTGAAAGCAAGGGGTTTATTTACTACAGATAAAGAAGAGAGACAAACGAAATATTGCCACTGAAGGCTGTTACTACTGAAGCGTTTCAGAATAAAGTGAAACTTTAAAAATGCGGGCGTTCCAAAATCCTTTCGATCTTACAGGCCTGCAAAGAGGGTAGGACTGAAATTACTTCTGTTATTAACTTGGATTAAAACCAAAATAAAGAGGATGAAAGAGAGGATGGAGAAGACTGCAGGAGAAAACTTTAC
The DNA here is from genome assembly GCF_918797505.1 of Bemisia tabaci. Lineage (NCBI taxonomy): Eukaryota > Metazoa > Arthropoda > Insecta > Hemiptera > Aleyrodidae > Bemisia > Bemisia tabaci. Next base: position 15,225,243 of record NC_092793.1, on the reverse strand, counting down.
CGGTGTACTTATTACAGAGTTGGAAGCGCACGTTGGTACCCGTGCAAAAAATGGGGTCTCCCTCGCTTCCCTCTCGAGGGAACGTCAAATGCAATCAGTTTCAGTTGGTAAAACTGCGTATTAACACAGCAGAGTGAATTAATAATTCAGCTCTCAAAAAACTTGCTAATTATTTATGTTTCATTTATTAGGGATGATAAAGATTTTACCCTCCGAAGGTGAGATTTCGCGAGGAAACTTTCGTATTAGCCCGCGTGCATACTTGGAGTCTTTGAGATGGTTGTTTTGTGAGAGCAGCTTAGGTATCTTTAAATTTTTACGTTGTAAAAAAAGAGGGTTTTTCAACAACTTCGTGATCTCCAACATCAGAATACAAATATTTAACTACAGATAGTTATACTGTGAAACAGAACGGAGCAGTAAATTATGCGAGGTCTATGTAATAAAGGAAATTTTTTTCTTAGATCAGGGCATGCTTTTACTACTGACCAACTGAGCTCTTTCTTCTCTTCGGCACAGATTCATGAGAATCATTTTTCATCATTTCACAGAATCATTATGAGATTTCATCATTGGTGATTATTCATAAATCATCGAAAGGCGTCGTGAATTTTCTAAATATATTTGCTTCCACCATCTAGTGTGACACACAAAAAAAGAAGAAATCCTCTGCACCACTGATAAGCGCATCTTGGTATTTGATGATTGAAAATTCGACATTGTATTTCAATGCTCCTATTTTCAAAGGGTATCTTTAGCATCTATGACCCATTTTGCATTTATGGGCGTTGAAAGGATGATAAAAGGTGGAGGGTACGCGGGAGGGGAGCGTTTATGATCCCTTCCATTAAAATTTTGAAAACATGCAGCTACCCAAGACCATTAGACTCCCGCAAAGAATGAAAGGTCTCATTAGCTATGTTTATGCGAGCCTCTTAACCTAACTTCAATCGAAACCTGAGTTTTAAACCAAGGTTCAAATCACGGCATAAACGATACGGAACTAACGAAATGTAGGTTTCCGAAATTTGTGTTTGAAACCTTATTTTACACTAAAGACTAGGTTTTCGCACTCCGCATAAACGAACCGAAGGTTGAAATTAGTTGAAATTCGACTTCAAATGCGATTTTCAGGTGCGCGATCGGCAATATGGCGGATTTATTATCATACCGTTCGTAAACAACTGGTGCTTATCCCACGATTTAGCTTTAATTTTTCCATTATTCAACATTTTTTACAATCATAATTTTACTATAATTGTTGCTTAAGCACTTTTACGTGATTCCTTCAGTTATATGTGGCTTACTTATCCTTATTTAGCTAAACGTAGGACGTTATTTTCTAGTGAAGGTGTTTAGTGTCAGATGGAATCCAGGCTTATTACTGCTTTTTCAGATTATTCTTGCAACTCTAATCAACATTTTATGACTACAGAAGCAAAGCAAGCAAAGAGCTTTACAGGCTACAATTAAGTAATAGCCTTACCCGCACCAGTTCATCATCTGCGGAGAACTTTTTTACTGCATCCGCACGATTTGCCTAGGATTTCAAGATAAGGCACCCTGCTTCCCTTTAAGTAGTGCACCGAATTTTTTCATTTCAATCTACCGATTAAATCTAAAATCTGATCCAATCAGAGCTGCATAGCTCTTGAATTTGTGTGTTATCCGTGTACGTATTTCCTGATTGTCCTACTGGAAGTGTGACTCCAGCCACAACCGTGACCTGCTGACTTATTTCTTTGATCCAATCTCTAGTAAATGATGACTCAAATTCTGAAGCCATCATTTATTGAAACTAGTTCAAAGTTATTGCTCCAAAGTATCGTCACTCTTCTCATACTGATGCAGAAGGAAGGAGATTCTTCGGTGAGTGCTCTGTGATCCAAGATTTTCAATTTGAGATAACAATTTTTGGTCGTTGAACCACTTGTCATAATTGAGCTTTGGCGTTAGAGATGCATCAACTGTGGAAAGTGGCTCTGCCTGTGCAAAAATATCTTGTGACAGCAGTGAATGTTAGTAAATGCGCTTTACAGATAGACTGAGAGCTCCAGATTCCAATCTACCTGAATAATTAAATTCAGAAGGATTTTTGAATTGAGTTCATATCGAATCTCAGTGGGAGAATAATATACAGTGTAAGCGAAAGAATATCAATGGTAAGGTTGGGTTGGTGTCTTAGGTTAGTGAAATGCAATGGCAGGTTCTGAAATCTTGTTTTTCAGTTGCTCTTTACATGAGTCACCTTTGAAAATCAAGTTTAAGAAAAACACACATAGGTAGGCAAACAGTGGTAGGTAGCTTGCCTATTTTCTTCCTGTCTTGCTCATGGACTCGGAGAGCAGTCGGAAAGAGGGGTGAGAAACAGGATTTCAGCGCGTGTCTCTGGGAATGTGGAAATTCAAAATTTGTGAAGCGTCACCAGTTTGTTGAGATTGTCACCGTCCGTTGCCTCAAGAGGATTTAGACGCTTCTGCTTCAGCGATACATTGTTGACCTATCAATATCTGCTTATTTTGATCATATCTTGAAGGAGGAATTCCCATAAGTATATCCCGATTCTTTATTTGTTTCACTACAATAATGGCAGACATACAATCTTTACAACAGCATGGAGTGAAGGTGCGGTGCTTTACTGGATTAGCACTCCTACACTTTCAATGCCTATATCTACCTATTGTAAGATCATTAGAAGCTCAATAAACAATATGATGAATTTCTGCGCCTGCCACAATTATTTTTAACATCACTAAAATTACCTATGGCAACTTTTCTGAACTCAGAATATAAGCTCGAGCATGATTTGGAGGGTTGTTGAGATTAGGTATTCATTCAATTTTAAAGATGAACGTAAAATGATTAAACATCTACTGTTATTTTTCCAACTGTTGCTCAGAAAGTCAGTAAAGGCTTTTCTAGTGAAGATGAAGCCTCCGCTTATATATTGTGGAAAAATTGAACATACACAGGATAAAAGAGTAATACCTAATAATTTATTGAATCAATTCATAGTGGAAAAATGAAGTATAGCTTGTGAAAATGGCGCCAACATGAAATTCAAGTTCAATCGAAAATATGCGCATAAACAGCGCCAAAATCGGAAAGTTTGATTTCCCGCGAAAGTCGGGTTACAGCGCCCGCATAAACCCGACGGAGGAAACTTGCATTACAAACTCGGGTTTCGTGAAACCCCGGTTTCGAGCCTCGCATAAACGTAGCTATTGACCGCCAGAAGGAACCTCTATAGGTACGCTCATTTTCGCATTTTGTTTTAGACGAGTCAAAATGGTTTCGTTCACGTTATATTCGGCGGGTGAATCGTAAAGACGCTGCGCAGGGTTCCGCTGCGTGAACCCTCAAAAACAGAGACAGCTTGACCGCGTTTTCAATGAAATAACGTCTTACGAGGGGCCCGTACAAAAATTCCATTAAAAACCGGGGTTTTACGATCCTCACCCACTCCGCACCCGATAAAAACCAATAAAATTATAATATCCATGAAGAACACCGGTCTTGATCGGATGAAAGCAACCGCTTACAGTCACGGATTTTATTTTTCGGCTCAGTTTTTACCAGTTTCAGAACATTCGAGGTAATTTACGACCGCGTAGCTCATAAGTTCGGACTCGTAAATAACAAATGACCGTGCACTTCCTCATTCCGTCATTTTGAGACGAAAAAGCGTAACTACATTTCAACGTTGCAACATTTCCAATGACAATTTTTGGACAGCCTTATTTTGGACAGAAGTCCCACTTTCATATCCGTGTAAGAATTTGAACCGTTTGAGTCAATTTTCCGATTTTAGAATGGAGTTCAGGGCCGGATTTACCTTCTTGCCGCCCATGGGTCGCCTGTATTTTGCCGCCCCATCTCATTCGTTTTGAAACATCATTGAAACCATCAGGTAGGCCGGAGGAGGAGGGGTACATAAGACGCGTTTACTCGCGTTTGGCACATTTTTTGTGAAATCTCTGTCAACACTAGCAAATGTTCACGGAACTTTGCTCGAAAATTAAGTTCCGTAGACCTATCTCTGTGTGGACGATGCCTTTCATTTATAAGAAAAGAACGGAAAAATTATGAATAAGAATAAACATGAATGTGGTCTAATGATATTAATTTCCGCCACCGCGCCGACCGCACTGTGTTTGGCGCAATGCGTGAAGTATCCCTACAGTCTTGTAGGCGCTATGCGTTTCATGCTGACTGCTACTGACCAAGTGACCGCACTGTTTTTGACGCAGTGCGTGAAGTATTCATGCAGTCTTGTAGGCACTATGAGTTTCACGCCATTCGCTGCTGACCGCACTACGTTTGACGCAATGCGTGAAGTATTCATGGAGTCTTGTAGGCGCTACGCGAACCGGCGACTGCGCTGTGCGTTAGGCGCAATGCGTGAAGTATTCATGCAGTCTTGTAGGCGCTATGCATTCACGCCGCCCGCAGCTGACCGCACTGTCTTTGACGCAATGCGTGTAGTATTCATGCAGTCTTGTAGGCGCTAATATGTGTTACATGCCGATCGCCGCGTCGAAGGCTTCTCCTTTTCATCTCAAGTTCTCGTTATCATTTCTCTCTAAGTCGCGCCGTTCCAGGCCAAATTGCGTGTTTGGTTTCTCTCTCGACTAGACTAATGAAAGGCGCTGTCTCTTGTATCACCGAAAGACGAACAAATTAGAAATTACTATACTTTAACTCTCAGGATATGAGAGATTTTTTCGCCTTTCCTGATCGTTTGTGATTTTTTTTCTGAATCAGATTTTTTTCTTGATACTTACATTTGAAAAAATTACAACATTTGACGCCCCCAAAATTTGCCGCCATGGGCCGCGGCCCATGTGGCCACCCCCTTAATCCGGCCCTGATGGAGTTACGTTCCAAGGGAAACGCAATGGCGATTTTGCAAGTTGGTAACACTGTTTCCCTCCATTTTTATCCATTTAAAATATCGATTTTAGGTGTGGCAACCTCACCAAAAATCGATTGTTCTACATACATTTAAATGGAGGAAAATCGTGTTGCCAACTTTCAAGAATCACCAATGGGGAAACAACGATTTACGATACCTTTCGTTCGAACCGCACACAGTGGTAGAGATCAGAAATCGCGTTGCAAATCTCCGTTTTTGTTTTTATTTTTCGGAGTAAAAAAATTAATGGCATCGTTTATAATTTTCACAGGATAATCTGAGTAGTATGAAGGGAAATCCGATGAAAATCCTATGGATTTATGCAAATCGTGCGCTTTCTTCAAAAAATAAATGAAACGTGATTAGAATCCTGCAACGCAGCATCGATACGTGCTTCTCGACTCCTACCGACGATTCATCGAAGGCAGTGATACCCCCGGGCTTGAAACACTCTTGAGCTTATTTGTAAACTGGACGTATTTAAGCCAAAATGAATTATGTCACATGCAAACCCTGTGCACATAGTTCCTTTTAGCATAAATACGTCCAACTGAAGGGTCATCCGACCTGATAATAATGAGCCCCGAAGTGCTGAGTTTCCCCTCTTCATTTTTTATTTACATGCTCCCGCTGTGCCGTGCCGCACCAAACCACATAACTGCAATGTTAACGCTACGCAGTTATGCTGTTCTCACTCCCCTCCTGTCTTCCCGCTCTTTGCATAATCAGACCCCTGTCCACTATCGTAGCCTCTATCCTCCGGTTTGATTCGCTCCAAGTTCGAACTTTTCTTCGTTGGCCCCTCTCTGCATCACCCAAGATCCATCATTCTAAAATCCGTTTTTTCTGAATTTCCCTGTTGAACGTTGAGAGTGCTGAGATTAGTCGAGGTGAGTGTGGACTGTTGCCTCCTGATAGCCGCACAGAATTCCCGAATATCAATCACCGATGACGTCGGTCAGCCAAGAGGTTTGTCAAAGTCAAAGCACTCGAGATTCATGGATTTGAATCTGGATCAGAGATCGGTGACCAGTGCCGTCGCTCCTATGAATCAAGTGCGTATCTTCATTTTATGGGAGCCCTGTTGTTCGTATGACTGCATCAGAACCCACTAGGAAATAGAGATACAACCTTCCGACAGTGAAGCGACGATATAATAGAGACCCTGCATGGTTATCTTTCCTAGAGTGAAAACTTTACTCTGGATCCAACGATCAGATTCACTTAATGATGACTACTGACTTTGAACCAATTGGTTTAGCAATTTTGCAAGAATACGTCTAGCAAAGTACTTACCGCGACTTTTGTTGACCATAATTTGGCGAATTTTACACTCAAAAAGTTACCCATGAATCATAATTAGGTGAAAAGGAGCGTTGACCTCCGAACCTAACGTTTGCCTCACTCGATACAGTAGGCGATTCTTGAATGTTGGCAACACTGCTTTTCCTCCTTTTAACACGAAAAAAAATAGGGTAGTTGACACAACCAGCGGCTAGTAAAAAATGAACCAGCCACCGTGCGGTAGTTACGATAACTACCGGGTTAGTTGTGACCTCCACCGCGGTAGTTGCTGGTTGTGTCGACTACCCTATTTTTTTCCGTGAAACGCACGTAAAACAATCGCATCTTGGTGAGACAGCTTGTCTCGCCTAAATTTTTGATGGATTTAAAGGAAGAATAACAGTGTTGCCAACTTGCAATATCGCCATGGACCCGATCACGAATTTGTAGAGCAAGGTCCTGAAATATATTTTCTCTGATAGGAACCGAACCTAGTTTGACGTAACCAAAGGTTTTTTCCAGCCACTTTAGAGACTCATATTTTCTATCGAAGGTTTGGCTGTTGGTGTCTCACTTGAACTCAGTGATAGTGTCCAAAAGTTTTTTCTGCGTATACAGATATCATGGTTCAAAACCGTATCCTGCACAATTGATCAATTTTGTAATTCTCATCGGACATAAGAGAACAGACCTTTCTGTTGCCGGTCTGTTGATCGCCTGACTCAGCAGTTCGGGAGTGGAGCACTTGGCAGATTTCACCGCCCGAGATTTTATCACCTCTTGACTCCTGTCCAATTAACATCACAATTGGACGAATTATTCATACGCTAATTATTACATCCTCTCTTTTTGGCCTCCTCCAACGAAAATTAAGCTTGTCCCTTCCCCTCCTCCGCCGCGAGTGACCCCCGGTTATTAAACGGACCAGCCGGTTTTTCGCCTGCCGAATGTGAATACGCACGTATGCTATGTAAATATAACAATAGGAGCTTGAATGGTGCGCGAATTTATGCAAATTTATTACATATGTGAACTTGCAACCCATAAATTCAGCAATCGAGAAACGAGGCTCCTTTACACTAACTCTGAGGCGGAACTAAATGACACATTTCCGCAAATTAAAAGAAGATGTTTATCGAGCTCATAATCCGGAGGGAAAAAACACGTTTAACAGAATTTCTACCACCGCCATATTTTTTGTGGTCTCAAGCGGCGTAGTGTTTGAAAAGAGATACAAAAACGTTGGCTATAGTATGTTATTCTTCGAATCATTGCAACTGAACAAAATGTTTTTCCGCGTTCGTAAAAAAAGGACGAAGAAAAAATCATTTTATAATCTTCTAAAACAAACTTGTGTCGGAGGCAATGTTGCTTACTTCTAGCTGGGTCTGCGCCCATTTCTCAAATTTTAAAAGTATGAGAGTTCTATTTTTCTCGATAGAAATGTACGAAACTTCATAAAGTCAATTATGTGCATGCAACGTACTTCATAGGGTCTTTCTGGATTTGCATTACAGACAAGCTTTTTCTCCAAAGTTTCTACAACCAAGTGATAAATCTCATAATTTAATCTCGATTTGTTCTCATACAGACTGTGAAACATCGTAAAATTTTATGATAAAATATATGTACTAAAAAAAACCCCAAAAACTAAGAAGTCTTGCTAATAATGGAAATACGCTTATTTCAAGAAGGTGCCAATTCCGATTTTATTTCGAAATCGAGTTTTTGACAGAAAAAGAATCCTTTTCTGCCTCCTGTGTAGTTTTTTTTGTCCCAGAAAAAGTTTGTGTTGCAGAGCTGGCACCTTTTCAAAATGAACGCTTTATTTGAGATACTTATTTTTTCATTGTCGATGTAAAATACACTTATAATTTTTCCTTTTTTCAGCGAGTGTGTGAGGAAAGCAAAGCGAGATTAAATTAGGGTAACATCTGAATACAAGGATGCACCAACATTTAAGTCACGGACAAAAATCTGGACAAAACGGGAAGGTTTCACAAGGAAAAGAGGATAGTTTCAAGCACATAAACAAGGTTTGCTCTTGCGCCGCCAAAGGCCGTAAGCTCGAGGGACAAGGGTAGGAGACAAGAAGGAAGATGGATGCGAATTGCAGTTTAGTCTCCGCCTCTTGTGTCAGCGATTTGTACAGAAAAGTAAATCCCTCATTAACACAAAAATAGAGAAGAGTATTAGAGGAAACGGGAAAACTTTCCACGCTCTGTGCAGTTTCCTATATCATGAATTTCCAAAAGCTTGGAAGTTGCTTGCGAGGGCTGGACCCTGGGAACTGGTCGGCGCAAGAAAAAAATTCGTGAATGCAATTGACAGGTTGCCTTTGATGACAGAATGGTTGATTGTCGATAAAGCTCTATGTTAGCAATGCAATTAATCGATCACGCTTTTTCGATAACGACTCAATAGTCGAGGCGCAGTTAGCCCTCACGACCAAATTCATAGACACAAATAAAGCCCGTTTTACCCCAGTTGCTTGGTGGTCATTTAATTGTCATAAGAATGGGACCGCGGGCAATAAATCTGATTTCTTTCGAGCGGCTATTGCAGTTAACTTGACAAGCGTATTAGCTCACGGTAACACTGCCACGCTAAGGAAAAACGCGGTGCGGACATCCAGACGTGGTCAAATTTATGCTGATAAAAACCAAAATTTCTTCCTAATTTATGCATTTTTTCTTCGAAATAATTGCAGGGTTCAATTCGCAGTTCAATAAAATTCCTCTTATAATTTCGAGGGAAAGCGTCCATACCATAGTATTTTATACCATGTTTCTTGAAAATGAATATTTCGGCAGAGGAAATTTGGCATCCTTTGGATGTTCTTACGACGTTTTTTACTTTGCATGACAGAGCACCGTAGCGGTGCGATGATGAAACTATAACATGGCTCAAATTAAATAAAATAATCAAAAAGGCCGTAATTTAGTGGGGAAGGAGAGAGTGAGGGGTGAGAAAGCAAGACGGAGAAATAAATAAATATCACTAGTGTTAATTGTGAGCGATGCAATCTTTCCGTAAAAGTCAGTAGATTAATCATTAGAAGACTTTGCCGTGGCAGGTGATCCTTCGATCAGATATTTTTCAACCATATCGATCAACAACTAAGACTTTGAGGAAGAGGTTACTAGTTTTACTGCCAATGAAAGTTACAACATTACTCGCAACTATCATTAAAAACATATCACCAATTTCATCGATCTTTTCTCTCGCTGATTTATACTATATGGATATGTACAATCTTATCGAGCAGTTAATTTGTCCTAAGAATTGTTTGTGCAGAATTGAATGGCACTCCCAGAATGAAGTCACTGAAAAAAAAGTTCGGTATGTACCAAAGTTCGGGGTTATCCATATCATCCCAACTAATTCGGTTCGTTAAACTGAACTTTCGGTTCGTCAAACTGGACTTTCGGTTCGTTTAACCGAACTTGTGCGGTAAAAAGAACTGACGGACTAAGTTTGGTCATATATGCCAAATGCTCAGTTACATAAACCGAAAGTTCAGTTTGACGAACCGAATATTTGGGATGATATGGAACACCGAATGTTCGGCTCACAAGACCAATTTTTTTTTCAGTTTTTTTCAGTTTTTTTTTCAGTTTTTTTTCCAGGGATAGTACAAGGAACCGATTTTTTTTCATACTTCTCGCGACTCACTTATACCACTTATTTCTTTCCCTCAACGTAGAGGAAAGGAATCGCATTTGGCACGATGAGTATATTGGCTCCTCTCTGGTGAACACGGACGATTTGACAACCCTTATAACTATTTCTAAAATAAAGCAGGAGGCGCCGCAGTGCATGAGCGCTATTGGCCATCACTCTTCCGCTGCTCATCCCAACCCTAAAAATGCACCGGGCGTAATAAAAATGCGGAAACCGATGCGGCCGCTTTTGAGATGGAAGTCCATAATATTAAGAGAAAAGTGTCCGGTCATATCTCCATTTGCCAAGTGACCCTCTCTGCTCTCCGAGACGGGCTCCCTATCAAATTACCATACATATAAAAATTGTTTAAACTCAAAAAAGTTTCCTCTTCGCTTCCGTCTTCGACTTTATGAGGGTCCTTGTTCTTTCCTTGATTTTGTTTCGCTGTGCGTGCGAAGGATTCCGCTATTTTGTGACGATAGGTGCACGAACTCTCTCGAAAATTCTTACTCAATTCTACTCTGAAGGATACTTTAAAGCTTGTCTATGTTAATGTCGAGAAAAATTATTTAAATAATGGGTTATTATAGGACCTTTTTATTGCTATTACCAAAGGTATGAAAATGGGAGGGTACAAGGACTTAGTTGCATAAATGTAAAATTTAATAGTTCCACGAGGTTGAAACAGACCCCATCCATCTAACACTTAGATGAATGCTTACCCTTCTCCTTTGACGCAAACAAATCGAATAAAATTTACCTGATAATCAATAGGGAAATTGAATAATTGACTGATGAAGCTTCATCATCAGAAAAATCCTATATTGACAAAGCTCAAGAATTTTTCCGTCGAATAAAAACAATTATCTACTCGTTCCCATCCCATTGTGCACCAGCGGTAATTGACTTTTCACCAGACAAGTGCAATTTTTAAGGGAAATGTAGATTTTCTGGGAAAACTCGAGCCATCGGAAAAAATGGAGTTCATTTTTCGAACTAGCGCTAAAAATTATCTGCGTTATATTTACCTGTGTTGAGCAAAGGAACGTATATTTTTAACTTCATCTCAAAACGCTGACCAGTCGGTGACATTCGATCATTTTAAATACGAATGAAATAACATGACATTAACATAAAATTTTCGTTGGAAACTTTGAAAATTAAATCGTGAAACTATTTTTAAAGGAAGGAGTTGGTTTTTCAAATCACGAAAATGCTTACTATTCTTCTGTTGCTGAATGGTCCCCTAAATGAACTGAACTATCTTTCAACGCGGTTTAGAAAATGGTTTGATTTTCCAGCTAAAATATTACCCATTTTAAAAGCCTGCGTAGGTTTTAATGTAATTAATGCAAAAAGAGCTCATTAAATAAAACATTTATGTGACACTGACGCCTCGGTTTTATTTGTGGTCTGCCCCGTTGAACAATAATAGGGGTATGAGGCTAGCGCGCGCATTTTTAAAACTCGGTTCTCCTTAAAACGATCGTTCCGGATCGGCAATTCTGCCTCAAATTCCGCATTACTCATGCAAAAAAATAATGAACTGGAACTAATATATGGGTGCGCACAATTAAAACGCGCCGGAGTGAACTCAGATAGGCAACCCGCAGGGCAGGGCGACACAACTGGTCAAAGAAATGTGCGGGCGGCGCTGCGTGCAAACAAAACAAAAAAAGCCTTATTTTTCCCGTTTTATTTATCTTCTCTGCCCTGCCTTTTTTCAAAGGAGGAAATGAATAATCACTTAATTATGTAAAAAAAGGAGGTCGAACGAGGCTTAAGTTCGTTAACCAACGCAAATATAAGGCCCGCGGACCAATTAAAAGGAGAAGGGAAAAAGTTCGGCTAATTCCGCGACACAAACAATTACCTCCCGCCTTTGACGCTGCGCAGGTTCGGCTTTTTCAGATAAATTATTCATAGGGGTGTACCACCCTAGCGGGGGGGCTTAACTATTCCATTATCCGCCAAAGCGTGGTTGGTCATTGAAAGGCACCTTTGGAGGTCAAGAGCTTGAGTGGCTCACTCTCAGCGCCCTCAAAGGCAAGGCAAAGGCGCCTGCCTCTGGTAACCTGAGACAGAGACCTAATGCGACGCTTCAAAGCATCCAGGTGACCAAGATTTATGGTCAAGTATGCAGTATGCATGTAATGGAAGGTTGTAAATATCGGGTCCCTCCTTGAAAGTTCAAAGGATCCGACACTTTCGGTCAAGGGTCGTGGGTTGCGACATCGTTCAGGGGTGTGTGACCATCCTTTGGAAATTAGACACCTCTACGTTAGAATCTGTGGCTTTCGCTGTCAGAACAGTGGGCTTCATTTTGCAATGGGGGTGGGGAAAAGTTTAGCCAGGATTAACGGCCTCGGACAAAATTCCATGATTCTCCTATGCATGACCCCCCCCCCCCTCTTAATTTTTCCTCTCTCTTCTTCCTCCTTTGAGTAACACGGGTGTGTACTTCCCTGAGAGAAATTCGTAACACCCTGTATCAATTCACTCTCCCCCTCAAATTGGCATTTTGTAGAGAACAGAAATGAAAAAATTGCTACCTCCCTTTGATTTTCATCTTAAATTGTCGAATATTTTAAAAAATGATTTTCTCGATTATACCGTTGCGCAACGCACATTTCTGAAATCTTTACTCCGCCTGTAACGCTCCCATAACGAAGGCTGAGACTCCCCTCTCTTTCAGGGCGTCACCAAAATTGTTGTTACGGTTTTTTTTGCTGTTCATGATAGTTAATACTTTTTTGAACACTAATCTCTTTTGTTTTTATGATTAGAATTTTTTTTTTTTTTTTTTTTTTTTAACTTTTAATTTAATTGACTGATTTAAATTTTGAGCTATGGTATGGGCAAAGGGGGGAGAGTTCAGCTCAAGCAGATGCATTGGAATACTAAACTGGGGTCAAGCCGAGAAATGTATAACGTTTTGGGTCTTTTTATACCTGATCAGTAGATCACACTTGTCAGTGAACACTCCCCGCACCCCCCTCAGTTTTGTACTGATACTCATTACAGCTCAAATTTTTGACTCTAATCAAAACTTTTGGCCTTGCTTTCCCCGCCAAATAGTGTGGATCCAGCGCAATTTTACCACCTTGTTACATACAGTTCGAGCCATATTAGTAATGTCTTTCTCCTGTTTATTTTATTTATTTATTTTTTTAGTGCATACCTACATCGAGGAAAATGCAAAAAGTGCAGTTTTTTTAGTGCAAATCGAAGAGTTTCCCCATAGAGAGGCGGGGCGTATTATGAAATCGGTCTTTGTTTTAAAAATCAATTATACAACAACAGCGCATCTTTGGAAATACACAGCCATGTTTTCATGTTGATCCGACGCGGGATTAAAACAAGGAAAGCCACTCTCTCAAAGCTTCAAATGAGTTTTTCTCAAGACAAATACTTTTCAAAGACGTCCTTTACGGGCATATTCTTTAATTTAAGTGCATACAAAAATTTAAGACCGAGAACAGTTAAGGCTCATCAGTAACTACGGGCTTACGGACCATCTTCGTCCCTGATCTTCACCCTTGGTGGGGTACGGACCACTCCTTCGGCAATGAATAGGATTAGCCAATCCGTAGTCGCTCTATTGTCGCCCCTGCGACGGGTTCGGCGGCAATATCCATACTCCTCGGTATCTCTAGTAGCCGGGGGGCCGGGCGATCTCTGGCCTCGCCCACCCCGGTGAGTGAAATCCGTGCCGGGGCCGCTGTCCATGACGGTGATGACAATGACTCCGGGGCCCCAGGAGTGCTACGGAGACATGCTCCGCTTACTAACGGCCCGTCGCCGCCGCCGCAGTGCGTGCCGACAGCCAACTTATTTGCATTCAAATCGCGTCTGCTTATCGGAATCCAACTCGCCCGACAAAAGCTCGGCTTATGGCGGCGCCGAGCTTCCACGCCAGACGAGAGAGCTTGCCTCCGTTGCCTTTTTCATCATAATCGAATAAAAATTGAAAATCGTTTTTATAAGACGTAACGCTTCAGGAGGTTTAAAAAACCAGGGCTGCGTTATGGAACGATGAAATTGTCCTTCAGCGCTGATCATTCTAAGATGCGAGACAAAATCAACGCAAGATGACAAATTCATCGTCACTTATAGCAGCTCTGAACTTTTCCTCCCTCTAAGTTTAAAATTAGGTATTTTTAAAATACGTAAAGCTTTAGAGAGTTTAATAGTTTATACGTTTAGTAACGATGAAATCGTAATCCTGCGTTGATTATTCTAAGAAAAATAAGTTATAAAATCATCGAAGGATGACAATTTTATCGTTACTTAAGGAAGCCCTGGACTTTTTCTCCCGTCAAAGGATTACGTATTTAAAAATTAAGGGTTGTTTTTAAAATACGTAACTCTTAAAGGGGATGAACAGTCCGGGTAACGTTGGAATAGTCGTTTAGCGCTAATTGTTCTGAAATGTAAGATATGAAAGCATACAGACAAATAGCGTTATCATTTTAGCGTTATCAGCGTGAAATGGTACGCCACACACTCGCCACTTGGAACGCAAGCACAAACAATAACCTTTTAACCGAGCGTGCAGGGGTGATATCACTGGCTTGTTAATCCGCCTTTACTTTCCAGTATAGGCAACACAAGCTCCCACGTGGTCGAAAAGTGGTATGATTGTGAAATGGTACAATTACTCGGAGATCACACCAAAAAAAAACACCTATGCCACATGCGGAGAGGTGACTTTAACGCCACTTCAGTTTTCCTTCAGTCTCTAGTGCAGGCAACACAGTGGGCACCACAGGCAACCACGTGGGAGCTTGGTCGAAAAGTGGTATCATCGTGAAATGGCACAGTTACTCGGAATGCACACAAAAGGTATACCTTTACCAAAAGCGAAGAGGTGACTCCAACGCTTTTTTAGTTTTCTTTCAGTCTCTGGTGTAGGCAACGCAAGCTCCCATGTAGTCGAATAGTGGTGTCGCTGGCCGTAACAGTCTTTCTTTGGAGCGCGTTTCTCTACAGGGAGGATCGATTTTTTAGTCAGCAAAATGCAACGCTCGACGCTCTCCGGAATTTTGCGCACAACTTGGCGCTGAGCGGTAGTTCAATCTGGACGGGTGTAAACGGATTACCGGTACGAGATGCATATTCAGGGTTCAGGGAAATTGACAGTCCTGTCGATTCGCTGGGATCTCGATCGTAAAAAGCTTTAACGATTCCGCGACACCCCGGACACTACGGGACCCCCGGTCTGCACCCCAATTTCGACCTTGCCGACCGTTAAACAGGTTACCGTCGAGTGTCGGACTTCTACCTCCCGCTCCACGCCCATACCGTTCTGGAGAAAAACGCCGTATGAGAATTTGGGCGGTGCCAAATTTCCTGTAATGGCTTTTTTTGCTCCCATTCCTTGTCCGTTGAAAGTTCCGGGATTCGGAACTTTTTTGTTCAAAGTTCTCTCACTCTATGGTCATTAAACGTTCCAGGGTTCTTTTTAGATTTTTTCAAAAGTTCCAAGCAGGTTTCGGAAAATGCAAAAGATCCGGAACATTTCGGGAATTTCAAAAGTTCCGGGAAAAATTCTTGAAAATCTCAAAAGTTCCGAATTTTGGCAATATTTCCAGGAAATGGGAGCATTGATTTTTTGTATCGCCAAATTATATCGTCTTGCCGGATATTTTTTTCAGTCCGAGAAATTCGAATTTTACACCGAAATAACTAGGATGTTAAACTTGGTTGTTACAAGAAATAAGCGAAATTGTTCAAATTGTTCGTCACAACTGCCCCTGGAGTTAACATGACACCTCCGCAGGATGTGATCTCCGCAGCAGGGGCGGTGGAGACAAACATTTTCAGGTCTCCGCAGGATATTTTTGCACCGTGAAACTTAGACAGCGTTAAGTATGTAACTAAATTGAATCTGGTTAGTGTCATCCGATTATCATTTTCATTAGACGATAAAAAAGAAGAAAAATTATCGTTCCAGCTCTTGCAGATATTTAGGCAGCACAATTTCAGTCGACCGCGCTGCCTCGGACCATTTAGTGGCGTGTTTCAAAAGAGTCCATTCCTCCTTTGTAATCTCTAAAAACGGGATGGAAAATTAACATATCCGGTTCATAAAAGTTCGAAAGCTTGAAATATAGACCATCATCGGTTAATATTCAATGAATATCAAGGTGATATATTATCTGCAGACTGTCAACCTCTGTTTAGGCATCGAAGCGTGGTGAATGTGCGACGCGACACTGCCCATTCGTGCCTGCATAATGAGCTGATCGAAGCAAGTTCAACTACACATGTGCATCCCGTTTTGTCCGGTCGAATTCGTGGACCCACTCCAGAAACCGCCCGGAACAGGGAGGTCGGGGAGGACCGCGGGTCTCCAACCCGGTTGGTTCTCAAGGGTTCGTACACGTAAGTGACCCTTGTCCCTTTCCAAAGGGAGCATATGTCTCTGTTTGGACGAGCCCCAAGGCGCTTGTATCCTCCCGTGTTTCAAGGCTCACCCGAGATGGATATAGTCTCTTCTGATACGTATGATATCTTGTAAGTTCGAGGGCATTACGCATTACGAGTTACGCTCCAGTAATATTTACAGGGTGATTCTGCATTCCGGATTCACTCGATCTAGGGACGGTTGCGACGGAAGATTTAGGAAACCATTCATAGTCGTTCCTGAAACCTAACTGCTTCCTTGACCTATCTATATTTTATGGGTTGAATCACGTTAAACATAAGGGAACGACGGTAAATACGGTCCTCGCTTGGAGGTATATCTCGATTGAAAAAAAGTTATTTTCACAAATTAACAAACTAATAGGTGGAATCAGGCTAAAAGGAAGGGGAGGAGTGTAGTTTATTTGGTAGCTCAAACAGTCCAGTCAAGGGTTTCTGGAGGGAAGGGCGCTTTGGCGCCCACGTGTCGCAGAGCGCTGGAGAGCGTTTTGAAGGCGTCTCTTATGTTTGCACTATGACTTCCATTTTGCAACAGAATTGATTTTGCACGACTACAGACGTAAGAAAGATGGTGATAAATTACAGAGTTGAGAATCATCTCCTCTAGAGGAAAATACCTAAAAAAGGACATTTTTGAAATTACTCTGTCATTTGTTGAAGATTCGTTCAGACTTAATCATTTCAGTGTGACTGTTTAAAAATCAGCAAGAGGCTCAGAATTTTAAACCTTCCTATATTGATACAGAGCACGGGGATCTAACTCAGGTTTCTAGAGCGCCCCTGCGCAAGTCGCATATGACAATGAGGGGATTCAGGTGCTTTGTGCGATTTTTCGGCGTTCTAGGGGATTATGCCCTTATGTGGAACAGATTCCTTCTACTTCTCGTCGAGTACATTTCCCGGTTAAATAATTCTTGTCCCTCGAGGTCACTCAACCGCGAACTCATAAGCTTGTAATTGTGTATTCTCACACCTATGTCCGCGTGAATCAATGAACTTAATTGCGGCCAATCCAAGGGAAATATCTCAATTTTAAAATATAAAATCTTTCCACACATTTGCTGGCATGGACCAGAATTGGACCTCATTCTGCAATTAGAAATTTCTGACGAATTTGTGACTTATCTGCATATAGAAACTGAAGGCACATACGTTGTTTCTAAAGTGAGCTGGAAATTTTAGCTCTTTATAGAAAAATCAAGTCCAATAATTAAATATTCATATTGTCTAAACGTCGTTTTAAATAATGGAAACGTAAGTAACATAAACCTTAAAACATTTATCTTGGAAAATCCTTTTTTTACGAGAAAAAAATTTGATGCCATTCTAATTGAAATTTTTCTCCTCTTCTCCTCTGTTGGCTCGCAAAAATTAGCAAATTTTTGGCAGAATCTGCGCAATAATTGTTCTCTCGTAAAAATTAAATGTTCTACGCCACTTTTGCAACCTTAAAATACAGTGTTAAAGTACTTCGTTCAGGAAACGGCGAAATTTCCCGCGAATTTTATTTTCAACAAAATATAACACCGTATAATGTTCTGTGACTATATCCAATATTTTAATGAAATTATTTGCAAATTTTAAAGTGAAAATACCGCTTATTGATTAAATTTATTGTCACTAACGAATGTTCTGGGTATTTTTAGATACTTATTTGATAATGGTAGTGGTATTGGTATCATTAAAAACTACTTGTTCAGCATTGCATGGTGTAAACCGTGTGGGATTTGCAACGAGCCTCATCCGCGCCTGCAATTTTCAGGAATCGAAAAGGAAGTATAAAATGTTGCGTCAGCGGGAATTGAAGGCGGAGCTATGTCAAAGTTGTCGATCTTTTGGCATGGATGAAATGCAATTATCTGCACTGTTGCGCGCAGAAAAGAACATGAAATTTTAATAAGATTATTGCGACCAATATTCTTAATTATTTTCTAAGAAACAATGGCTAGGCAAGCTCTCTCCTGAAAAAGTGTTTGTCCTGTCAAAAAATAGTATCAGCTTGTGAAAGCAAAGTTTTAATGAGAGAAATACGAGCATTGGTCTCCAGAGTTCCGATTTCAAGACTCTGTGATTTAAGATTTAGGATTTAGGATCTTAGTCATAGACATATCCTCACTTCATAGTAATAAATGAGAAGAATGAGAAGCTTAACACAAAAGGAAAAGTAGGATAACTATGCACTGGTTGTACTAAAAGAGAATACAAGGTAAACTGACAATGTGCATGCAAAACAGTGTTCTGCCTTCCCCTAAAACTTTAGGAGCCACCCTGGCTGAAAAGTCCAATTTTTAGGAGCCATCTACTATTCTTTAGGAGCCAAATTAAATTGTTGCATATGGGCCATGGCGATGCTGCGAACGGTGCGTATGGAGAGCGCTTCGTCTTTACCGCTGCTTCCCAATTGCAAGTTCAATCTGTAAAATTTTTTGGGCGCCATGATGGCCCAGCCACCCCGCAATTTTTAGGCGCCAGGGCCCGATTTTTAGGCGTATTTGGCGCATGGCACCCGCAGCAGAACACTGATGGAAAATAACAACTGTTGGGAAAAAATGTCACGGTTTTTTTCCTGCAATTTTAAGACAAAATCATTTCCAAAAAGAACGATTAAAAGCTTCTTCGGAGCACACAAGCATAAACAGCATCTTCCTGTTGGGCAATATTGTTATAGAGCACAAAGGATATATTGGGTTCGGCGTTTTGCAAGTTGCAACCCTTTTGTTTACCCTGGCGGCTCCCTTGATAGCTAGTTGATACCCAATGCCTCAGTTAATAGCTGAGCGCTAAAGTAAACAGGGTACCCTTCCACTGGTGTCCACTGCTCCAATATTCACAGTCCCTAGATCTATGAATAAAGCCGCCCCCAGGCCTGCCTCTCGCTTCAACCCTCCCCGCCTCTCGGGCCAAATGTCACCTTATCTCCTCTAATCACTTTTGCACGAGCTAACTGTCAGGTGTAATAAAAGAGCACCAGCTGTAACGTTGCCACTCCAGACGAGTGCATTCTGGCATTCACGACGACGCGCACTGGAAAAAAAAAGTCGCTTGGATCTAGAGCCCAGACTCTCAAAAACATTGACAAGAAAAAATACTCTTGATTCAATCGGACTTTTCGCTTGAATCGAAATCCGCCCAAATCAATTAGAAGCTCGGCTCTTCGATTCAAGGAAAAATCTGATTGAATCAAGAGTATTTTTTCTTGTCAATATTATTAACAGTCTGGACTCTAGATTCAAGCGACTTTTTTTCTAGTGCGACGTCTAGGTAGCATACCGAGAAATATGAAGGAGAAACAGATTTTTTAACGTTGTCGATGGCTCATAAATTAAAAAAAGGCAGTATAATTAAAAATACGATTTATTCTCCTGAACAGTTGTAGGACAAGTCAACAAAATCTTGATAATGGCTCCCACAAGGAGGCACGAGGCAAGTGAAGCACTAAGCATCACCGATCGTTGATAAAGAAAATAAAAATGGAATCATCAAAACGGAGACAAATAATATGCATCCAAAATCTTTTTGCACAATGTAAGAATAAAACTTGAATCGTTAAGACTGTAGTACAGTAATTATTGCGTGGCGTGGCAATATAAATGTTCCGTTGGCTGTTGTCGAACGCTGCGCTCAATGTATGATTCGGCATGTACGAAAAAGAATGATCCGACAAATCGCCTTCAAAGAGTGAAATAGGCAATAAGTTAGCGTGACCGTGTTTACTCTCTTTCGCGCGCTTCCATCTGATAATCGACCCGATACTTTGCACTCCTCCCCCCACTGATATTCCTAGTGCTCCTGACTAATAAACTGCTGTTATTACTTTTTATGATCGCTGCTCAAATTTAAAAACTATGCACACGCTTACAAAATAAATAAACAAAGACTCAGATGCTCGTGTTATTCTTGTTAGGAATCGAAGAAAAAATGATAGTCGACTTGAGACGCTATATTATAGACATCCCACACCGCTGTCATCCCCAAAATATGATGGTTCTTCGGAAGTCATAATGACGACTTAAATGCTGAGAAAATCTGACAATCTCGCTTTGCAAACCGGTCGATCCGACATTCATCAGTCACCTTGTCAGCTGGATGCTCAACAAAGATTCGGCAAAATCGGGAAGATTGGCTGAAACAAAAGTGCAGGTAAATCAGGTCTGCCGTGCTGAGGGAAAACGACGTATGAAAATTCGAGGGTTGCCGAATCTCCTGTATATGTTTTTAACTTTTTACTTTGTTTCTTAGGAGAGTTATATGTAGACATTTTTTCTTGGAATTTTTAGACAGTTTAAATCTGATTACGAATGGAATGGGCCTGTTGCATGCAAGAGATACAGCCGTGCGAATAGACTTTTTAGAGGTTAAATGACACGAAAATTACGATGGTCACATTAAAAAAGTCTGAAATACACTCCTTACTGCGCAATTTGCGTTGTTAGGAAAGCGCTTTTTCAAATTTCCCGCGTCTGGGGGCAGTTTTCTAACGGAAACAATTAACGGCAACTCGCGGCCATTTCCGTCAACTAAAACTGACAACATAACCTAAAAATGGGAGCTCGTGATATTGTGAAATGAAATGTAGGAGGATTGCGTTGGATATTTAAAAGTTGATCGATTTGGTTAGCGCATAAAGCGTATATGGACCACTATAAGAGATCACGTTGGGTTTGTAAACAAACTGAAGGAAAAAATAACAACAACAACAACGACTCGGCATCTTCCGGAAATCACCGAGCCCGCCGTTTGCTCGTTTCCGGTGATTAGAAAACTGCCCCCAGACGCGGGAAATTTGAAAAAGCGCGTTCCTAACAACGCAAATTGCGCAGTAAGGAGTGTATTTCAGACTTTTTTAATGTGACCATCGTAATTTTCGTGTCATTTAACCTTTAAAAAGTCTATTCGCGCGACTGTATCTCTTGCATGCAACAGGCCCATTCTCTGCAAAATAGGTGGAAAAATTTTCATGGTTTTCCCAGAAAATTTGTATTTCAACGGAAGAAATTTAAGAACGTGTGAAAGCTCATACGTTCTTCCTGAGCACGGTAGAGGTGGTCACGCACTAGGGCTGTTCAATGCGGGTCCATAGAGAGAGAAATAAGAGGTGTTTGCATCTTGAGGATTTTTTACCCCGTGACGTAATTGGTTGTTACTGCATCGCCAGCAAAATCTGGAATTCGAAGTATGAAAAATGGACTATAACGTCCGATTTTTTTGCTTAAATCAACTCATGATATAATTTTAAACACTATACATATATACGAAGACTTTTATCAAAAATCTTCACCCTTCCAAGAAAATCGATGCTAAAGTCGTCCGTACCAACCTAGGTCATCGAAAATATCCAAGATGCCCGAAACGCAAACACCTCCTCTTATTTTCCCTTTGAGCGGTCAAAGGTCAGGAGACCTGGCAACTATCTGACGAGGTAATGGGAGGGAGTGATAGGTACTTTTGTTTATACTCGAGGGTGGCAAGGAGGACAGGAAACAGCTTTCTGCGTCAAATTACGGGACAGCCGAGCGAGCAAGCAACGGACCAAGGAGGAAAAGAACTCTGAATTAAACATGGCGAATTTCTGGCGCTCATTTAAGATGCATGCCGACGCCGACGCCGCCCCCGCCCTGAGTCCGGCAACCAGAGATACCCACTGCATCCCAACCCTTCTGCAGGTCGATTGTCGAATCGTTGTCGAATCGTTATCGAATGACCTTGATCGATAACTCCCTATCTTGACGATGAAATATATCGATCAAGGTCATTCGATAGAGACTCGACAATCGGGGCGCTGCGGGTCGATTGTTGAATCGTTATCGAATCACCTCGATCGATAACTCCCTATCTTAACAATGCAATAAATCGATCGAGGTTATTCGATAGATATTCGACAATCGGGGCGCTGCGAGTCGATTGTTGAATCCTTATCGAATAACCTCGATCGATAACCCCCTATCTTGGCAATGCTGTATGTCGATCAAGGTCATTCGATAACGATTCAACAATCGACCCTCTTTGGACACCGCCGCAACGTTGTCGAACGCATCACCCTTGAATGATAATGTCTTGAAAATGGATCAGTGGACATGGTACAAATTAAAGCATTCTGATACATACATCTCACGTAGAACACGATCTGCGCAGCGAAAATTACTGAATTTAACTACTTAAGATATTTAAAGTTCCTTAACGCGTGTATTAAAACCTCCGAGAAAAATACAAGTCAAATCGCACACTAAACGTTACCATAACTACCATAACAGTCGCTGCGATTTGAAAAGGTCTGAAGGTCCGATCAGTGGCGAGGCGTGATAATCGACTATCGATATTATACCTCATTTGAAGCTATGGTAACGAATCGATTATTATTTAGTTCGTTGCGAATTCCCTGATAATCGATTTTTGCCCTCGGTTTCAATGACATAACAATTGATACATCGCAAAGCACGCCACGCCACAGGTCCAAATAATAATTGACTTCCTGCCGATAAATTTGCACGAAAATCGCAAAGGGCACATCAAAAAAGTCTGACCTCACTTGATCCTTTTTCAAGTCACGCAATCGACGTAGTTTGCTACATTTTGCTCTTTGGTACGGAATTTTGCTCTTTCAGCGAGATGGTGAAATTCATTTGAATTAGATCGCTAGGATTTTGAGGAGCAGTTGAGTTGGAAAATTCAGTCGTTGCAGCCCTCCTCCTTGGTAACGCGTCAGATCCACGCAATTTCCTGATCCCTTTGATCTGCGAGGTAAGATAAACACAAGAGCCGGGTAAATTGAAACCCGACGATTACTCCAAGTAGGTCCCCCGGCCGCGGCGGCATCCCTGTTCGGTGGACACACTTGACTAATTACCGGCCCTTTGGACATCTTCAAGGGACACCCGACCCATCCTCATCCCTATCCGTCGCCCCTATTTTCGTCGACGTGGGGGCGCGGCGGAGAGGCGAGTTACACCGTGTTAAGCTTCCGATTAGCATATTACGAGAGCTATAACCGAGCCCTCAAGACTTAATGGATGCTTAAACGTACTTGAAGTTCGCACATTTTCCCCGTTCAGCGCAAAGTTCGCAACCGATGTTGCCGAGCCCAAAAAGTGTCCTCGTTTTATGTGCTGCTACTGACGTGCTGAGGAAGAACGCCGTACGAACCCTTAGGCGTTGCCAAATTTCCTTTGAAAATACGCAAATTTTGTGGTAGACTTATGAATATTTTTCTTCCAATTTTTCAGATAATTTTGTTCGCAGTTTCACCTAAAGCTCCTGAAAATTTCAATGAAAAATATTTATAATTCCCCTTAAAATCGAACATTTTTTCGAGGGAAATTTGGCAACTCTCGAATGTTCATACGGCGTTCTTCCTTAGCACGGCAGACTAGAGGTCTATTTCAAGTTGGATTGCATCCCTGCTCTGGGGTCGAGATTCCAGGGAGAGAGATGTGCGTTCTAGGATGGTTGAGCCCTGGAAAGGTTGTCAGGTTGCAATTAGATTTCTCTGTGAGTTTAAAAACCTAATTTAAGGAGAGTGCAAAGAACGCAGACACCTCCTTTCATCTCAATTTTTAATTGGACCGAGTTTATCAGAAAGTAACTAACCCACATTTTCGAAAAAATTTAGTTAAGGATGTTTTTGAGTTTCACTAGCAGCACATTTTTTCCTGTCAAAAACTTAAAGTCTAAAAAACCAAACAAAAACTTGAGAAACGAGGGGATAGTGATTATTTTTTACATTGAGTCTTATGCAAAAATAATACTTCAAACCTCTTTTTCTCAGTTTCAACTTAATGTAGGTTGGTTCTTTTCTGATGAACACGGTCCAATCGCGACTTTGCTCTCCGAGTCGATGTGCTATTGACATTTTGCAGTGCTCTTTCACGCAGAAAAAGTGATGGTTAAAATTACTGTACTATCAGTGTTTCGTATGAGTTCCTGGCAGCCTTAACGTATAATAATGCCGGTGATACTTTTACGACGAGAGCGATTACATGACTAATGATCTAATGAATCTAATAATTATAAAATTACTAAAGTCATTTTTCTTCTAAATAGAGTTCTTATCTTTCATCAAAAGAGTTAATTTTTGGAATGATTGAAACTGACGATTTTAATTCTTAAAATTGTGAGGCGAATCATCGAATGTCTTTAGGCAATATTAATTTGCACCCTTTGTTACTGTTTGGCATCAACGCTTCCTTGACCTGAGTCATTATCAACTCCTACATACTAGCGTTGAGAGATGACCTTTCATAGGGGCTAACTTTGCCGAACATTGACCCTCCATCATATTCTAATGCCTTCTGACCTTTTTTTACCCTTTTTCACACGAGAGTGTAAGGACGTAGGGAAGTAGTAAATACGATCATGTTGCTTTTCCCTATACTTCATTTGTGATCTTATTAGAACAGCATAGACGCGCAAAATACTTCAATTTTATCGCTTAAGTCCCAACACTTACAGAGTGAGGAATTTGGTCTACTTTTGCGCTAGGCGGAATTTTTCAATGAAAGTTAAGGAACTTAAACAGAAAAACATATTAATAAGGCAATTTATTAATTTTTTCAGAAAAATACAGCTTGAGCTTATGCTTGCAACGTAGCAATCAGAGCCAGGTATTTTTCGACCAGACCAAAAATTTCGTTCGGACTGCTCGCGCAATATTGTGTGAAAATTCTCCAGTTATCTGCTTCACGTATAGGTTAAATTGTTTTTTGATATCTAATTTGAACCACGTTGATTATGGGCTTTGACGTGCAGAAAGCTTTCTCATACTATTCGCAGAGTAAGCTGAACAAATAATAAGTCGTTTGCACTCATGACTTACCTTAACCGTTAAGTATTTGTTGTGAAAGTTTGATGAGGACACATGCCTTGTGGATGTCTAGTTTATTCTTATCCTGTCTTCAACATTACAAATACAACAAAATCCATTCAACAATCGCCGCATGCTTGCAGATAGATTTTTTCTGCTGAGAGGCGTCAAATCCAAGCCTCCGCAAAAAGCTTGAATCCACGATAACAACGGATGTCCCGGTCACCCTCACTAACACTCTCCATCCCCACCTTGATTTAAATCGACCCTCACCGAAACACACCGCGGAATCGCCGGAGGGGTGACAATCAAAGGCTGATTCGACATCCGAAATTAAAGCTCTAATCAAAAAAGCGGAGCAAGCCGCCAAGGGAGGTCATCAGTGATAACTGGAAAGTCTCAAGTGCGGAGAGTGCAATGGACACAAATAAAAAGAAATAGAAAACAGGGCTGAGCTCGAGTGTAAGTGCGTTGGTGTACATTAAAAGCACGTAAATGTGCGCGTGTGAGGGTGCGAGCCAGGCAGGGCTGTGAACTCAGCATTTCATAAGTAGAAATCGACCAAATATTTGTGCTCCAGGTTTGTGATGTCACGGTCGCCTGGTCAAAATAATACAAGCCCATGCCAGGCGTGGGGGAGGGGAGAGGGAGGTTGAGGGAAGGGAGGGGAATAAATGAGAACTCCCCTAGGAGCGACGATAGAATTGAAACCAGAGTGACATTACCACCGCTTCCGCTTTGACACCGCGAGCTATCGATGTATCGATGTTCGCCCGTTTCACGCTCGGGGAAGTATCGAAGTCCGCTTCGATCCCTCGCCCGTTTCCCAAAAGTGCGGACTCCAGAAGATCCGGGACCCTCCACCCCTCTACTCCGCAACCCTCCACCCTCATAGTTATAATTTCCAGTATTTATTCTATTATTTATTGTGCTCACCCTTGTCTTAGTATTGCCACCCTGGACCGCGGCGGGGGAGGGGGTGGAAATTCTCTCTTCGCCTCGGCGTTATAAATAAGTGTTTCTCTGAAATGGCCAAGATAAAGTTGCGGGCTTTGTGCCGCGGCGCCCCACCTTGCGATTGCGATATTGCGGCCTCGTAAGAACACGGAATTATAAGCTAGGTGTGGGAGCGGGTCGGGGACGGCGAGAATGTTATCTTCGAGCGCAGACCCGTGTTGGAGGCAGAGGAGCAGTTTACTCGGAATATACCGACCAATAAAATTGCGCATTCTCGACGCAATCTAGATTTTCCTCCTAGAGAATCAGCTCTCTGCATCTCGGCGCGGTGGCGCATCTGTGCCTGACAGGACGTCTGTACGAATTGGGGAAATTTCTGGGTTTCTTGCTTTTTGAAAGTTGAACTTTCTACCTCCAGACTGTCTATGTTACACCCCTTTGGCGAAATTGCCCAGTTCGGAGACTGGCACCGCAATCACACGCTGAATGTGGGAGCTGAATGTGGCTTGAATGTGGAAGTCATCGGCCCGATGCCTGAATTTTGCGCGTGACGCGCAAAGTTCAGCAACAATTCTCAGCAACCATCGGACCAATTTTGAATTTGTCTAAACTATTCGAGTAGATTTGATACACATCTGGATGAAAATAACTCGAATTTGCTAAATTTCAGCCGTTGGGCGATGACTGTTGACTTCCACATTCAGGTGCTAAATTCAGCGTCTGATTGCGGCATGGGAAACTTTTTTGTATCGTTCATGAACAGGTCACCTCCGTCGCCCAGTCCGCGAACTGGCAGATGTTCTTGCCATTCCGTGAAATAGGCAGCCAGGCCGCGAACTGGTCGGTCAAAAGTCTGAATGTTAAGCCGATGGGCCAGTTGTTGGTTTTAAATGAATTCTATAGGCTAATCGACGAATGTCTCCTACTGACCGACTCCTGGCGTATTATTCACAAGATTTTGAACGGAACTAAAAAAATGATCAAATCAATTCACAGGTTATGTGAATAAATCGTCTCTTTTTTTATTTTTCTCAAAAAAGTTTAGTATAAATTCAAATTTTGCTTATATTTTCAGTCTTTTGAATGTGCGTGTTGTCGATTCAAACAGTTGAAGCGTTTCCGCTTGACGAGGACTAGACTAAGTTGACTGTAGCGCCTTGATGCAACTATTCGGGTTCCCCGTGTGTGCGTGTTGCACTGTTGCATGTTCAAAATTGAAGGCCCTTTTGCTTTTCTCATTTCTTCAGAGAGGCACGGGACTCGTTACTTGTAGCACTCTAATGACAGAGTACTGATAAGGGGAGAATGCCACTATTTAGTGACTTGAGACCAGATCATGCAAAGCCTATACTTGAATCGGTCATTCTTAAAAAAGACCTGAGCGCCACAAATGAAGGCACGAGAAAAACATTAGAAGCTGTAATAATCGATCCGTTCAAAGTCGTTTATATAATAATGTGATTAAATCATTCATAACTTTAATATTTCAGTGTTCTGAAATTTAGAACGGATCGATTAACACTTTTTTTCTGTAATCCTCGTATGAAAAGTTCTTAAGCTTAAGTATTTTTTTAGCAAGACCAATTCAAACCTGTGATATTCTCGACCTAGTACAATGGTTGAGTTGGTTGTGGCCCCTTGCGGCAATTATTCGTGTTCAGCGGATGTGCATGTTGCATGTTCCAAATTGAAGGCACTTCCGCTATTCTCACCTTCAGAGATGCACGAGCTTTTTCCGCTTTCCCCTTTAAACAGACTTGTCTCTTCTTCCTCTTGGCTGCACCCGGAAAACCTTTGGTGTTGCAATGATTAAAGGCACTAAAGTTCGGCAAATTTCCCGTTGATCGGAGCGCATAAAAGCCCCGCCGAGGAAAAAAGAGATTTATTAAAACAAGGTTGACACACCTCAGACGGAGGGATTAATTTAATTCTAAAACAAACTAAATATTCTAATATTTTCATTGAACTCGGCAATCATGCCGAGGGATAACAAGGGTCGAGAGTCTTATGACGGTCGGATTTTTTCGCCCTCTAATCAAATCCGGGATCTTTCCCGCGTCGAGACCTGTTATAATTAACCTGCGTCCGATGAGCTTTTTCAAATTTTCCGACTCGGCTGTTGCCGACCGGAGCAAAAAATTCGTAAAAGTTCACTTTTCCACCTCAGAAAAGTTGTTTTTAGAAAGCATAGCTCTTTTCCGCTATTCAAAACTGTATCATAATAACATATGAACCATATTGGGTGATTGCAAAGTCCGGTCAGCAGCTTTCGACGAGAAACGCATAGCGCCTACAAGACTGCATGAATACTTCACGCATTGCGTCAAACACACAATTAGTGCGGTCAGCAGTGCAGCGGTCGGTGTGAAACGCGTAGCGCCTACAAGACTGCATGAATACTTCACGCATTGCGCCAAATATGTACAGTGCAGTCAGCGCGGCGCGGCGCGGCGGCGGAAGTTAAAATTATTAAACCACATTTATGTTTGTTCTTTCATAATTTTCTCGCTCATTTCTTATTAATGGAAGGCAATGTCCACACGGAGACAGATTTACGGAACTTAACTTTCGCACCAAGTTCCGTGAATTTTTGCTAGTAGTGTTGACAGGACTTCTGCAAAAAATGTATCCAACGCGAGTAAACGCGTCTTCCCACTCCCTCCGTCACGTTCGCTTGACGGTTTTTATTGATGTTTCAAAACGAATGAGATGAAGGCGGCAAAATACAGGCGGCCCATGGGCGGCAAGTAGGTAAATCTAGCCCTGGACCTGAGAGTCTATGCTTTGTAGCTGTATCCGAACTATCCTGTCTTGTCCTCATCGCGATGGCAAATGTCCAATACCACGTAACTCCGTTTGTGACGTTGCAGACTCCCAATCTTACCACTTTTTTGGAAAACTTATAACGAAATTTCTTTAGAATATTCTTAATAAGTTTTAAGCTATGGGTTATACCTTATTTCTCTTCGAAAAGATAAAATTGGATTTTAAATTAAAAACAGTTATGCATATTGATGAGTTTCTATCCAGCGACAAAAAATCTTTTGTTTGTAAAAATTCCTAATATTATTTTTCTCTCAAAAATAACAACGATACTTTTCTTCATTTAAATATGAATTGTTGCTAGAAAAAAATCCTAGTTAAGGACTGCACTAAAGCTATCGTCATTATCATAATTTAAAAAATATAAAAAATATCCAAGTCTTATTGACCTTTCTAACAATTACCTTTGACTGATTTATTTTCCCGGCGAAAACGTGTTCTCCAATTGCCGATTCGACCTTCATGGCTTTAATTTTTTAACCGGCGAAAATTTCGACTTTTCTAATGTAAACAATCATCAACGCACGACAATCATTCCCCGTCATGCCGATATCAATATGGTACTAACTTGGCAACAGGGAGTCTCACTCCGGGTCCCTTTGATCAAACCGGGCGCGTTTATGACGCAAAGATCCCGTTTTCCTTTTCCTCTTTCTGGTTCTTTTTGGTCCCGGCCGAAGCTCGGCCCACCAAAGCTGATTAGCTTTTCCGTTAAGCCGCGTGACTTTGGACCCTCCTCGTCAAACCTGGCTTTAGCCCGGATGAGAGCTTTAATTTGCCTCGTTTCCTATCGACTCCCTTTCATCGAGACACCTACCCCATCCTCCAGACTCTCAGTAACTAAAAATCTCTCCATTTCCTCTTAGATGCCGGGCTCTCATCAACTACCTTTTTGACCCTCGAAGAGGTAAACATTTATTTACCATGCAGATGTGATTTTTCTACTCCGTCTGCTGTGCTTCATCATTTAAAACGGTAATATAAGTAACACAGCAGTAAAAAAAGTGGAATATTCAACTCTGTATGGACCAGTTACACGTATCCCTAAAATACCGCTTGGCTGGTGACAGCGCATTTTACTTTCAACTCATCGCTAATATGCTAAAATATTGGCACAGTAGATTGAATTTCGAAAAATTGAAAAACACAATATTCTTCCTTCAGTCAAAAAATATTGACGAGATTTTCTGGCTCGTTTCCTTATTCCATAAAAATGATAAAATTTAGTCGGAGATTTTTAAACGTTGCGACGAAGTTATAGTCATCAGTTCATTCAAATGTATACTTACGCTATTGATCTTAAAGACAAAGGTCTCTCTGTCTCTCTCAATCAAACCGATCGCATTTACATTTCAACACACTTAAACTGCACATTTTCCCGAGATTTTCGGAGTTTCTTGTGAACAAGCACAAAAAAACCAAAGATTGAATTCTAGGAGGGAATATTAATAGTTTTCTTTCACAAATTAATATTACCACAGGACACAGATTCACGTTTTGCGTTTCAGCATATATGACTGGAAAAAACACCCCGGTGTTGGAATATATTACAACTTTTTAATCAGCCCGGGTTAAAATGCTCCGGTACCCAACTTGAAAGAAAACAGCGAACGATTGCAGCTCATCAAAGATTATAGAATAAGAAGAGGAAAAAACCACGTGCACGTATGTAAAATTAGGGGCGCTTAGAGCGTGGCGCCGAACATTATCTATGGCTATCGATAGCTAATTTCCATCGGGTTTTTTACTCAGCGGGTTGTAATTAAATCTAGCCCCGTGCCGTGGGTTCTTCGGGGGAGGGGGCGGCTTGTCGGCAAGCTAATTAGCGATTCCTCCGAAATTCTTGATTAGATAAAGATTTTTTCCATTATTTTATTCAGATTAATTCGCGGAACCTCCCGCTCCTCCCTTCAGCCTCGGGGGAGTGAGACTGCGGGTCGGGGAGGAGGCGAGGGGCGCGCGGTAGACTTACGCCAGTTCTTACGCGCTATTGAACTTTTTCCATTAAATAAAAGCATAATAAATACAAGGTAATAATTCCGGGGCTTGCATTTATACTAAGTATAATTCCATAATCTCCCGTCTCCAGGAGGTAGCGGGGTCCCGTGGGTAGGGGCAGGAGGGATCTGGCAGAGGCAACGCTATTAACTTGCGGCACTCCCAAAGGACACGTCGTGCCTCTGTCTCAGAATTATTTCTTTTCCCTTCCGAGGATCGCCCGAGCTTCTTTTTTTTGCCTCTCTAATTTGGACGGCTCACTTACTGACTTCTGTCTGTGCCCGTTTCATTTTATTTAAAATACAAAAAAATAAAATGAAATAAAAATTGAGATTTCCCCCCCTCTCCCTCCTCACGCATCTTTGTCCTGACTCTTTTAATTCACCATTTTTCCCTTGTCCCACCCGTTTATCTCTCGGGATCGAGTGAAATTTAAAAAAAAATGCAAGGCTGCAGATCCTTTTCTCGTTTTCGTGCAGAATTTCGTTATCAGGCGGTGAGCCACTCATTCGAGGGCGTAAGCCAATTATATCACGGCCCCATTACAAGACTTCACGAGCACCAACCTTTGACTGAACCCCCCACCACCACCACGTCACCCCTGCTGCCTCTGTCCTCGGCTTTCGCAGAAAAACGAGGAGCTGAATTATTAATCTCGTAGCCGAGGTATTTTTGAAAAAGCGAGAGGGAAAATGAAAACGTCGAAAACTTTGCCCAAGCTCCCGAGCTGTAACAAAAATTTGTGGGCTCCAAAACTTTTCTTCTCACTCGAACCGCGCAAAAAACGCTGGAGGAAAAAACACGACACATTATATCAAATTAAAAGTGGGAGTGCGCGCCGAACGATTCGAGAACCGCGGTGAAATGCTGGTTTCTCTTTTCCGCTTCATTTCTCATCAATTAAATGAAAATGGACTGTTAAAAATAAATAAAAAACGAACGAGAAGAAAGTTGGTTGAGGGAGCGCAGCGTGGAGGAGAGGAGAAGGACGTGGAAATCGCGCTTTTAAAGTTTCTGGCACTATTGTGCACACTGCAATCCTGCACAGATTCATTAGGAAGATTTCATTCTAACACATTTTAACCAGAGACAAGAGACCCTCCACTGGAATCCTAGCGACAGGTGGAAGCTTTTACTTTCGGGGTTTCAACAATTCCTTATGGACAATTATAAGGGAGCAACAGTCATCATCCTAATATCGGCTGTTGACTTACCTACATGGTCGATGATGAGCTTCGGATGACGTCATGAGCCAAAAAAGTTTCCCAAACGTCGGCCATTTTCGGCGTGTTTGCAAAACGAAACTGCCAACACGTTGTTGAACATCAACCATGTAGGTAAGTCAACAGTAGAGTGCTGAAGTCCCGAAAGTAAAAGCTTCCACAACGGCCAAGATACTAGTGGAGGGTTTCTTGTCTCTGGTTTTAACGGACCGACATCTATGATATGGACCGCGTTTATAGCAGAAAGGAACCAAGCCGCATCAGCTATTGCCAAATTTAACACGGCAATGCAATATTCTTTACAAAAGAACGTTCGTGCGGGTTCCTTTGAAAATTCTAAGGAATTTGCTTCGCACTTCGTACTGTGCAGAAAATTCACTGGAATTTGTACAAAAATCCGCACAACCCTTTTCACGTAAAAAATTGATTTATTGAATTAAATTTAGCAAAAGCTAATGTAGTTTGGTTCCTGACTGCATGACACGGTCCATTTGTGCCTGGGACTGGTTGTTAGGGACGGAGGGGGGATGGGACTGGAGCGCAGGATTAGCCCTTGTGGGCTACTTGAAGTAGTTAAAAAAAAAAAAAAAAAAAAAAAAAAAAAAGATTTTGGAACCTCATCTCACAGGGATCCGCAAGGCGGAGACGAGGCTAACTCTTGAGGATGCAAAGTACCCTGGTTGAGTCGCATAGCGGTCAGGGTGCATTATTCCCTATTCTTATAGTATCGCAGTTTTGATGAGTAATGCTTCTAGACTATCAAAAAGAAGTATTTACTCTGATAAGTCAGAAAAGACCGAAATCGTGATGAAATAAAAAAATAAGTAAATGGAATCCTGAAGAAGTGAGAGAAATCACAAACGAGTTTCAATTCGAAGGTATATGCCATATTTTACCCGGCTGGCATAGCAAGTGCTGCGGAAGTTTTACACTTTGAAATTTCGCCACTCAAAATGTTGTCAAAGAGGCATTTATATTCCTTCAGTGGAGTTCAGTTGTTCGCCGTTCACTAGGTAATTGTATCACGCTGAAATGCGAAATTTTAAATCTCCAAAAACACAGCTGTCGCGCAAAGCTGTACTCCTCTCCTCTGAGAAAATACGTCTAAATTTGCTGAACCTCCCCTTCAACGTGATTAAAATTGGTATTTTGGTCAATATTTTCACCGAGACTAAAGAAAAAATAATATGAAAAAAATCGGTGCTTTTTACTAATTTTTTTCGTGACGTCATGCAGTGTTTGACTCCTCTCTCGACCGCGTTTCACATTCTTCACGCGAGACCCCTATCTAGACCTTTCTCCTTTCCTCCCCCCCCCCCCCCCACTAAAGCGCGACATAACTCATGAGTGACCTCATTATTTTGCTCAAAGGTAAATTTTGGAAATGAGTGAATTGATACCACGCCTTTGGAGATCCAAATGAACACTATTGCACTTGTCCCCACAGATGATTTTTCCCGGAAGGCTACATTGTATTTCGTTTGCGGAAGCGAAGGCAGTCTCATTCAAAGGAGGTGAAGGGATAAAACTGAAACGGCCTGGGGGGAGGAGGGGGGGGGGGTTCGCACCGGAGGGATCATATTGCGGCAGAAAGAAGAAGAGTTTGTTTGCTCAGAGGGCGAATCACCAAATGGAACGAAACCGGGGATTTTTTCTGCAGCTTATCCGCAGGGACTCGACAGTGGGATCCTTTGATTGCAATCCGGATAAACAAAAGGGTGATATTAAAAACACCTTTTCAGACGCTCTTTGAAGGGCATAATCTGATTCTCATCAGCCTTCCGTGCGCTTTTGGAATGAGTCCGCCACGTACAAATAATCCGTTCTGAAAGGGCATTTCTGATGCTCTGTTCGACTGCTCGCAGCTCTGTTGAAATCGGTCAACCGGTGCCATTTTTATCGCGGCATTCAGGCTTGTTTCCAAAACAAGGTTTTCATTCTGAAATGCAACGCGTGTGACTAGTGGGGAGGCGTGAATGCACGGAAAAAAATCTTTGGTGCTTACAGCCAGATAGTAGGTAACATTTACCATCTTGGATACCCAGATTCGACCCCTGAGAACAATTTTGCTACGAGCACAGATGTATGATGGTTAGAAACCTCAAACCGCGATCAGGTAGGCGTTGACAACAAAGTTGGTAATTCGCACCAACACTGCTGGGCGAGCACGCCGTCCTCCGTAGACGTCCCTCACAACGTTGCTGAGATAGACCTTCGAAGATGGTAAACTGACCCATCCGGGCTACACCAACAAGGCTACACCTACTTCTCATAGTCTTACTAGTCCAGGCGCCTGGTAAGTCTACCTGGAATTTTGGGTACACAGCGATTTTTTTGGCCTACTTTATGTTTTTTGGGTTGTTGAATCCGAATCTGAAGTTTCCGCACGCGTATCTGGTGAGCATTTTCCGCTATTTTGAAAAAATGGCCTAAAAAGGCCTTTTTTTGCGGTTTTTTTTATATAGCGGCTACGGATGAGGAAAAGTCCCGGATTTAGCTGATGTTTTGAATAGCTGACATAATTTGGAAGAAAATGGTGTATACATATGTTAGGTTTGCTTAAAAATTGAGGAAGATACAGCATCGTGAACATCGCGCCTATTCACGTTTTCGCGGCGCACCCGTCAACGCGCGATCCGGCTCGCCGCGGTCAGCCAAGTTCCGAAGCGTTCTAAAGTTCCGAAATCCGAGGTTCCTCAATTTTTGAGCAAACCTAGCATATTCATATACCATTTTCTTCCAAATTTTGTCAGCTATTCAAAACATTAGCTAAATCCGGGACTTTTCCTCATCCGTAGCCGCTATATAAAAAAAACCGCAAAAAAAGGCCTTTTTAGGCCATTTTTCAAAATAGCGGAAAATGCTCACCAGATACGCGTGCGGAAACTTCAGATTCGGATTCAGCGACCCAAAAAACATAAAGTAAGCCAAAAAAATCGCTGTGTACCCAAAATTCCAGGTAGCCTCATTTTTAGCTACCAGGCGCCTGGACTATACTCCTCGGTCATGTATAAGAGGAGGTATTTTTCTCGCATTAGGAGAACCTAACACACGCCTCCGCTACCTCCATCCGAACTTGGAGGCGCTTTTGACCGAAGCGACAGGGGAGAGGCACCGAGAAGTGAGAGGGCTCAAATCCCTCTCTATGTTTATCCAGCTTCTATCTGCTCCGTGTTGAGATACGACACTATAAATTGCCGAATTCTTGCCTAAGTGTCCTCATTAACAGTTATTTTTATTTCTCGTGATTCATTGCGCGTTCCGCGGGTCGCGGTACCGCCGCGTCGCGCCACCCTAGGCCCGGGCCCCCCGAGGACCCTGAAAATCACAAAACGAAAAGATCGAATTTTAATGACGATTCAAATACGTCAAGTCGGATGACAGCGACAAGAGGGGCAGTTTGTTGTTGCATGGTGCTACTTTCACCCTTAAAGAAAACGGCTCATGTTAGAGCTCTTGTAAGAAGCGGGAATGCTAGATTCGACTGTTTTTCCCATCGTAAAATCGCGTGGGAAACTTGTTGATGTACTGATTTTTAACTAAATATACGCTAGAAACAAAGACAGAAAGAGGCACAAAATGTTTCCTCTACCTGCTAGAGAGGCGGGAAAGTACAAATCATGGTAAAAAAAAAAAACCTGCTTTGGGGAAGAGCTCATATCAGTACTAGCTGCCGTGCTAAGGAAGAACGCCATATGAGCCTTCAGGTGTTGCCTTATTTCCTCCATCAAAAAACGCATCTATTGGGAAAATTGAGAATATTTTTCTTCAAAATTTTCAAACAATTTCTTTCGCAATTTAGTCTAAAATATCTGAAAATTTCAAGTAAAAATATACATAACTTTCTTCAAAATTACATATATCGTCCGAGGAATTTTGGCAACTTCGAATGTTTAATCGGTGTTTTTCCTTAGCTTATGGCAGAATACTCCCCCTACAGTGATAGAGAGTCATATACATTTAATACTCAATTGTCATTTAAAGTTCCAAAGTGGTAATTTTTAGCGTGCTGTTTTGAAGAGACCTTTCTGTAGACTGATCAAGTGGCAACGTCATTCGGTTTGTCGTCATTAAATTGTGCTTATAGTCTTTAAAAGCGCGGCAAAGTGATCGATAACAAAACAGTTTATTTTTTCCTAGTGACATCGTCGAATATATTGAACATCGAATAACGTAGTAACTCATTCAGTTTATTGAATCGATTATATTTATCGGTCCGTATTTTTATATGAGGACTTTGATTTTTGAATATAAAGGTCACATACGTAAAAAGGACTCAAGAATAGGTTTACTCCTTAATCTCGACCTCGATTTTAAAATCTTCTTATTAGCTTGGGAGTTGATTTCAGGCAAAAACCATCATATTTCACGCAAAACGTCTATAATAATAATAATTGGATGGGCCTAAAGCCCTCTGCGTAACAAACGGCATTCTCTATAATGGTAACAGAGTGCACCATTTTACTTATTAAAGGAAACGCAGCACCAAAAATATGTTTACCGTGACAATGGAATCGATCGGCTGTCCGATATTTCACCGTTTAAGAAAGCACCGTTCGAAGGGGAAAAAACAAAATAAGGAAATAATAAGAGGGGCTCATTTGAACAACATTCCAAAATCGTAAAAATTAATGATTTGTAATGATTAGTGTAATAAACTACTGTTTAAATAGGAAAAAGTTACCCCTAATGGCACCAACTAACTTCACCGATACAACCGACCGTAGCGGATGCTCGAAACCGGCGAAGAACACTCAACCGTATTGGCAGTCAACGTAAAGGCGAGAATCGTTAAAACTAATGATAAATAGTCATTAACACAATGAGCTTTGGGGGTCTGCAAGCCCACTCATCTTTCACCTAACCGTGGAAAACGCGTTTTAAACCGTGGCGAAAGCGACCGGGCCAATATTGCGAAAACCCAAAATCGTAAAAATTAATGATTCATGGTGACAATGGGAGGGTCGGCCGCGAATTTGTAACTCGGCCAGGCCACTAACCTACACCAGTCGGCGATTGATACTTGGACGTATTTATGCTAAAAGGAACTATGTCCATAGGGTTAGCGGGTGACATAGTTCCTTTTAGCATAAATACGTCCACTTGTAAGAGGGTCAAAATCGAGGGGCAAGGGCAAGGGGTTGAAAATTTACATTTTCATCGAAGCGTTCTAAGATGAGAGGATCTGTTTCAAGGATATCAGAGTCAACTCCTGGGTCGTAAATATGAAATAACGGGAGGGGGAAGTGATGTGATGTTCATGTCGAATTATAATTTTAAAAGCCCTCTTACACGGAGGTTATACGCGCCGAATGAGTGCGGGCATGCCTCCCGATTTGGGCGTTGTCAAATTCTCTTAATCTTTCGCCATGTTCTAAGTATGTATGGTAAGCCACGATGAAACTGGTGAAATGTGGATTAAGTTGCCCCCTAATAAATATTGCAGCCTCGCTATAATTAGTTATTTATTTTTTGCATTCTTAAACTCTGAAAATTGCGTGATGCCGTACTAAGAGCACTAGCTAACGTCCTTAATAAAAAACGGGAGGTTGGTGTCCCATGAAAAAATTAAATATCATCGAATACACCGAAAGTTCAAAATGTTCAACTTCGTACCATGTCTAGTGGTCCATTAAAGCTACCTGGTTATTTTCTTTATTCCCCGTGCACTGAAAAAAAATTCTCGGCGTTTTTACGAAGGTCCGTTGGTACCTTTACCATCTCACTTTTTTTACCAATTATTGGTAATTTCACCAAGACAGACTGGTAAGCGTACCTAAAACCGGTATTTTTACTGTTTCATTGAGGTAAGAATACCACTTTTATTGGTAATCCATTCCCGGTAACTTTGCCATTTTATCTCGGTAATTCTACCACAGTCGATAAAAAATATTGGCGTTTTTACCAAGGTCCAGTAAAATTACCGAGAAAGTTCAATAATTTTACCAAGATTTCTCGGTAAAATTACCAATTCCATAAATGTTAATTTTACCAAGAAAAAACTGGGATCAAATAGAACCCTGAATTCTTGGTAATTTTACCCTTTTCTTAGTAAATACACCGAGACTTTTTTTTTCAGTGTGTGGTTTAGTTGACTTCTATTCCTTGAAAATTTTGACGGAATGTACAGCCATCTATAGACGTAGGGTGTTAATACTAGGTAAGGTATCTGTTAGGAAAGTGGGGTTCTATTGGTTCATTGTTCTGTGTTTTTAGGGTTGTTTTTAGGGGTTCGTGGGCTTGATTATTTTGATGCTGCGCACGAAGTGACAACATCCGTCATTAAATCTCTAGTCGAGGGCACTTCGCTATCTCCCAAGCGAATTGGAGATACCTCATCTCCAAACAGGAGAGCAAACAGCCTATCCCTGGTCCCGTTTTAACAATCGGCCCATCAGAAGTCAGCGGGACGACTCTCTGTTCACTAACCCTGCTCCCTCCCCGTTTGGAAGTTGAGTGTTAACACAATTCGATTAATTGTAGTTGCGCTCAACATCGTTTACCTGCGTGCTGGATGCGCTTGGTTACTGACAAAGTCTGTTTAGCTACTTAAAATGATATTGCAATCATTTGTTGACGCTGGAAGGGATGATACGCAGCCAGGTATAACCCGTGGAGAAAAGCTTCATTGTTTCACGAACACAACCCGGGGAGGTCTCCCTTTGAACATGTGATCTTGAAAATTCGTCGATGTTGAAGTATAGAGAGACTAGAAAAAAGGTGATATGGAATGAGTAAAAAAAGCAGGGTTGATCCTCTCTGCTCAGCTTGACTCAAAAGGATATTAAAAAAGAAAGAATGTGCGATTTTTTTTCTTTTTTTAAATTGCAGTCCAGATTGCGTGAAATTGCATCCTATTATTTAATGTCACTTCGCAGTATCCCAAAACGTTTACAATTTTGCGTGAAAATGAAAGGTAACTGGCGTTGAAGTAAACGGAAACACCGATCCTTTAGTACTTCGACAGACTAATTTTAGTTCTGTTTTGCCGTGTGAAAGTGACAAACCGGCTTCAAATCGCCTATAATAAGGAGCGCCCCACTAAAATTTTTCCCGGGGCCCCCCGTGCCAACAATGTTAATTTCAAGTATCGAGATAGGCAAGCTGCAGCACCAAAAACACAATCATACGGATTTCACACCAGGCCTGGACAAATTGGACGTATTTCTGCCAAAAGGAACTATGTGCATTAAGTCATGAGCCCGGAGACCCATAAGAATATGTACATAACAGGGCTCACGTCATATGCACATAGTTCCGTTTGACAGAAATAGTCCAATTGGGAAATGAAAAGTTTTCAAGAATATGATTGTGTACCTATAGAATTACTAGCCGTTCTGGGCGCGCTTCGCGCTCCCGTCACGCCTAGCCGGGGGCTACGCCCCCTGGACCCCCGGTCACTCGCTACGCGAGTGACATTCGGCTCGCTTCGCGAGCCGATTTTGTAGTAGTTGCAAATTTTTTATCACTATATTTTGAAGATTTCATAGAAAACATTATGAAATTCTCACTCCACAATTAACTTGTAGAATAATAATGGCAGGGCAAGAAATAGACTATATCTTAAAATGGACGGTTCCCACTTAGTAAAAACAGCCAACACCACGTGAAGGTAAGGAACCATCGTTAGCCACTTTTTTTCTTTCTTTTTTTTCTTTACTTTTCTGAAAAAAAATTTACTGAAATTTTAGTTGCGTCCCCTAAAAGGAAACACGGAGAAAAAAATTTGTGCATGGAACCCGAAGCTGAGATCATATGGGATCTCTCAAGTTTTCGGATCACGCATCCGAAAAGTTAAGGTCCATCTGCCGAAGTTCGGGTCAGACAATTGAAGTAGTTCGGTATATACCGAAGATTTCAGGTCACACATCTGAAGTACTCGGTGCATACCGAAGTGCTTCAGATTTCTGACTCAGAGATTTAGGAAAAACACAGTAGAGAACCAAGGAAATCACAGTAGAACAGAGAAAAAAATACAGTCGAATAAATAAAGAAAACTATTATCGAAGAAAATCTAATTATTAGAAAGTAATTAGCTGGCGTAATCAATGCGTAGCTGCATAGGAGCATGAGCGAGATTTATCATCAACTGACCGCTGGCCGCTAGGTACATACGTGGGTGGGCGAGCGACAATACGTAAGCGGTGGCATATGGTTCGATTGACAGAGGAGTGGGGAACGGTCAGACGTAGGGGAAAGGTTCAGGCTGAACCGTTCAGCACAGCGCAGCGTCAGTCACCGGGTGGGGAAGAGAGTCCGGGAGGGGACACTTCCCCTCGAGTGAAATAGAAAAAGGCAGAATCCTTCGAAGTTTATATTAATGATGATGTAAATTGTACATTCTTTGAAACGATGGCTAGATTTACGTTCAGGGCCGGATTTAGAGGGTGGCCACATGGGTTGCGGCCCATGGCGGCAATTTCAGGGGGCGGCAAATTTTGCAATTTTCTAAATTTAAGTATTAAAAAAAAATTGGATTCAGAAAAAGGCGAAAGAAAAGGCGACAAAATCTCTCATTTCCAGAGAGTATAGTAAATTCTAATTTTGTCGTCTTTTGGTGATACAAGAGACAGAACCTTTAATTAGTCGAGTCTGGAACGACGCGGCGCAGAGAGCAATGATGACGAGGACTTGAGATGAAAAGGAGAAGCCCTCGGCGCAGCGTTCGGCATTTAACACACATCAGCGCCTACAAAACTGCACGAATACTTCACGCCTTGCGTCAAACACAGCGCGGTCAGCAGCGGTCGACGTGAAGCGCATAGCGCCTACAAGACTGTATGAATACTTCCCGCATTGCGTAAAACACAGCGCGGTCAGCAGCGCAGCCGCAGCGGTCGACGTGAAACGCATAGCGCCTACAAGACTGCATGAATACTTCACGCATTGCGTCAAACACATTGCAGTCAGCGCGGCGCGGTGGCAGAAGTTAAAATCATTAAATCACATTTATGTTTGTTCTTTCATATTTTTTTTGTTCATTTCATATAAATGGAAGGCCTTGACCACACAGAGATAGGTTCACGGAACTTAACTTTCGCGCAAAGTTCCGTGAAATTTTGTTGGTAGTGTTGACGTGGCTTTCGCAAAAAAAATGTTTCCAACACGAGTAAACACGTCTTATGCATCCCTCCCCCTCCGGGAATTCACTTGATAGTTTTTATTGATGTTTCAAAACGAATGAGAAAAGGGCGGCAAAATACAGGCGGCCCATGGCCGGCAAGTAGATAAATCCGGCCCTGTTTACGTTACCGAAAAACGACTATCTAGTAACTCACCGCTTTACAACAATAATTGATGACTCTGGTGAGAGAAGAAAGGAAGTGACATATTTGTGATTTTGAGAGGATATAGTTTAAAACTTATATCGATATTGGTATCTCGTGACAAGTTTCAAGGGTTCTCGAGCTAAAAATGGAAATTAGTCAATTTTTCTCCTTCTGTTTTTCACAATGTTTACTTCAAGACAAGATTTATTAAAAATCACATGTATCAGAACTATAAAATAAATATAATATGCTTCGCACCTCAACACGCACGGGCGGTATCATTTACTGGAATGTACAAAAAATAAAATAACAAATACAAAGAAAGAAAAAAAAACACCGAGGGATGCAATTAACTGTGAAGCGAAAAAAAAGTTCCAAATCTTTCAGTCCCTCGGGCATCAAAGAAATATGAGATTGGATGAGCAGTTGAGGGTTCAAAAAATGAGGACATAGCCTATGAGAGTGTAAACACGAACGTAAGAATCGGATTCTTTACTAACAATCAAAACATTAATTTAAGACCGGGAATCAAGTCTCAACACAGAGGCTGTGATTCCTGGCCACCGTTTCACACATTTCCTCCGCACAATGGGCCAAATGGAAAACTGAGGACAGTCAAAAATGATTATACTGTTTTTAAGTTTTTGTTAATTACTTATCGTCCCACTTCACCTGAGAGCCCCATTTACTCGAATTATTTTAGTTATAGCCACCAGAAAAGGTAACAAAAGTGTCTCATCGTGAAGACCTATTTTTTTTTTAAAAAAAAAAATAATAGTTGCACACAGTTTGGCTCCTTTAACGAAGGGTTTGGTTCCTGCGTGCGACTCTGTGGATGCTTTTGGAGACGTTAATTGGACTTGAGCGTCTTGTATTGTGCCTACGAATTATTGCAGGTCTTATATTTTTCTAATGTAAAAGTACGCGAGATCATGGGTGTGGAGAAAGACTTCGTGCACGATATCAGGTCCAAGCAGTTGGTCTGGTATGGACATGTGCGAAGGATGGCAGATGATCGGTTGCCCAAGCAGGTCTTCGATTGGGTTCCTCCCGAAAGGCGACGGCGTGGACGTCCTGTGAAAGGTCGGCGACAAGGGGTGGAGGAGGAGATCAGAAGGTGCCAATTGCCTGATGATCTTTGGGAGGATAGGGGACGATGGCGATTGGGCGTCGCAGAGCGCGAGGCGGCGCTATAAAAGCGACTTTATGTATGTATATTTTTCTAATGCCTGAATGAAATACCATCCGTGGATATATGATGACACCGTGTCTAAAAGCGTAGACGGTATTTGGTCTAAAACATATGTACATACAGGTGAAAAATGTTCATACTAATTTGTGTGATACGTGATAAGTGAATGAATGAATTCAATTATTCCCGAAAATAATTCATATCCTTTCAACTGTTCCTACTATTCAAAATCAGATAAAAATCCTCTTTTACTTGCCATCAAGTTTTGACTCAACTCTTTTTTGGCCTGTTACGTCCTACTTACGTCCTATTGATGCTAATCTAGCTTTTAGAACTTTAGAATTCGTTGCTCCGAAAGATATTCAATGTAACACATTCTTAAAGTATTGAAAAAAATTAGATTAATCTGCGCGGTGTTGCCAAATTGTCCGAATAAATAAAATTTGCAGAAATATTTTGTGCGGAAGTGTCAATCTAAAATTTTGTGTGGAAATGTCAAAATCGGAAATTTTGTGCGGTAACGCGAACCTTCCCTTCAAGGAACTGAATATTTCGATCTACATGGATCCCCGAACTTCAACATTTTTTACTTAAATTTAAAATTAATCACTTTCAAGCAGATTTGATCGTTGTGCTCTTGGCACTTACAAGCC
Organism: Bemisia tabaci; assembly: GCF_918797505.1. Taxonomy (NCBI): domain Eukaryota; kingdom Metazoa; phylum Arthropoda; class Insecta; order Hemiptera; family Aleyrodidae; genus Bemisia; species Bemisia tabaci. Next base: position 15,182,037 of record NC_092793.1, on the reverse strand, counting down.
AAAAGCTCACTGTGCGCTAGAGTCTTGGGGCGGTGTTTGCCTTCGTTAGCGGACGTCAATTCCCGCCTTCCCGGCGTGGGTGGGGGTAGGAGTACAGCTCCTCGGGGGAAGGGGAAGGTGTCCTGCGGGAGAGTGGTCGTCATCCAGGTCACGCAATTCCCGGATCCGCGACGCAGTATTTATTTGTTTAGCGGCAGAGGAGGGATGACCTGCGCAAGGGCTTGCCTTTGTTCGGTCAATTGGATTCAATTGGATTCGAGATTTGAGTAATTACAAACTGGACAGGAGGCGAGGCGTTCCGAGGTGACGAAATCAGAGACAAAATATTATTCCAGAGACCCCGCACTGTTATCCTGCCATGCTATGGAAAAACGCCGTATGAACATTCGAGAGTTGTCAAATTTCCTCCCATATAAAATGTCTATTTTTAGAGGAAAATATGAATATCTTTCTGTGATACTTTCAGAAATTTTAGGAGAAATTGCGGACAAAATTATCCAAAAAATTGGAAGAAAAATATTCATAAGTTCATACGGAAATTCGTGTTTCAGCAAAGGAAATTTGACAATGCCTGAAAGTTCATACGGCGTTTACTCTTTGGCGAGGCGGTATCTTCTCTTTGAAGTAATAGTTACTCTCAGAAGTCATTGCTCAGGTCCGCCAAATGATGGCCCAATACCAAAGAGTTGAGTAATGGACCAGTGGACAAGGTGCAAATTTAAGCATTCTGATACTTGTTTCTCAACCAAAAAGTCCACGTAAAATACAATTTGCGCAACGAAGATCACAGAATTCAACTCTTAACGAAGATAGTGACGTTTCATGATGCATCATCTCAAACTTCCCGCTCATGCGGCGATGTGTTCGGCGAGATTTGACTGAATGCTAAATAATCTGAAGACATCAAAAAGGCTATGATGTTCGTCGTGAAATATTAACTGTCTTTTACGCGAGGTCTGACAGGCATGGCGGTTATATAATCGCAAGGAAGAACTGGCGGGAGAGAGAAAATTGTTGAGAACTTGGCGCAAATACATTCTTAGGATTCAATTAACCACCCCATTGATTGCGTTCGGTAATTAAACCTGGAAATGGCATCCGTCGTGTAGCTTCACCCTGTCTAGAGGTTTTTTCCCTTTTTTCCACCCCCTTATCGATCTTAATTCTGCAATTTCCTTCGATGTTTTCCATCTTCCCCTTCTCTCGTTGTCAACCGGGATGTACAGTGCCGTGCATCTGAAGCAGTGGCGAAGCGTGAATGATCGATTTTCGATATTTTCTCATTTGAAGCTATGGTAAAAGATCGATTATTAAGGTGTTCGTTGCGAATACCCTATTTATCGATCCTTTTCCATTGGTTCAAATGGCAGATCAATCGATGTATCGCAAAGCACGCCACGCCATGCCACTGATCTGACGGTGGTTGGAAATCGTTCGAGCATTACGTAACACACTTGAAAGGACATTTGATTCAGCGTCACGATAAGTTACGAAAGAGAGGAGCTAGCGGTACGGAACAGCCGAAATTTAAAAAAAAAAAATTGCGTTATTATTGTGGGGAGTACGATTATACAAATTATTGCGTATATACATATATTTATTCTTGTTTCTTGTTTAGAAAAATTCGACGCATTTGTAGAAGCCATGTGCAAGCCAAAAAACAAATAAAGATATATTATTATTATTATATTATTATTATTATTATGCGATCGCACTTTTTTCATCGAAAAATAGGAATGAAAAGGGAAGGACTCCAGCCCCACTCGGCATTAGATAATTCTTGAGAAGAGTGTAACGTTGTTTTCAAGACACGGTATAGTGGGGAAAGGTGTGGGAATATAAAAAACGTGCTTTACGCAATAATTTTTATCATGTTTCGAATATTCTGTAGACTTCATTGTTGACCTCCGATTCTGAATTTTCTTTCTGTAATTGTCTAGGGAAAAAAAATTCGGCTACTTAGGATCAAATAATGGGAGTTGTATTAGGTTGATATTTTCTTTGAGTAAATACTTAAAAAGCGCAATATATCGATGACCATAGCGCGAAACCAAGTACCTCCATTGTAGTGTTTCAAAAATCCCTCTCCTGCTTTATTTTTCCTTAATGAAACAAGCCAACATTTTTAGCTTATATTCTACTAACAGAGAGAAAAATTCAACGAAGTTCTCAAGAAATCACTTTAGATATTGTTTTCACAAAAAAAAGAAAGAAAAATAAAATGACAAGGGTTTGCAACGCTGCGGACGGAGCTACTTGATTTCGCACTTTTGGCATTGATACACTCTTTATGAAGACATTGCAGCATTTTGAAATCAGTCAGTATCGACTCACAAACTCAATGCAGGATAATGAGAAGTGCTCGTTCAGAGTTTTATGCTAAAAAATAGATGTATTCATGCCCAAAAGAATGATTTACTAAGTAATAAAAGTAAAGAGAAACTATAAAACACGAAAGTCCTATGTGCATAGTTCCTTTTGATTTGATATGTAAGTGCATAGATCCTTTTAGTATTAATACGCCCATACACTCTTAAGAGCACATAAAACTTGCATGACTCCCACGAGATTAAGAAATGCCTCCTCCTGAGAGTACATAAAAGTAGTGATCCACGCATCCGCATGGAAAGTATTTTTGGAAGTAACGGAACATGGCGTTTTAAATTCTACCGCCGCATTACCAAAAAGATAGCGGTTGACGCAAAAATGAATTTCGGAGAAAATGGACATGTGGCAAGCGTCTGGGTGAAAATCTTGAACGGTTCCTATATGATATGCCAAATTCTCCAAAATCAGCCAAAAGGCTTTTTAAGATTGTTCGGGTGATTGCAAATCAACGAATTTCATCCTCAACTACTTAAGTAAAGAGGACTCTCTTCATTTAATGAGAAGTAAGACTCCTGTGCTCATGCTCTATTCTACATATTACCTTGTTTACGCTTTGGACACACAACGAGCACATTGCAATCGTTGTATTCTCAATACTTTCTAGGCTTTAAGTGCATACGTTTTAATTTAGTTTATTTTCCTTGCGTTGTTTTGCTTCTCTCTTGTTTGCATTTTCCTCCTTTTTGGGGGCAATGAATTGATGAATTTTACTGAATATATCATCAGTTAAGTTTTCATTGTTTTATTATTAATTCATTAAATTTCTTTTTTTCTTCTTCTTAAAAGTAAAAGGATTCAACAGAGACCACCGCAATTATTAGGACTATGGTTAGGTAAATATACTCTTTAATGCCTAATTTAGACAATATAAAAGTAATCTCACTTAAAAAGGCTCCAAAGCATACTTAGACGAGTTATCCTTATTGCGAGGTTGCTTAGTTAAAGTGTAAATCCATTCATCTGTTCAACCTGAAATGGAAAAAAGATCTAATAAATGGAAAATAAAATGAAATGAAAAGAAAAACGAAAAATCATGGTGCAACAATACTGATAATGGCTGATAATAAATATGACCCAAGGTCGCGTTTACACTAAAATTTAAACAAGCAGTTCCAACGCTTAGCGTTGGAGGGCGCTTCTTCGACAAAGCATACTGCTACCATTTTATGTATCCGAAGACTGACGAAGATGGCATTTTAAGTGGAATTCTTTAACCGCAAAACCCTTCAAAACTTCAGATCGATGGCGAAGATCTGAAACTTTCCACGAGAATTTTGTGATGAATTAAAACTGGTGGTGCATGGAAACATAAAGGATGCACTGTAAATCAGACGACGGGAAAGAGCGGCGGAACCTCTAAAGCTGGTGCGGCAACGCGATCTAGCGGACAGCGGCGTCGCGACGCCGCGAGGTAGGGCGCACAGGTCGCGGGGGAGGGGGGCCCGGCCGCGTGAAGAGGAGTTCAGCAGCGGGGTGGGGAAGCGCGGGTCGCGGGGAAGAGAGGGACCGGCCGGCCGACGCGGCGGTGACATCGGCCATGGATGAAAATATAGGCAACGCTAATGTCTCCGCTAACTGGAGTTGGGGGTCCTTATTCATTCTCTTGGTCCATGACATAACCTTAAACCTTCCGCTCAATGCCGCAAACAGCTGACGTGTCGATGCTGCGCCAAGAAAATGAACCAATCACAAAGTAGCACAGTAATACGTCACTAAAATGAAGAGATCACGTGACTGTTCGTAATATTTTCAAATCGATCTGAAAGTACTGCCTCGGATATAAGTATTTAAAGCATAAGGAGGCCCTAAAATACTTTAACCAGGTAATACGTCCGTGCGAGATTGTTATGCTTAAAAGCAAAACATTTCACGAAAACTTTTACGAATACCAGATGCAGAAAAAAATCAAATTTTCCCGGGTGTACCAGAATGGCGTCATTACCCATAAGGCAAAAGGGCATGTAGTATAGTACATGTTACATCGGGGGAGTCGAACGGTTGGAAAGGGCGCATCTGGTACCCAGAAGCGCCCAAAATGTTGATCAATTTATGAGTAATATTCTTTCTTAATTCCTCCAGTTTTCATAGGAAATTATTAAATTATTGCAGGAAGATGTTGCGTGCATTTTTGAAGCCGTAAAATTGCATCACATCTTGAGAAACTATTATTAAGGTGACCTATATTATGAGTAAGAACTAACCCATCCTCACGCATAAACAGAAAGGAACTAAAACATACAATAGAAACAAGTTGAGAGTAGTTTTGAGCTTGACTAGCTACACATTTTCTCCCGTTAAACTTTCTGAGTCTTTAATAAATATGCTGAATGTGAACATGGTCATTGAGCTCGATTCAACATTGACTCTTGTGAAGAAATATACCCTTAAACCCATTTGTCCTGGCTCGATCTCGATGCAACTTAGGTTCCTTTAAGGACCGGATCCATCAGGTTGCCAACACTGGCTTTCCTCCATTTAAACCTGCGTTGAAATATCGATTCTTGCCGCAGCACCTTGCCCCTCCGAGAATCGATTCATTCCCATCGGTTTGAATGGAGAGAAAACTATGCTGCCAATTCACTAGATCTGCCATTGGCTGCGTTTCTCTCATTCTGTTGAGTTCGCCTTCAATAAGCGTGATGGCAATTTGAGCGACTTGAGAGCACGAATAGATTGCGCGCAGTACTTTTGTCAATTTCGCTCTGTCCTCGCGACGGAAACACGTGGATTATTTTCCTTTGCCCTTGCTGGCCTATAGAGGTTGATCCAGCAAGTTCTCGACACCGGATTTCTTCCATTTACTGTGTTGAATGGTCAGTTCTCGTTGGAGCACCCGACAGTTCTGGCACTCCCCGAAAATCGATACATTTCCATAGGTTTAAATGGAGAGAAAATAATCTTGCCAATATTTGCTCGATCCACCGACGGCTCTTTTCTGTTTTACTCGGTCCAGGTTATAGCGGGTTTGCTCAAGACCTCGCGAGAAAGGGCAAGGAGAACGACTATCACTCACTCACTTATCCTGTTTTCATAGTGCACCTCAAAATTATCAAAACGTAAAAATTAATTAATTTCCATTTTTTAAAAAAAATTGTCCCTGGTAAAAATTGGCACTAGGATCTGTGTTCCAAAATACTTTCGACCTACAGCCTGCTGTAAGATTTCCTATAGCTTTTTTAGCCGGCTATACCATTTTTTATAGCCTCTTATAGCCAATGGCGATAAAGCTACAGCCAGGCGATAAACTGCATAGCCCGGCGATAGGAACTATAACGCGGCTGTATAATTTTTCATCGCTTCGTATTGGTTGTATGATTTTCTTCGCTTTTTACAGTCAGCTATATAATTTTCTATAGCCTTCCATCGAAGAATTCCTATAAGAATTCCTATGGTGTTTTGAAAGGCAGCTCCTATTGCCAATTTTAACAAGGGGTTGACTTCCTTCGATACTCACCTGCTTAATTTCGGCGATGATGTCACTGTAAAGTCGACACATTGTTGCATGTACTCGTCGAAATTTCTCCGTCGGTTTACCATCCGGCTTTATAATTTCTCGTCCAGAAAGAAAGCGTCTCCTTTTCTCATCCGAAAGCAATCCCCCGTCAATTCTCTTCTTCAAAAACAAGTGATGAAGTTTCAGTGATGTTTGAGGATACACAAGTCTTAAGCAGCAGAGGTGCACGGCAATGATCTCGTCTCTACAAACTCGAGTGAAACACACGGAGGGAATGAGTCCTCCAAATTCAGGTGCGCCGAACATTTGAGGAATAAACTTATTTTCACCATAGACTCCATCCGACGTCAAGCCTATGAAATTCGGAAATAGGAACCGCAGCCGTGAATAGGTTAGTGAGTTCTTATTGGTGCCTAATTCCTGGATACCATACTTTTTTTCGAGATGTATAACTTCCTCAGGCTTTAAACCTTCGTTACTCCACGACACCAAGGTTTTCATCTCGTCGATGAAAGCTGTCGGAGATTGAACTGCCCCACCGTCGGAGAATCTCTCAAGAAGCAATTCTAAGCTTCTTTCAGGATCAAAATTATTGTATTCAGCAATCAAGCTTTCGTCATAAGTGTCGCATTCGTTTATTAGACCGCATTCATTCAGTGCAAGTCGAACCGCGGTAAGAAATGGATTCCCAGAACTGTGAGAGTGAGAGCCAGTATTCACGACATGTCTACGAGGACCAGGGTGAATTCTACCGTCATCCGAGTTAGCTGTGCAATTCTTCGAATGAAATGAGGACATACGAAGAGGGAGTGAGTCCCATAAACTTTGTGCTGACATGATACAATTTACCTTTGCTATCGCTAGAATTTCAACTCGACGCTTCGATTTGTCCTCTGTCCGCTTGTTAACAAGAGAAAAAGGAAATTAATTTTTAAATGCGATTTCAAAAAGACGAGACCAAAGCAAAAATATTGTCTCTCTGACTTTAACACTGTTCCTGCCAAAAATGGATACAAGACAGCTTTCAAACTGAGGGGATAATTGTTGTGACAATTTTGTTTATTGAGGTCGTCCAATTTTTCAAGAGATTATCTTACAAAATTCGTCATCCATATAATTATAATATTACTCTCAAAATATTTTTTTATGAACAGGTATATTACCATCTACGAAAAATTGATAATTTTCAAATTTTCAAAATTTCCATTACGTGTTTTTCCCCCTGAATAATTTGATTCTTTTCAATCTACGATAATAGTGCAACCATGCATATCCATCTGCAAGCCCGAATAAAACTGCTTGCATTTATTTATGCATCCGCGATCATTATTTATAAGAAAAAATTCCACGATACTTAAGTGATGTAAAACTTATTTGTTATTATATAATGAAAATTAGAGTTTGCGTTTCATCTTACGCCTGAATCATACGGGGCAAAAAGGGTGCCGAATACTGCACACGCTGCGTTACATAATATTACCTACATTGTCATACTTAGGTTAAACGTCGCATAAAGATCCAGACGTTGCCAAATTTGTTATTATGAAACGAATTTTCTAGGTATCACAGGTATATATTTCTACTGGATTTTTTCACAGAATTCTGTTCAGGGAAAAAGAAAGGAAGAAGAAAAAAAATATAAATAAAAATTCATAAAAATAAAAAATCGTCGCATATAAATTCAGACGTTGCCGAATTTGTAATGATGAAACGAATTTTCTAGGTATCACAAGTATATTTCTACAAGATTTTTTCACAGAATTCTGTTCAGGGAAGAAGGAAGGAAGAAAGAAAGAAAGTAGTAGTAGTAGTAGTAGTAGTAGTAGTAGTAGTAGTAGTAAAATAATTTTAAAGAAAGAAAGAAAGAAAGAAGGTAGGGATGGAGGGAAGAAGAAGGATAGACGTTTATATTTGGTGATTATTAAGGACGAAATTGACACAGACTGATTATTAGATGCTTTAAAATATCGAACATTTTCTCGGGGAAGCCTCCGGACTCCCCTCCCGCCCTTCTGAGTTCGAAGTGTCCGGAACCGCATATAAAAACTTTCAAAGGAAAATACTGATAATATGTTTATAAAATAAATCTATTATGAAAAAGAAGTTACGACCTTCAACTACGGTGCACATGTGACATCATGAGTCATGCGGCTATTGAACAGGAATGTATTATTGCAACCCTGTAGAAAAGTTACTGAGCCTACTTCTAATTCTTTTGCATTGAAGCGCGCAGTGCGGAATGCGCCGGATGAAAAACTTAAATCCATACGAACCTTTGTGCTATTAAATGGAATCCAAAACTAAGGAGAGGCAGAAAATTAACGATTGACGATATAACTTCAGCGTACCCACTAATCTTTCCCAACAAAAAGAGCACAACACGGATGAATCACAACAATAAATCAGAGCGCAAACACAACATATACCTCAATCAGGAATGTCTAAGTCTACCGTGGTAGAAGAAAACAGGTATGGACATAGTATAGCTGCAGCAGATCATCATGGGGGAGAAACCTTAAGCTGTGACGTAACCGTGGAACCTCCTCTCACTAACACACTGACAGAACGCATGTACACAAACTGTTTGAGTCGTGTCGTCTCTTACGCACACAATTACAGAGCTCTTGTACACAAGCCTTCCCTACAGACCTGTGACGTATGTGTCAATCACAGGAAAGTTGGTTTATCCTTACCTATATTTCGTTTTACCAGGGAGTCACCTTACAGCCCTGAGCGTGGGTTGGCAAAACCGAAATACAACACCCCCGGCTAGCGCTCGGAGTGGACTCGCTCGTCATAGCCATGGCATTTGTCATCGTCATCACTTTGCGAGATGAACATGCTGAGCGGAGCCGACGCAGAATCATGAGGAGTGAGTGGAGTGATACAATCTCTGTGGCACTTCATTTCTAGAGTACCTGTATAGGGAGAGTAGCGACAGATCTGAAACTTCGAAAGTCCATCAGGCCTTCACCGATGCCTCCGCGAATAAGGTTAGGGCCCAAAAGGGCAGCCAACCTATGAATTTCGAATGTCCAGAGCGATTTACAAATACAATTGTTACGAACCGTCGTTTAGCAAGCATGTATTTGGTTTACTTTTTGCATAAATTTACTTATTTTTGCGAAAAAACGCTCATTTATGTACATCCTTAGCCATCTTGGTTAGAATTGAAATCTGTAGGCTGGCAGTGAAATTTTATGTGTTAGAAGTTGCTCAGAAGGGTGGCTGCACTTTTGGGCCCTAAGCCCTCCATGAACCGATCAGTCGCTACTCTCCCTATACAGGTACTCTATTCATTTCCAACTAAGTCAACTTTAGTTTCCCACCTAAAAAAATTGGCCTTCGGCGATAGAGCCTTTAGGAACTTTAAAAAATTATACTAGCGGTACTTACTGCCAATTTTCAAAGAATTAAAGGCATGTTTTCAAAATTTTAAGTCGTATCAAAATAGTTCACTGCGTGAATTTAATTATGGCAATCCCTCCCCCCCCCCCCCGTCTCGTTTCCCAAAATCACGTGACATGAATAGCGGAACCATAAATATGTTCCGGTCCTCCGTGCCCATTTAAATGAAGTTGAGCAAATTGATATTAAGATATGGCCGTAAATAGAAAGCAAGGACATTAGAACACCGCACGGATGAACACGCACTTTTTCAAGTGCGGTTTTTTCGAATCCAGGCACCTTTAAACGCCGAAAAATTATGTAGTTTCATCTTTTATTTTCCTTCCGGGTACCTCCCCCACCCGCAAGGAAATTGAGAAAGTAAAAAAATGTGCATATCTAAAGTGCAAACAAATATAGGCTCCCTTTCCATCCTTCTCCAAAGAGAAATCTATGGTCATGTATTAGTCTAGTCGTAAAGAATTTGTGGAGAGGTACTGAATTTTCAAGCACGCCTAATATGAAACCTTCAAGGACCCAAAAATTGGAATCCTGCATTCAGGTCAATCTCTTGTCATAAATCAGCATATCGACGGTGAAAGTCGACAATCACATAACTCGTTTGCGGTGTCTGAAAATCTCCGCCTCTAAGTCATTTTTTTAAAGGAGAACAAATTGATATTATTTCTTGAAGTTTTTGCAGAATTTTCTTCGCATTGAGAAGAAAAATTATGACAGTTTTAAAGAATTGCCGTTGAGTAGTTTTCCATTTAAAAAATAAAGTATGAAAGGAAGTCTGCGACGTCGCAAACCGAGTTACGTGATTGCCGACTTTCACCGTCGATATACTATCACACGCGGAGGAAGGACCAGCATTCTGCATAGTGACAGGAACTCGCAATACTCAAAAAGTTATTTACATTCGTCACTCAGCTAAATATTCCATTAATTCCCCATTGAGAATGCCGAGGATCACACCTGTTATTGGAATGAAACGAAGCTCTAGATCGTGGAATGAAAGCGCAGATGACGCTTGTCAACTTGGTGCTACGACGCGTGTTTTACTAACTACGCGGTGGGCGACCTTTATTTATGGTTATCGGCTGTGGAGTCTCCCGAGGGTTGCGCACCGTGACACACGAGGGGGCGGGGGTGTTGCCGAAAAAAAACCGTAAATCCTTCCACCGACTCATTATTTCCGGGCACCTAAGATAGTGCCACCTCACGGCGCGGCGGCATAAATACGTCTCCAACGTTCACTGAGCGCAGAATTAATACTATTATTTTAGTCATAATATGACGATAAATCAATCTAATTACGTAACCCCACCCATGGATGGGCGCGTAGCCACGATCGCCCCTACGATTTAAATTTAAAACAAATCAGCACGGGATTGATTGAGGTCCCGTGTTGCTACGTGTGGCGGGACTTGTGCGACTAAACGCCCTATGAAAAAAACTTAGTGTTGGTTTAGTGCTGTCGTGCTAAGGGAGAACATCGTATGAGCATTCAAGATTTGCCAAATTTCCTCCAGTAAAATGCTAATTTTTCAGGGCAGATTGAGTCAGAATCGGTCCAACTACATCAGACGTTTCTCGATTTCTTTTCATGTTTTATCTTTTCAGCAGAAAACTAATCGATATTCTGACTTGAAACTTTACGAGTTTGTTTTTTTTTAAAATTCGAAGGAAATTCACCGAAAATTGGACGTATTTCTGTCAAACGGAACTAAACGCCATAGGGGGAGGAAGGTAGGGGGGGCTTTGATTGGCGGCGGAACTGCGAACCGGGCGTCGGGCTCATTCCGTCCTATACTCGCAATGCTGTTCCATGGCGCTTAGTTCCGTCTGACAGAACGCGCTATCCGGCATTCCTAATTCCTCAAAAGGAACTCAAATTGGCGCTTAGTTCCGTTTGACAGAAATACGTCCAATTATGATTTTGTTTGGCTCTATTTTAACAGAATAAAACTAGAAGGCGAAATTTGGCAGGAAAAAATGAAGATAGGTTGATTCTGATAACATTCGTTCTATGGACAAAATTGGGTGTGATTTCTTTTTCCCTCCTCGAGAAAATTCTCTGAAAATTTCGTGTAAAAATATCGAGAAAAAAAATTTTTTAACGAAAAGAAGTGAGAACGTAGATTCAGAAATTATACAGTCGATATCCATGTTCTCGCAGTATCTAACGTTGATATGGCAACAAGGAAATGCGTAGGCGGGCGGCGTAGAGTTCAAAGAGAGCCTCCCCTACAGCTTCCTCCTGATTGGCGGATGCCCGCCTATCATTATCCAACTAATATCTTATTTATCTCTGATGATTTATTTTTTAAAATTCCCGAGGCTGAACCCTCTACCGTAATTCATATCCATGGATAAAATTCCTCCGTGCTTGCATTAGCAGGAAATAGTTGCGATTATGATCAATTGGTTAACAAATTAACGACAAAGCCCACACAATCGCGATAAGGGTTTCTACCATTTGGTTATTTTTAAACTGCACTAGCGGGTAAGTGTGTCTCTGAAAATAATTAACGTCATCCCTTCCGGGAAACGGGGGTTGCTTTCACCTCTGTCTTTGGTTGTGTTCCATGTTGCTTTAACCAATCCGTATGCTGATACAGAAAGTTGCATCGTGCTGAAATAAATCATTCCATCACCAATCAGCTCTCCAAATTTAATCAGCTCTTTATTATATTTTTTACGCGTAAAAATGACAACTGATTTAACTTGCAGGTCTTTCAATGAAACAGAGATGACAAGATAATTTTAATAGATGTTGATACTTAGTTGTATTTTGTTTCACTGATCTATAGATGAACGGGTGCTTCTTCCTCTTCTTCATTTGCAATTGGTATTGATTTGACGGACGCCATATTTTGTCAGAGCGACATGCAATATATCGTATCGATTTTTACTTCCATGTTACCTGTTTGTATTGTGTTGTTTTACATATTTGTCATTTTCGTCGAATTTTGAAATCGCATTTCTGTTATCACGAGACTGAAGAATTCACTTACCAAAGAAACCAAACCAAAGACCGAGTGACGTCAGCGCGGTGAACGGAGATGGCTGCCTTTTATGTAGCTCCGATTAATTTGGTTGAAAATTCGTGTTTTTTTAGTGAAATCTTTGTTAAAAGTGGCCGAAGTGTTCGGGACGGGCAGTTCTACGATTTTTTACTTGGATTCAGCGTCAGGTTGTACCTTTCCGTTTTATTTTTGGTCTTTAAATTTTGAGCTGGCCCGTCGGCCATTTTGCGTGGCTTGCCACGTAGTTTTCGTGCAGGAATTTTATTTTTTGGTTTTTGTTTTGAGTAGGAAAGGTTTTTGTCAACTTTAATTTTGTATTTTTAAATGATTTGTACTTGAAATTAATTCGTCCGAGCATGTGAGACTTTTATTTAGTGATTTTTTGTCGCTCTGGCCGTCGCCCGCATTTCCCCGGGTGTGGATAAATGGGTATGGAAGATCATGTAGGTGCATGAGGGGTGCAGACTCTCTGATCGCTGCCAGGGGTCGGTCTTATAGACACCACAACCCAACAACCCTTACGATTTCCCGGCCTGTGGCAGCCTTTGCTCCGAAAGTGCTCCGAAAGTTTTTCATTTCATTTTTGACTGCGTGTGCCCTCTCTGGCTAGGGGGCCTCTGGGGCGGTATTCCGCCATTGATTTGATTCGTCCGATGATTTAGTGCTGTGTTTTATCGCGTCTCGCGTGCTCGGGCGATAAGAGCCCGCGTCATCAGATAAGCCTCGTCGTTGCGTCCAAGTTTTAGCGGTGATTTTATTGTCAGGTCTGAAATATTAGGTGTACTCTTTTTTGCCTGCCCGCGCGGCGCTTCGGTCCGTTTTCTCAGCCATCTCCGTTCTTCCGCCGCCCGTGTTGCCGTTGCCTCCGTCTCGAGGCGGCATCGGCCTTGGCCGGCGCCGCTCCGGGACGTTAAAAAGTAGGCGATTTTGTTTGGACGTTTTTTCCAGGTCCCGCTGGCTAATTTTTTCTTGATTTTTTAGTGCATTTTTATTTCGGCGTGTTTATTTTTTCGGTTTCGGTTTTTGTTAACAGCGGGGCCTTCGCGGCGCAGGGATCCTCCCTTGGATTCGGGTCTGACGCACCCGCGCACCCGAGTTGGTCGGGGGTTGTTCGCTAGTGAACCCCGACCCCTTCTTCCCCGTTCGTGGCCCTCAACAGGCGCGGCGGGTTGTTGTTGTTCGCGATCGGGGATACCTTCCTTGGCTTCCCCTGATGTTGCCGCTCCTCTGTGCCTGCGTCCTCGGTTGTTAGCCCATATCCTGTCGCTGTGGCAACACAGTGGCAGATCAAGCGGGATCGTTGACGTGTCCGGCATCGTGATTCCCGCGCCCCCCAGGATCCCGGAATGCGGACCCTGAGTCCGCGGATCCGGCCCTGGTGGTCGGCGGGGGCTGAAAGCGGGCCGGACCGGAGGAGCAAGTCATTTTGACTAGTGCTTCGGATGGGGTCGGCCGGCCGCACCCCTCACTACTTGTAGCGAGGGGCGCTGCGAAGTCTGGGTCCCATGGGTGTAGTGGGTAGGACTTGGAGCGCCGGCGTAACACAGGACTCTTCGGAGTCCTGGCCGGGAGCCACCTGGAATCCCCCACGCATCCTCGGGAGGTGACCTTTCCGCCTCAGATGTTCCAGTGTTGACGGACCCCTGGGGCAGGTCAGTTCCAGCCCGTCCTGGGGGTACGGTCTCCCATCCCCAGAGCTGCTGGTGGGTTCAGGTCTGGGTGGCCTGGATCTGCTGGTGGGGGTTAGGTGCTCCGGAGGCATCGGGGTACTCCTATGGGGTTGGGGGCCCGGCTGGACACTGTTGCGGGGGGCCCTCTCGCCTGACGAGGTAATGACCGTAGGTTGACCGTCGGGTGGGAAGCAAACTCGGACAAAAGGGGATGCGTAGTGCGGACGCATCTCAAGGGGAGTGTCGTTAGTGTTTGGCGGGCCCACCGTCATGGGCCAAACCCACATACCCAGTCACACTCTCGGGCCGAGGTCTTCGGGCAGCAATGCCCGGGGATGTTCCACTCGGTCTGGGCCGCGATTGGCATCTGGTACTCGGGGGTGGGGATGGAACCTCCCCCTCGGGGCCCGCCGGATCTGGGGGCGCTGGGTCCACGGATCTGGTTCCCCCTCTATCCAGTGCGGGAGAAAGCAGATTTTCACTTCCGTTTAAACAAAAAAAAAAAAAAAAAAAAAAACCAAAGACCATGCCTTTATTACTTCGAAATTCGTCAAATTTGGTAGATAAGTAACAGCTTCAGTGTCGTGACAACAAAAATGCGATCTCAAAATTCGACGAAAATAACAAGTAGCTGAGAGCATGGAAATGATCGGTGTGATATATCGCATGTCTCTCTGGCACAAAATATGGCGACCATCGAATCACGTCAAAGGAGCAAATGCATTTGCACAGGAAGAAACTTACGCGGAATAAACTCATTGTTTAAAAAAAAAAATACTTTTCGCAAATAGCCTCCTTTTGTGGAAATACTTCCAATTCAAGATCCTCGTTTCTCCCGAATAAAATGCTCTCTAATTAAGCCCTTTGAGTTTACGATTAATAACCCCGAATTCAGGGAGCCAGCAGAGGAGCAGAAAAGTAAAAACTTGAAAAGGATACTCAGAAATAAATGTAGTTATGCTAAAAACAACTATGTGCATAGGGGTTGCGTGCAACATAGTTCCTTTTAGCATAAATCCGTCTAAATGAGAGGACCCTGATGAAAGGGGGAGGAAAAGCGGATAAAAATGTATCTTCGTGGCTGGCTCGGATGGCACAAGAGTTAGAGTGCGTTGCGCGCATTTACATGAGAGCACACAGCACAAATCAAAGCTCAACGCGTCTCCGTTATCCTTTTTAATTTTATTTTAATTTCGGGCACATCGAGAAAAAACAACCGGTGGTGTTTGTTTAGCATTTTCCCGGAACCTTTTGTGCCCGACTGTCAACATTAATACGCTCGCTAACTACAATAAATACTTGCTATTAGCTTAAACCGCCTTTGTTCTTTCACAGGATTGCCGATCTTGTGAAAAAAATCATCGACTTTTCCTCAATGCCGAAAAAGAGTGTAGTCCGTTCTATTGATGAATGAACAATTCAAAGCATCATTACGTTTTCATGCTCTATTCAGTACACATTTAATCCAATGTTTTGGAGAACATATCGATAACTAATCCATTGAATACATTATTCGCACTAAAATTTAAAATCCATTCTCCTCTATTTCTTTTTACGGTGTAAAAGCTCCTTGACTGATACTGAGAAAGAACAGCGAATTCGAGTGTGGTCCCTAAAGTCATTTGTTCTTTTTGATTTTCAATAAAATTAAGCGAAAATGTCAGCATGTGATCGCTTACATCCTTCTAATTGTTTTTTAAAGTGCTTCAAAGAAAAAAAAATTAAGTTCATTTCAGAATGAGATGCTTGTGAATGAATGTTGGTTTTCTTGCCTCAGTCCTTAAATTATAAAAGAACCGACTCTTTCACACAATCGGTCGAGTGGAAACATTCGCGGCCTTAATTCGCCTGCAATTGCGAGTGATACCATTTGAGCGCCTCCCGTGCTGTAAGAGTTGCTCTTCAAAGTTGAACCTCAAATGACAACGAGTTACTAAGGCGTCGTGTTTGCTATACTAATCAAAATTAATCAAGCAAGTTTGAATTTTTAATAACAGAAAAAGGGAAGGCAAAATATGAAAAGGAGGAGAAGGGGAGCGAGAGTACGTCAGAGACTATAATAAAGAGGAGGAAGAAGATAGGGGAAAAATAGAGAAAAATTAAAAAATCCGATAAATAGGAAGGACAAGTCAAGGAACAATTTTATACTGGATTAAATTTTTCTTTTTATCTTTTCCCTCTTATGCTCCTTGATTTTTTCCCCTGAACTTCTTCCGTGAATGCTTTTATTGTTATCCATCTTTCTCTACTTTACTCTTCCTTATCCTCATCAATTACATCTTCTACTTCATATCCTATTCCATCTTCTTTTCCTTCGTTGCAAAAATAAAATAGTTTGCTTTGCTTCCTTTTGGGGACCAAACATTGCGCTTCATAGACCCGTTGTCACAAAGCTCAACTTCGAAGAGCAATTCTCGATGATAAAAAGGGTGGAGGAAAGAGAAACAAAAGAAGAGGAAGAGAGGAAGGAAATAACACGAATACAGATACAACTGAAGAGAAAGGCGACAAAAAAATAAGTTAGAAGAATATGGTAAAATCGGAGGGAAAATAAGAAGAAGAACACGGAAAAAAATTAAATGTTGATTTAGCATTTATACTGTTAAAAAGATGTCCGACAAGTTTCAAATGCTGATTTTACAATACAAAAATGCTAACATAACATTTTAATTTGTACGTTTTGCAGTAGGCGTAGTTACGTTAGCATTTGTTAAAATGTAAAATCAGCATTTGAAACTTTTTGGACATCTTTTTAACAGTATAAATGCTAAATCGACATTTAGTTTCTTTCCGTGAAGAGTAAAAAGCAAAAAAGGAAAAGAAGGGAAAGAAGAGGAGTTGAAATGTTAGTTGAATAAACTAGTTCACCATTTATTTTTACTTCATATCGGATTTTCAAAAATCCATTTTAATGGCGGGAAAAATCACATTTCCGTGCGTAGATGCGAACTTTGGCGGGATCCACGCGGCAACGTGGATGAGTCGCGCTTTCAAGTAGCGCGTGTTTATTTTTAATTTTGATAAGTACTCATTTGAGGCATAACTCATCGTATTTTGTTAAATCGCTGTTAAAAGGGTTCCCCGCGCTCAGCCCCGCCCGCTCACTCTCGTCCCGTCCCGTTTTTCAGTTTTTTAATTTTATATAATCTCCTCATTTTTCAGGGCCCCTCAAACGAATGCGTGTTTTGTATCTCCGAGAGCCCTCTCCACCCGTTCGATGAAGATAATGTTCGCGATCGACTCCCCGACAAAATTGGACGAATTTATACCAAAAGGAACTACGTTGCGTGCAAATCCCATGCACATAGTTTCTTTTAGCATAAATACGTTCAATCCATCGGCAGAGTCGCGCCGAACGCATTAATAACTACTCATGACTTTTTTCATCTAATTAATTTTTCGTTCACACTCTTTTCGAACTGAGTAAATGGAGAGAGCTTCGTGGCATACTGCAATTTATATTCTCCACGCGCTTGATTTATTTTTTTCTGAAAAAATCAATAAAGATATGAACGCCTGAAAAACATGTGTCAAAATTGGAGTAAAAGAAAGGGAGAAAATAGTATTGAGTGATTTTTTTTTTCTACAAATACCACATTAGTTTTTCTGCTCTGAGAGAGTTTTAGAAACATGCGTCAAAATTATAATTAAAAATCAGCATTGAATGATTTTTGTTTACAGATTTGACAATGCTTTTTCTGTCAGAATGAAGGAACTGCCCTGCCGAAGTGACCGCGCGTTATATTAAAAACTAATTCTGGTTGCTTCTAATATATTTTACAAACAGGCCCGGTGATGTAAATTGAGAAAAATGACAAGTTCAAATCAAATTTCGTTTCCCGCGCACGGATTCACAGCACCAGAATGGCTTCACTTCTTCCCCGTGCTTTTAGATATGAGCACTCCGTCTTTAGGTCTTTGGTAAAACGTCACATTTTGATGTTTATATGGTCACAAATTCAATTTCAAGTGGTGTTGTTAAAAGGAAATTTCACGAAAAACCCAACAATACCACTCTTGAACTTTCTTGTTTCATATTCTTTTTTGCTTTCAAAGTTTCCAGATATTGTCCGACTTCTCAAGAACATCTAGAGAAGAATGAATTAAAACCCATACTAATCACATGATATAAATTGAATGGCACCCTTCAAAGGCCTATCCTAGATAATGAATAAAAAGGACTGTACTAGAAGCAACTTACTTCATCTTCTGAGGATTATATCCAGATCAGCCATGGACTAACTATACAAGCCTCTCAGCTTTGACCGACAAAGATATATACGAGTATATTAAATTGTTAAATACAAAACCATTTACGCAGCGCTTAATACACATCATTCAAAGGAACGAAAAGTGCTACAATGAAATCTCTGAGATGAGATGCCTCATATTTTTTTGCTGTCCTTTATCTGAGGGAAGACGTCATAGCTCATATTTCGTCATTTATTCATTCCCTTAATTTCACAATGTGCATAATGAGGCTCATGTTTTTATACAGAGTGTATTAGTCATTGGTCACGTGTAAAGACAGCTCCTCCTATTCCCCTTTGTTTTTTCGCGGATATCGACGAGGTGACATAACATCCTTTCTAGTGGTGGTTTAAAAGCTGAATGAAAGGGCTTGAGCAATTAAGTGGAAGGGTGAGATTAAACCTCCAGATAACAAGCGATTTATTTCAAACGGTAATGGAGTTATAACTCAAGCACCCGTGATGAGTAGCTTTATCATTCCAACACCTCATTTGACCGAGTTTTCGTTGTTCATGGCCAATGGCGACTCTCGAAATTTTTCGACATTGTTTTTGTTCCATTTAAATCCATTATAAATATCGATTTGAGGTGAATCAGTCTAAACATAATTCATATCTTACATTTACTCATGCATCAACATACAGGTGACACAAAACTGCGCTTAGATATGCCCCCTGAACAAACCTCCCCTTTTCAAAGTGCTACATTACGCTTCTAAAAACAAGGTGAATCGATTCTTCAATTTTGATACTTTTCATAAATATTCAATGAACTACAAGTTTTAGATTTGAGATTTTAAACGAATACCTAATGGGCAGTGACATAGAACATTCAAAATGGGGACGGATATTGACTGCCTCTGAAATGTGTTTTGTAGGAAAATCACGGATGAATGAAACGCAAAAATAATGTTCCCCTATCAATTTGATTTTCATAAAGAAGAAGAAAGAGAAGGAGGAGGAGAAATGAAAAAAACAATTCTTTTTGCGATGAATTTTCCATGGAACTAGACTTACTTCATGGAATTTCGTCGCATACTACTACTGGTTTGTAGACTGAATAATTTCTAAGTTGATATTTTTGGTACAAAACCCTCGCAATCTTTCTACCCTCATCCTTATTGGATCCTTCCTTGTCTCCATATCGTGCATCTTGATGAAATTCAAAAATCAATATCACACCTTTTTTCGTAATCCATATTTCTTCCCGTCGGAATAAAAGTTCTCCACTATTATTTTTGGGATATTATCTATAGTTAGATCAAATATATCAACTCCAGCTAGACAACTTCAAGCGTGGTGCAATATGTTTAAAACCAACATTGTTCTATTGGCGCGCGTGAGACAGTGTTCATTAACTTCCAAATATTTGACATCTGCTAGTTTCCATTGCAAAAAGTTTTCTTTTTTTAAAATAAAAATAAAAAAGAAGGGTTGCGTCCAGCTGATTTTACACCCAGATTTCTCGTACAATGTTCTCACGATGTTTAAAAAAGGTCCTCTGATTAGAAATAAGGGGGTATTAAATAAGGGGGGTGAAGGGGGAATAGCCGGAAATCAAATCGAAAAGTTTTACGGAGGTATTCGTGGCATTATTTGGCGACAAAATACGAAAATAAACAACTGTTCCGACAGAGGGAGAGATAACGTGATACCGTCACACCACGATACAGGGAAATTCCCCCGAAACTTCAGGGTACGTAGCATCGTTACCAGTTTGTATGTGAAATTCCTACCCTAAAAATATATATTTGAAAAAAAAAAAACATATGTGTGACTGACCAAGATGGCATCGCTCGTTCGAACGAGGGTTTGACAGAGCGGCGCACAATGGAACGAATTAATGGGGGAAGTCGAACAAAATTTGAAAACTTCAAAAGCTGGTAACTCCGTTCATACAAAACTTTGAGGTTTTAAAAATGGTTCCATTGGTTCCCTAGTGAAATTTCCCTCTGGAAACACTCTTTATAATTTCAAAAATGACAAAATAAACGCGTCAAAATTTGCAGTTTTAGTTGAAAATGTCATGTCCGACCTCTCCAATTGACTCGGTCCACCGTGCGGCGGCGTGGATCTCCTCTGCAGACGCCGCGCCGCTCCGCCTCATCGGGGATTATCCCGATTTTTTTTCGCCCTCATCCTATCCCGTAATTTCCCACAAATTTCCCGCCGCTTTATCACGTTACACTGTTGCATCCCCCGCGTAAACCTCTTTATGAGCTCATTACTTTTTTAGCATCGGTCAAGCCAGGGAGCGGAGGCGAGAGAATGCGATAAAGCAGGATTGTGGAACCCATTCCCGAATTTATGTTCCGGCGGACGGATTTGCGATACACTGTACGGTCCACGCGCGTTGTCTATCGCGTGCGACACGATGGACCGCCGGACAGGTTATGAGCAGTGCTCCCATTCCATGTCCGTCAAAAGTTCCGGGATTCGAAACTTTCTTGTTTCAATTTCTCCCACTCCATGGCCGTAAAAAGTTCCGGGATCCCTTTTAGATTTTTTCAAAAGTTTCTAGAAAGTTCCGGAAAATTCAAAAGATCCGGAACATTTCGGGATTTCAAAGTTCCGGGGAAAAATTTAGGAAAACCTCAAAAGTTCCGGACTTTGGAACTAGTTATGGGAGATGGAAGCACTGATTATGAATGCTGGGACTAGAGAAAACATGCTTCAGATTCCCTGCACAGACAATCTCAGCAATAATCAGATGAGGCAAAAGCCGGCCCGCCACAAGGGGGGGGGGGATACTAGGTCCCTGGTACCGGGGCCCGGGCCCTGGAGGGGCCCGTAACGCAGGTGACAAACCACTACGAATTCATGTGTAACCCTTGTCTCGTAGGGAAAAGTGAAAAAGTTACCCTAAAAATTCCGCAAAACGTGAATAAAGTTTCAAAAACACGCTAGGGCACTGTAAAATTTTTCTTACTTTTTTAGAGATTTTCAAGATTTTGAGTATATGTAGAATGATATTCATAGTAACTGTGTTTCATTTTCTTCCGTTGTCGGATGCTAAGAGGCTCCTTTCTGGGCATCCTCGACTTCAATGGCTTAACTCCCTTGCCATAGTCGTACGAAAGGGGAGTCCAGGGAGGCCCGGCTCCCCATAGAATTGAAAATTCTCATCTGCCCCCTCAAAAAAAAATTTATAGATGTTTTGAATGCAACAATTAGAAAGTTTTTGGTGCTGAAAGTAAACAAAAAGGCGTAATTATTCTGCAGAAATTGATGGAAAATCTCCATCATAAGAGCTTCATAATGCGTCCAAATAGATTTAAAATTTCAAAAATTTCCCGGGGGAGGCCCCCCGGACCCCCCCCTTGCTAGGGACCCGGGCCAGAAAATTGGTACCAGGGCCCGAGATGGGATGTGGCGGGCCTGGGCAAAAGTTAAGTTCGGAAGTCATCGCTATCTTCCGTATAGTGATGATCGATGAGCACCTGTTGAGCATAAATTTCCCCTGATAAATGTTGAGGCGAGGACTTTGTCAGGCGAATTTTTGCAAATAAAGCTTGAAATGCCAAACTATTTGTAAGTACTCAACTTTTTGTTTTTCAGTCATCGTCAGGCGAATCCAACTGTTGACTTCCGAAAGTAACTTTTACCGTTCCCTAGTATAGGGTCTCGAAATTTCAGTTTATTTCCCATGCAGTTTGACAATGACGCAACGATATTCAGATATTTTTGAGCCGTGACCGGTGGGCCGCGCCTCGCCGCGTCACGCGGGTTGCGTGTATCTCGCGGCGTTATTAATCTTATCGCAAATATGTTAAAACACGTTCGGGGGCTATCTTCCGCTCTGGATGCTGGATGGTGAGTGTCACTGTTGCCTCGATACACACCATAAATCCCCGCTCGATAAACACGGGACTTTATCGTGAATAAGTTGTGCCCCGGGAGAGTGACCCCCCCCCCTCCCTCCCGCATCCCTCTTCTCCTCCCCCTCATGCTCCCTCCTCTTCCCACGACATACCGAGTGCATGCATTCAACGCCCCAGTTTGATTATACACTGTCTCTGTTATATAACTAATTGGCCGTTATTTTACGAGTTCCGCGAGTTTGGCACAATAATGAAGCCAAATAAGGTACTATTGAGGAATAGGATTTTCGCTTGGATTTGATTTTGCTTTTGATTACATCCTATCGGTACTTTTGGGTATTTAATAGATTTATTATTGGAAAGTAGAGCAATCCGTCGGCAATAGACCATTAGTCAGATAAAGAGAATAAGAATAATAGCACAACTGACACCATGTTTTCCCATCAAAATTTCATGTAAAATTAGGTGTAACGTAATAAGGTGTAAGGTAAGAATGTCATGAATTTACAAATGCAACTCAGAGGAAAGGATTAGATGTTTTCTATACATGATTGAAAAGTGGAAATTCAAACCTGGTATAAGCACCATCAAGGATTGCTAAGATTGTGTAATGATTCCTCCCATTAAACAGGGCTTCAGTGTCCTGAGAGTAGAGCCGGACTGGCCCGGGTGGCGATTCCTGCAAATCCCTTGGCCCAGATGATAATAAAGATGAAAAGGTGATGAGTGAAAGTGTGAAAAAAGAAGAGAAATAAAGTCACGAAAAGAAGGGAAATAGTGAAAAAATTACACTGGATCTCTGTGAAATCTCTGTGAAACTTATTCTGAGTAAAAAATACGATTTGCACGGAGGAGTAAGGCTCAACCAAGGGAAAATTAGGGGTTCGGCCCCGGTTTACTCACATCCGTGTGAACTGACTACATACTATGTAGAGAGGTAAAATGGCACAAAACTCACTACGATCACATTATGGAAGTACAAATCCACTCCTTGGTGCGCAATTTGCGCAGTTTGAAAGAAGCTTTTTCGAATTTCCTGCGTCTCGGGACAGTTTTTCAGTCGCCGGAAACAAGCGAACGGCAACTTCAGGCTACCATGGTGGTTGCCAGTAAATGCCGGCAGTTGCCGATTCGTTGTTGTTATTAATTAGTTTTGTTTACCGGTAAAACGTGGTCTTTGATAGAGGTCCATGCCTTAAATTGTTTGAGTGCGGTATTTTATTGATCTGCAAGTTATGTTGATAAATATTATTATTTATGTTTAGAGTTGTCAGTTTCCGTAAACCGCCAGTTTCCACAAGTTGCCGCCAGTTGCCGTTACTTGTTTCCAGATACGGTGACTGGAAAGAGTAAAAAAAAACTACAAAGGAGGGAAAAAGGAAAAAAAATACGCTCTTTCAGCTCTTTTTTCCACTGATCCATGTTATCTCTTATTCCGGGGTTTTTTTCAACTTGGGTGTTCTCAGAAGCTATAAACCTCAGCGACAATAATTAGGAGCTTAGTGAACACGCCAGTTACCGCGAAACATCTCGAACTTCTAATCCAGTTTTTTGCGCAAAGCGGCGTAAAAAATTGAAAAGAAAGCCGGAGAAGAGAGGGGCAAACTTTTAACCGGGGAGGAAAAAAAACTTCATTCTATTTTCCTCGCCCGTTACGGAGGGTGACAGAGGAGAAAGTAGACTCACAAATCCTCCGCCTAGGAGTGAGGGCTGCTGGCAAAAGAGGGAACCGTCATGGTGGATTAATCAACAGTTTGTCAATATGAATTGTATCGTTACGACAAAACCACGCGCGTAAAATGGTAACAAAAGGAAGCCCTGATCGAATTTTAAAAATAAATTCGGCCCCTGCTCCTCTGCTTTTTATCTTCATTTGTAAAGTGGACTTTTTAGGCTTTCTCGAGGAAGGCTGACTTTAAGTACTTGAGCGTGTATGGCCCCTGCACTTCGCTTAGAAACTCAGTTGCCACGATGTGTGAAATTCTTCCTAGATTTCTAACCGGGTCCTTTGCTCTAGAGTACCTTTATAGACAGAGTATGGCCATTCGTATCTTTTTACTACAGGAAAACTGTTCCGCTTTTTGATTGGTCAACGAGTTTTTAGGCTTCATGATGCTCTTAGGGCCGTAAATAAACAAACAAGATGGCGACTCTCTGTATCATTGATAAAAAGCTAAATTTGAAAAAAATATCAATTATACGGCAGTAACAATTTAAACTAGCATATCTACGAATAACACACGAAAAACACATGAAAACATTGTTAAATCGCCTTTCACCTTTATCACAGGAGGATGTAAGATGTGCATAACCTCAAACTTCCTTGCTGATAACAGCCATCTTGTTTGTTTATTTACGGCCCTAAGAGCATCGTGTCAGCCTATTCGCTCGCGACCAATGTAAAACCGGAACAGAAATGGCCATACTCTGTCTATAAAGGTACTCTACTTTGCTCGATCGACCAAGTTTAGAGTACCTGAAATTATAGAAAAGTATGTCCACTGCGGGAGTGCGGGATGCACTTTTGATGTGCTCGGCAATCTTAGGTTTTGTGAAGCTCTCTGAATAGAGAAAAATGACGAACATTGCATGAGGATTTTAAAAGTGGAGATGATGAGGTTTTATTAGCTTGCATCTCCGTTGCATATTGTATCACTGCCTCAGGCGCATTAACTCACAAGTAGTTTTGAAACCAATTTTTTGCATTACGCTCATTAAAAAATATTTTCAAACTGAACCTCGATCAGAGCATGGTTGGTAATAGATGAAGCAAGTGATAAACGTCAAAGATTGGCAACAATCCCTTTCCCTGACCATTTTCGCACCCAAAGTTGCCGCCATTTTTTTTTAAATCGTAAGAGTCTCCGTGAGACCTAATGGCCATACTCTCTATATGAAGGTACTTTAGTCCGAGTTACAGAGAAGGCTTTTATGAGAGGTAACAAACCCCGCACCAAAATTTAAACTATCGCAAAGTTTTGAAAAACCTGCGCTTCGCGCCGAATTAAGCAAAGCATCATGGTATGTACAGATCCCTTTTCCCTTTAGAGCGTGACGCAATTACTTACGTGCGTGACGTAAGGCACAAAAGGGCATATTTAACCAGAATCAGTCCAACTACATCAAACGTCGCCTAGTTTTCCCCTTTTGCCTCATTTTCCAGCAAATAACCAAGCATAATCGTGACCTGGAATTTTGTGAGGATACTCTTTATGGTCGAAAGAATATCCCCAACAAGTTTCGTGGCATCATTCTGTCCACTTTTTTGTTATATAAATATAACACGAGAGGAATCAGGCAACAAGGAATGCAGTTTGGCTGAGGGCTGTTTTCATCGTTCAAATTTGTAATTTTTATGATAGCATGTCAAGGATCTCCTTAAACTTAAATACCGCGAAAACTGTATGGGGTCTTTTTAGGACTGATCAAGGAACGCCAATGAGTTTGACTGGAGTGTGGTCGGATCCGCCCCCAAAAATAGTCATTTCGTCAACCTCAAGAAGACAAGCTTGATTCTACGATGGTCCGAAACAACTCCCCGAGCAGAACTGGCGGCACGGCTCGCGAACTCCTAATCTTTATTTCGGAACACCCCCGTCGTCAGTTGTCCAAGCTCTGAAAGCTAGAGCATCCCCTCCGCCCTGCATCCAAATTACTGTCGTGCCGTTTCATTTTTCCCCGACCGTTGTTACCAGCCAGCCAGCAGCAACTTCAAAATCCACTCCAACATTTGTCCAATTACCGTTGCGCCCGTAATTGGGATTTTTACCAACCCCCGCCCCCTCCACCGTCCCTCGCTCGCGGACGGATCGGCCGAAGAGCCGATGATTATTTTTCGGGTCCTTTTCATGCGTGAAATATTGAAGAGTCAATGTTGCCAAGCCGTGCGTAGTAAAATGGTTATTTAAATTGGTTTGAAGGGGGTGCAGCGCAATTTTTCAACACCATCTGGCAAAAATGTGAAGAGTCTCCGTCCTCGGGGTCAGCCGCGCTGCTTGTCCTTTATGCTCGGACGAAAATACTAGACTCCTGGATTATTAACGCTTTCATTGACTGTGTATTAGCCCTAATCTTTTTCGCGTTAATTGAGGGGGAGCCTCCAGTGTTTTGTTTATCCGGTAAATGGACCAAATGCTACTGCAACGAGTCCGATATGCGCTCTTTCCCCCTCCAACTTCGCCTGATACCAGTGCTCGAATTCGGTAATGCACCGATGATGAAATTTGATCCGGAGCAACCGTGAAAGGATGAAGGATGAAGGATGAAGGACAAAGCTGAAGATTGGTTGAACAGTATTTGCACGCATTAGTAGGCGTTGTTCATATGCCATTGAAAATATCTGAATTTCATCCTCTCATTAAGTTTCTCGGAGTGCGCATTGAACCTGTAATAGAATTCCAAAATCAATTTTTAAATAATAGATGCTTCATGTTTATTATAAAATCAGTTTTTTCAACTTCCTGCTTGCCAGAAAACCAAAATTAATTTAGGCGCAGGTAAAATCGACCTTTGAAAAAAAGTTTCTGGGTTTTTGACGACTGGAAGCATTGAATTAACAATTATGAAGTGTGAAAGTTCTAAACCTGTAAGCGCCATCAA
Organism: Bemisia tabaci; assembly: GCF_918797505.1. Lineage (NCBI taxonomy): Eukaryota > Metazoa > Arthropoda > Insecta > Hemiptera > Aleyrodidae > Bemisia > Bemisia tabaci. The sequence continues at coordinate 15,155,436 of NC_092793.1, read as the reverse complement.
GAGCGTTGCTAAGATTGTGCATTATGTTCCTCAGTGTAAAAAAGCTTAGAGGCTTCAAAATGGCACTAAGCGCGAGAAATACCAGAGCATCTAGAAACCTGAAAAAATTTTTTAGTATCAGGAAATATTGAAAAAACGCCGTAGATCTGAATTTACCTCACAGTCAGTTTTCCTTCATTTTACAGGATAGGCAACCCGAGCTCCCACGTGGCCGAATAGTGGTATCACTCTCGGATGCCGAGAACTAATTCCGTAGGCCAGAGAGGTCAAATTTCGACGAGAAAAATGTATTTCCGAAATATGGTGAATTAACCTCTAAACAACTTATATCGCGCTCTTTCTTCACAAAACAGATTTCAGATTTTGTTCGAGGTGTGACGACAACCTCAAAATCAAAAACGGGTTTAATTTAAAATGTTAATGGGACTTTCTAAGCTTAGAAGCTTTCGCAACAATCAGACTTATGGTCGTCTTCCGAGCCCTTTAAGAAAGTCTTTACGGCTCTTTTATAGCCGCCCTTAATTTTTAATTCCCCGTATTCTTTGGCGATAGTGCGGGGGCGGGGATGTTCGGGATTCCCTCGACCGCGGTGTTAATCCACGCGTGACTAAAAACAATAACAATTAAGTTGCTTTTATGTCAGCCGAGAACTTTCTCGAGAGGACTTTTATTAATTTGAAACAAAGCGAGCTCAAATATTGAAATTTTAATCGGAGGGTGAATGAGAAAAAGGGAACCGAGCTGATTTGTTTCGATAACCGCGTAAGAACCATGCGATCCGCCCAGAGTTACGTATTTCCACGTGGGATTCTACGAACTTTGCCGAGCTCTGCAGGGAGTAAGTTAGGAGCGCCTGAGCGGGAAAAGTTGGCACATTCATCGGAGAAAAAGTATTGAATTGTGAGAGTGGACTCGATGCAGGAGTGAACGAGTTTTTAGTCACAGTTAATTCGCTTCTCGATCACTTCGGAGGATGTTCGGAACACGATCATTCGCTGGTTTTCCTCCGATTCGAGCTTCTCTCCCAATTATTTGTCCGCTTCTTGCGCGGACGACTCTGGACGGTTTTTATTGTATCCTCAGTTTCTTTTCTGTCCCCTCGGTCCCTCCTCCTCCCGCATCGCGTTACGTCGCCATTCGTGGTGTGACGTCCGCATCCGCATCTGTAGATCATAAGGTAAAAGGCAAAGAGGTTGTAAGGTAAAAGGCAGAGAGGTTGTAAGGTAAATGACAGCAAAGTGGCAAGGTTAAATCGACCTACCTTGTAAAGAGCCTTCCCTGTAAGGGCGTAAAGCACTCTTTCGGCATTTTCGACCCCCCCCCCCCGCTTTTGTGACTTAGGTCCCTATTCTTTAACACGTAAAAACAAAATGGCGTAACGCTCTCCTTGACCCCCCTCCACCCCTAAAACGTCTAGTGATTTAGGGACGGCCCCTTATGTGGCACGACACTGCGATTTTTTAACACCCCTAAGTCCGAGTCCACCCCTAGGTCCAAGTCCAAGCAACTAGCGCAAAAAGCTGGCTAACACCTGCGTGGGGCGCCAAAGGTATATGCGCGCCAACTGTGGGGGCGCTAAAATGTCTCACTTTATCATGTAAACAATTTCTCAGAGATTCTGATGTTTATTCCTCTTCTTCTTCATCATTTTCTGCCTTTTTTCTCATTCTTCCTCTTTTTTGTCTTATTCTTCCATTCCCTTCCTCCTTCCTGTTCCTCTCTTTCCTCATTTTTTTTAATTTTCCTCCTCTTCTTGTTCATCCTTCTGTTCTTCCTGTTCCTCTACTGCATCTTTTTCTGCTTCATCTATTTCTTAATCTATTCCGCCTCCCCGGTCTCTGTTCTCTGGTCTCTGGTCACTGTTACCGTAGTTGGTAATACTTCATGCTCACGATTGACTTTGTCTACGCCCTTCTAACACTCCAACGCTGTGCCAAAATGGCTCTCAACCCCCCCCCCCCCCCCCGCCCCCCGCCCCTCATACACTGAATAACTCAGACCCAGATCAACATAGAAAAATCTCAAAAAATGGGGGGGGGGGGGTTGTGTAGAATTTGTTGAGAAAATGATCCTCGATTAGGCCCAGCAAGAGGGTAAAAAAGCTTACCCGGAAACATTTTTCCAAGCACTGCTTTATTATCAACATCGCTAAGGACGATTAACGACAAACGTTTCGAAACCCCTGAGAAGTGCATACAAACTGTGGCAACACCCCTCAAAAATGAAACGGGGGTACATGCAAGGCCATGCTTCGCTTGATCTTTCACCCTTCCTTTTCGCTTCCCAACCCCCTCCCCTCCTCCCTCCGTTTATCTTAAATTGCAGTTTAACGATCTTCTCGGGATGATATCAAGCGCGAGGTGAAGATTGTCCCGACTTCTGCTTGATCGAACCTACCGAGAGGGCAACTTCCACCCCCGGAAAAGGTCCCGTAAGTAATTTAACTCCTAGCTTTTGATGTAAGCCTTCCCGCAATCAAGAAATTACAATGTGACCTCCGGATTATGGCGGCTTTGAACGTCTTCGTGAAATTAGTCGTAAATGCACGTATTAAAGAGCAGGCAGCACGCTGTTCACTGAAAAAAAAATCGAATTCGCGTTTTAATGATCAGAGACGTGGCGTGCTTTGCGATGTATCGATTGTTATGCCATTTATACCTATGGAAAAGGATCGATAAACACGGTGTCCGCAGCGAACACCTTAATAATCGATTTTATACCATAGGTTTAAATGGCATAACAATCGATACATCGCAATTCAAGCCACGCCACTGTTAATGATTCGGGCTGTCTTCCGAAACCGAATTCTGTTTGACATAATGTTGATTTTCGACTTCAAAAAATAGCGTTATTGAAGTGAATCTTAGACAAACCTTGGCGAGAAATGCATCCCCGCATCATGGGCACCGCCGCTGTGTTTTGAATTTTGATCATGTTTGATTTCATTTCTTTCCAGAAAATTCCATGATGCACTAAAATATTTGTAGCTAGTAGTTTCTTCTTCCAAATAAGATCAAAAGAGCTGGAATTATAACGCTCTCTAAAATATTTATGTCACTGCGCTTTAATGTTAATAATTGCAAGCCTTTAATATTATAGAAATAGAGCTTGTTTTTTACTTTGCACATGCTATAGATATACTGCTCAGGGCAAGATTAAGGGGATGACCACATGGGCCGCGGCCCATGAGGGCAAATCTAGGGGGCGGCAAATTTTGCAATTTTTTTAAATGTTGGTATAAAAAAAATTACAAACGAGAAAAGGCAACAAAATCTCTCATTTCCTGAGAGTATCGTAATTTCTAATTTTGTCGTCTTTCAGTGATACAAGAGACAGCACCTTTAGTTAGTCGAGTTAAGAAAGAAACCAAACACGCAATTTGGACTGGAACGGCGCGACTTACAGAGAAATGATGACGAGGACTTGAGATGAAAAGGAGAATCTCTCGGCGCGGCGGTCGGCATGTAACACATATTAGCGCCTACAAGACTGCACGAATACTTCACGCATTGCATGAAACACAGTGCGGTCACTGCAGTCAGCGTGAAACGCATAGCGCCTACAAGAATGCATGAATACTTCACGCATTGCGCCAAAGACAGTGCGTTCAGCGTGAAACGCTTAGCGCCTACAAGACTGTCGGAATACCTCACGCATTGCGCCAAACACGGTGCAGTCTGCGCGGCGCGGCCTCGGAAGTTAAAATCATTAAACTACATTTATGTTTGTTCTTTCATAATTTTTTCGCTCATTTCTTATGAATGGAAGGCCTTGTCCACACAGAGATAGGTTTACGGAACTTAACTTTCGCGCAAAGTTCCGTGAACTTTTGCTAGTAGTGTTGACAGGGCTTTCCCAAAAAATGTGTCCAACACAAGTGAACGCATCTTCTGCATCCTTCCCCCGCTGGCACGTTCACTTGATGGTTTTTATTGATGTTTCAAAACGAAAGAGAAGGGGGCGGCAAAATACAGGCGGCCCATGAGCGGCAAGTAGGTAAATCCTGCCCTGATACTGCTTGCTGCTAAAATTATTTAATTTCAGTGATAATTATACCTATCATAATACTAAAATAATCGCCTATCTCGGAATCAGATTTCAGCTACGAGACGAGCTGGATTTTTCAGCAGCTACTGTTGAAGATATACCTCAACTTCTGAGGATAGCTTTTCCCGAGAGAGAAAATGTAAGCTCTACCATAAGCAAATTCATTAACCTACATCTCAATAGTGGCAAATTTCCCCTCGCAAATTGCATTCTCACCAGTCTTGTACATTTTTGACAGGGAATTTCACAGATTTTTCATGAAACTATCATAAAAATTGTGAACAAAAATTGCACAGGTTCACACATGTGAAACATTCAATTGTTTGAGTCGATTTTGCCACCTTGGAATGAAGTTACGTTCCTTCTCCTCGGAGACGACGAATTGGGTTACATTTTGCAATAAAGAACCACTATTACTGGCCCATTTTAGAAACAACATGCATGCCATTGGTTTCCCTATGCAGATATGTGCTTTTATGAGAGAGCCAGAGATAGTGGTTCCCTTTTGCAAAATGTAATCCAATTAGCGTGTTAGGTTCAAATTTAATGTGAATTTCTCACAAAAATTCAGTTTCAATCAAAATTCGCTGATCATGACGTCATCTAGTCTTTTTGAGTCTCAGAGCCTCGTTGGGTCCCGGTTGTATGTAAAAATTTACAGAAGATGTTCTACTTGGGTGAAAAGTGGAGAGCGGATGCAATCGCAAACCTCCCCCGTGATCTTCCATCTCTTTGAATTCCCTCACTTATCGTGATTTAATTAATTCTGGGAGTCAACTGAACGGAACAAAGCTTGAGGGGGGGGGGGGCAGGATGAGGGGACGAGGGGGAGGCTGAGATGAAGTCCTCGCAAACTGAAACAAACTCGCCATTGGAGGGCACGGACGCATCAACCACTAAATTATGAATTTACAACTCTGATATTCTGAACTTGACGAGAAGCATCTTGGACGAGAATAATAGTGACGACCTCCTCAAATCGGCAAAGCTCACTCCACTCGTTTCAGCAGGCTGATCATTGATATTGATAGACAAAGCTATAGACAAAGCAGACAAATGGAGATTGGAGCGATCCTACTAGTGGAAATAGGTGGGTTCAATCGACAAGATGAGTAGGTAATAGACTAACTATAATAGACGTAATCATCTTCCTTCATTTTTGCATATTTTTAAGGGTACGTTTTTTCCTTGCACTGGTAAAAAAAACCTCTTGGTTCAAGAGTGCAGTTTCTTGTCGCCGGATTTAAGAGTCTGGACTCTTGTTTCAATGCAAAATCCGCTTGAATCAATGCGAAATCCGCTTGAAACAAGAGTTTAAGACTCTTAAATCCGGATACAAGAAACTGCTCTCTTAAGTCAATGCGATGCGGCTTTGGTCCAAGAGGTTTTTACTTTCTCGCTCCCATAGGGTAGAGAGGAAGTATTGTCATCCTCCAAAAAAAAAAAAAAAAAAAAAGTTGAAATTTCATCATTTCTAGACGTTTTAAGGTCCCAGGAGTAAAAATAACCATACTTGAAAAAATGTGTGTCCGTCCGTGTGGCGTCCCCCAAATCTGTCTACAGCGATATCTCAGAATCTATCTGTTCGATTTCATTCAAAATTGGCACAGGACACCATATCTATGGTCTCCTTATGCACGTCCAACGATTTTGAGGTACGCTAAAATTTGGGGGGGCTACGCTCAATTGTCCATTTTTAGCAAAATCACACGGAAAGCTCATTTTGAAAGACTGTAAATTTTGAAAAATGTCTTTAATTCTTTAACAATGGGCATCAAGCACATCACCTGGGTCATTAATTTAAGTTCCAAAAAGATCTTTGGACTAAACTCAAAATTCAAGAGATACGAGGCCCAAAAGTAGGGCACTTTGCTCCGCGAAACAGCTCATTTTCAAGGGCTGTAAATTTGAAAAAAAATAAAAAAAAATGCCTTCAATTCTTCGAAAGTTGGCATAAGAGCACCACCTGGTTCATTAATTTAAGTTCCTACGAGGTCTTTGGACTAAACTAAAAATTGAAGGGTTACGCGTCATATAGCGAGGAGAGCACTTCGGTCACACGGAGAGCTCATGGACTGTAGATTTTGAAAAACTGCCTTTAATTCTTTGAAAGTTGGCTCAAAAGCACCATCTGAGTCATTAATTTAAGTTCCTAAAGGATTCATGGACTAATCTCATAATTGCAGAGGGGCCGATAGGAAACGCTCAATTCTCTGATAAATGAGTCGGAGCGCTTCTAGATAATAGCAGCAAACGCTTTGAGTCAGGTGAAACCTAGGAATTCAAATGCATTATATAATGCATCATATACTATTTCCAAAATTACTCCGTAGGTAATCACAAAGCAAAATTAGACAACTAATTAGATACATACTCACATTACAAAGGTACTATGAATCATCAAGCTAACGCCAAGAACTGACACTTAGATCTTTATTAAAAACTAATATGTTTGTTGTTAATGAATTTAGAATCCCGGCAGATTCCATCTTTTGCGGTTCCTTTTTACGAGGTACTAAGCACAAATATAATGTAATAATTCGGCACAAATATGACTGATTTAATGCTTGTTAATGAATGAGGTTATAATTGTTATAACGTGACGTTTGTTGACTTGTCTCTGGTTGACGTTTGTCGATGGCGCTCTCTATTGTTTTCGCTTTGAGTTACGGGGATACGCGGTAAGGAGATGGCGCTCCTGGCGGGGTGTCGTGAACCTTCCAGCAGGTAGATTCGCCCGCCAAATTTAAAATTTGGGAGATGCTAAGCGAAAACCGTTTAGTTTTAAGACTATTTGAACATCGAATAGTCATTCTACCCATTCAAGTAGATATTTGATGGCTTTTGACCGTGCTTAAGGAGAGATTATAATATAAAATCGTATCTGAAGTATGATGTCAATGAATCTAATGGATCCTAATGAATCGTAGAAAAGCTAAGATTTTTACGGATCGCCATATTTGACAGGAGACTTAGTTAATCAATTACATATTTAATTGAAGATGCCTCATAAAATCAACAAGTCGAGTCCGAATATATGAATTCACCACATATCGCGAAGACATTTACAATGAAGTTCAATGGTTTGAATAAAAATTTCATAACTATTATCCTGTGATCAAAATTCCAATCAAACTTTATGATTTTGTAAAATTGGCAGTATTTTTCTAAATATTCCAGTAAAAGTGTCTATGCCGGCGCGAAGCGCCGGCTCGAGCGAGAAAGTCCCGTGCGGTCCCCGCACCAATCCGCTAAGCGGATGGGGGGGCGAAGCCCCCCAAATGCCGGCGCGTAGCGCCGGTACGCGGCGCGAAGCGCCGCGCATAAATTGGCCGGAGGCCAATTTTTTTTTACCAGTGTGCCTTGCCTTGCTTTTGCACTGCACCATGTTTGCATATATTTCAATTTATTAGTATTTTAAAACTTGATTACTTTTATCGCGTTTGGAATGGTAACGGCTGAACGAGTGAACTCCGCCGGCAGTGGAATGATTCACATGCGCTGGATTTGTACTTATCTTCAAAAATACTGCTGCTTGCCCAAGAAAAGAGGGATAGCGGGAGTCGGGTCGGTTAGGGTCTATGTATGTTTCCGGCAAGGAGTCCAAATATTTCTTCACTTTCTACAAATTTATCATGATAATCTTGTAAATTTTATTGACAATTGGCAGCACAACCCGACGACCGACTAGGGGTGTATTATTGAAAATAATTTAATTCGTCTAGGAGTTTAAATTTCGAAAACCTCTGCCGTCAGAGAATTTACCAATTCCTAGTAGGGTCAGTCAAGGAGTTCAAATCTCCCCGGTCGGAAATTAAATGGAAGAATTTGCTTCTTTCAAAATCAGGCTGATAAAGTAACGTGCACAGTCAATGCATTCTGTGAGTTTTGGTTCAAAAATTTTGTTCCGTAGGGAAAACCTATAAAAACAGGATATGCCTGGAACATTTTAGTCCTACGATGAACAAATACTGCTGCATCCTTCCGATCATTGCATTCACATTCAGTAATCTGAGGGAGAACAATAAAATATCCTTAAACATAACATGTTTATCGATAAACACGACTATCAAAATTCCTGGGGCGATATCGCGTTTCCTGCCACACGGCCTTCGGAGATCATCTCGCTCAGTTGTTGTCATGACGTGTCTCGTTTGTCTCGTGTGCTCGACGCTAAACATCTCGAAGTTCGTTTCAAAGTTTAAATTAATGAGTTGATTTTCCCTGATTTGTGTTCATTCGAATCAGACTCCACAACCTATCGGCTTCAACACTAAGTAATTTTGTGAAAACCGTACATAACTTTTATTAGTAAATATTTGTGAAATTCAGGTACGTCAACTTATTGTCAACTCACCCTGCGGACCGATTATTGTTGTCTGGCGGACACAGCTTAAACGGCGGAGCGTTATTGGTCGGCTATGTCTTATCGCTGCTTTGTCGTGCCTTTGTCAGGTGGAATAGACGCCATACTGTCGGGAACTCAAAAGGTGCCTTTAGCTTGTCGTGAATTCGACCCGACAAAGGCACGACAAGGCAGCGATAAGACATAGCCGACCAATCACGATCCACCGTTCAACCTATATCCGCTCAATAAGCACAAAATTTTAATAATCGGCCCGCAGAATGGATAATCCCGAACTCTTACTTGACAGAGAGAGTTGTAATCCAGAATGGAGAAAACGTCAAAAAGTCTTGGAACAAGTTTATTGAAGAATGAATCAGAGAGTAGGAGCTTGGATTTTTGATTAGTTATGCTCAGGCAACGAACCGTATCATCATATGCGTGTATAATGGAGCTATGAAAGAGAGTTGTATTCATGGTGAAAACAATTTAAAGATTTTGATAAAAACACCGGTAAAGTCTGAAAACCCGCTTAAAGATTATAATAATACCACTCGTAAAGTCTGAAATTTCCACCTTACCTCACATAATAGCTATAGTGTATAAAATTTGCGTATCTTTGAGTTTTCCGCCACATGAAGATGTTATTAATATTTAGGTACATCGTCGCCTCGGTTTGATAACGCCGCGTAGAACTCAAAATAGCCGCAATCATGTAACGTATGGTTTTTCATTTGAAAAACAGAGGAGACATCGTCTTTCTTCTTACCGTGCTTCGACTGTGATTTTAAAACTAAAAGAATTAATTGTAGACAGGGCCGGATCTACCTACTTGCCGCCCATGGGCTGCCTTTATTTTGCCGCCTCCTTCTCATTCGTATTGAAACATCAATAAAAACCATCAAGTAAACGTGCCAGCGGGGGAGGGGTGCATAAGACGCGTTTACTCGTGTTGAACACATGTTTTGGGAATGCCCTGTCAACGCTACTAGCAAAAGTTAAGTTTCGTAAACCTATCTCTGTGTGGACAAGGCCTTTCATTCATAAGAAATGAACAAAAAAATTATGAAAGAACAAACATGAGTGTGGTTTAATGATTTTAACTTCCGCCGCCGCGCCGCGCAGACCGCACCGTATTTGGCGCAATGCGTGAATTATTCACGCAGTCTCGTAGGCGCCATGTGTTTTGCGCTGACCGCACTGTGTTTGATGCAATGCGTGAAGTATTCGTGCAGTCTTGTAGGCGCTAATATGTATTACATGCCGATCGCCGCGCCGAGGGCTTCTCCTTTTTATCTCAAGTCCTCGTCATCATTGCTCTCTGCGCCGCGCCGTTCCAGGCCAAATTGCTTGTTTGTCTCTTAACTCGACTACAGAAAGGTGCTGTCTCTTTTATCACTGAAAGACGACAAAATTAAAAATTACTATTCTCTCAGAAAATGAGAGATTTTGTCGCCTTTTCTTGTTTGTAATTTTTTTTCTAATTCCGACATTTTTTTATACCTACATTTAAAAAAATTGCAAAATTTGCCGCCCTCTCGATTTGCCGCCATGGGCCGCGGCCCATGTGGCCACCCCCTTAATCCGGCCCTGATTTTAGATGTTTGCCCATTTTATTAGAGTATTGAAGTCATCTGTTGTTCGTAATTTTGGGTTTTACGCGGGACTACCAAAGTATGGTATATTCTAACCACTCTAGACTCTACTCATATGCGTGTCAAATTACAATGGACCACTAGACAAGGTACGAATTTAAGCAATCTGATACATGTTTCTTAACCAGAATTTCACGTAGAACACGATTCACACTACGAAAATTACCAAAATCAACTTCTAGCGAAGATATTAACGTTTTTATTTCGCACTGATTACGAGGAATTTGAACTGCCCGCTCACAAGAAACTCAAAGCTCTACGTGAGTCAAATCGCGTACTACAACGGTTTCAGCAAGCTTCTCAATCGAGCAATGTTCATTATCCACCATGTGTTGTTCAAACTATTGGTAATTTGCTATAGCTGAGCCAAAGTGTCAAGATTGAAGTTGAAGATTTTTACATCGCAGAGACTGTCATGATAAACATTTAGCGCGCGATGTGAATCACGTAGAGCATTGAGTTTTCATGAGCGGGTGGTTTGAATTCACGCATCAAGAATCATTAAATATCTTCGTCAGGAGTTGATTTTGGTAATTTTCGTTGTGCGTATCGTGTTCTACGTAAAATTTTGGTTGAGAAACATGTATCAGAATGCTGAAATTCGTACCTTGTCTAGTGGTCCATTCTACAATACATTGAGTCTTTACAAACTATGAGATTAAAATTTCCAAATTTTCTGTGCAAATTGTGATCCACAGAGTTAATTTCAGGCTTGTTTCATGAAAAACTCTCTGATTGATAATGTTCCTGTAAAGTGGCAATTCTAAAATTAATAGATACTAAAGAAACGAAAATTCATTTTGCAAATTATTATTATTTATTCATGGCTATATTCTCCGAAGGTTCTTCTTCACATTTTTACGCATAATTTATGACGATGCACGACAGGCACAATAATCGCATCGAACATTAAAATACCTATACTCTGTAAATTTGAACTGTGCTATTTATTTTTTGGGGCTTGGGGGTGCGGGAATCAGCATTTGTCCTTATTACATCTGATTACAATGCAACCTTTTTTTTTAATGTTCCGCAGTTTCGTTTCTTCTAAAATTTCTTTTGTTTTGTAGGCACTCGAGGACTTGCATCTTTCACCCAAATCAAATGATCAAACTCAACTACGTATCAATTTTGGCGCGTAGCCGAAACTAATTCAGCCGATGGTAAGATGCTTGAACGTTTTTTTGGTCAAAATGCGCGGAAGAAGTTCGTTGATCATCGAAGTTAAGCATCTTCAAACGGAATCTCATATTGTTTGAAGTGCCCTAAAAAAGATCGCCAGTCGAGTCCAGCGCTGCTCGGACTCCAAGACAATAAGAGAGGCCGGTAGAATTCGGTCCCATAGTCCCATGGCTTTCGGAACACTAGTGATGGCGGTTGGATTTTTATTGATGGGCTATCGAGAAGCCTGCGACATAGTGGTAACGGTGGATTCGAACCACATAACCATGCTATGCCACGATTCCCATTGCTCTCCTGACTCGTCACCCTTCGTTGTGAATAAAGGCTCCGAAATCTGTATAGAAGATGATCACGGGAAGCGAGTGTCTTTGGTGGTCTCTGATTTTGTTTGGGTGACAAAATACGAGCTGGTTTACTACACATCAGAATATAATGTTACTTTTTTCTATGCATGCGAATGTTGTGAAGATCACGAGCATTGCGAGCATGATTGCAACGTACAAGCGGATGCAAAACTACAGGCTGCTCACTCAGTCAGCGCAAACCACTATGAATGTCTCTGGAATGAATTCCAAAACGGAACTGTGAGTTGTGGTATGTTCAAGCAGGTGACCAAAAGCGGGCCTTTGTACGAAGTGCTACATAAAACAGAGCAAAAAGGCTGGATTAAATTTACCGCCAGAGAGTCCAGCAGCTCGCGCGAGACAAAATTCATCGTAGGGGAATCCGTTTACGATCTAGATTTGTCGAATTTCAATATTCGAAGCAACGACATAATTTCGATCACTGTACATAACGTATCGTCAGAGGCAATGCCCTTGCAATCTCTGCTACGACATAACGCCGAACTGTACTACGCCAACAGTTCGCAGTTCGATGAACCGAAGGAGGGTTTCTTCGGTGACATTCAGATCGCCCTGAACACGAATGAGGAGAAGCATTTTGACTTGAGTGCCCTGGGCGATTGTGAGTATTTGGAAAGCTGCTATCGTAACTGCAGTGTGCCTCAGCCGAGCATGATCGGTGCCTTCTTGAGACGCAAGAATGAGTTCGAACAGCCACGTGCCGTCATCAAGAACACGAGTCCTTCCGTGGTCGAGGTTCTCGAAACACACAAGAGCAGCTCTGCGACCATCCAGTTGGGGAGCTGGGGTGGAAGTTTAGAGCAGAAACGAGGCAAGTGCAACGTTGAGTATTTCGGTAGTTACGGCTGCATGGATTGTGGCGACAGCGCGTCTATAGTTTTCAATGCCTCTAACGTGGAGACGCCTGGATTCGTTCCTTTTCGGTCGAACTGCAGTTTCCAGAGGAACACGGTAATCTGCTCGTCAGAGCCCACGGAGCTCGTTATGAAGGAAAGTGCCACGGTTTGTAACATTAGAATGTTCACGCTGAACAAAGAGTTCACCGTTAGTGTCAGGTACTCAACACTTGGCCGCATAGTCAAACCGAGAGAAAAGGAACAAAAGTGTACGATGATGTTCCGAAGTTACGGAGCAGCTTTTGGGCACTTAGTGACGAGCAAGATTTTCGTGGTGACTTTCATCGGCATAATCCTTATTTTGTCGATTTGCAGCTTCCTGTATGTTGTACTTGCATCCGTTCGTAAACGTAAAGCGTTCTACAATGTCGAAAATGAAGAGGAGTTGGTTCGAATGTGATGACTTCGATTGTTTGTTCAAAATAAACGTTCATAAAGATGGCCGAAAAAGTCGCCTTGTCTTATTTTCCTTCAACATTTATCCAACGGTAAAAACTGACGCGATAGTTTCGAAAAGGCAAAATTAGTTTCTTGTTCTTTGAATCTTTAGGGAGCCTAGATTTCTTGATCATTTTAATATTATAACCAGACAGGGCCGGATTAGCACTCAGAGGCCCGCATATTTACGAATTGCATATTCTCTAAACTGAAGGCAGTTCACGTTTCACCAAAACGAAAGGTCATTTATGGCCACGACATCAAACTACCGGTCCTAGCCCTCGCTGTCATTTTAGTCTAGGACAGTTAAAATAGTAAAATAACACTCAAATTAGGGATACCACATGTTATATGTAATTACGATTTTTTAGTTATCATTCATCAACAATACCTTGGTTAAAGTCTAAAAGTAAGTTTTCGAAACTCGCACATTTTAATAATTGTTTCCCGTTTTTCGGAAATCCAAAATCAGTAAAATAACGCTACTTGCTTCCCTACGATTTAGAACAGACCTTTAAACTTTATCAGTTTTATTTAGATCCTACAAAAACGAACCTCACTAATTTTCACGGCTCCTATTGGTATAGGTTAATTTTTTAAAGGAGCGAGCAAGCAGGCTCACAAACATTAAGACTTTCCAAACCCTAAGATAGGTAAGCTCAGTTCTGTAAATTGGCACCATGAGCTCGCAAAATTCCTACGACATAAAATCGAATTACAGTAATTAAGATCTAAAGCGCATTCCTTCTCCGCATCAAGGGTACCTGGGTAATAACTTGTGAGGCCTGGGGCCACCTAACATACTTAAAAGCAATTACTGAATTCTTTGCCGATCCCCTCAGATACGTTACAATAAGCGAGTTGCTACAACATATGACCTGCTTTCGTTTGTCTTATTTACGGACGCTTTAAACTAGTGCGTTGTAAGAGGTTCAAAATCTCCAAAAAGCCTCGAGAATTAATTACCAAGAGCGGCGTAGACCCTTTTGCCTCAGCAATTTTAAGTCAGAGGGTTGCAGATCGCGCCCCTTCATATGCGCCCACCTACCTAACTGATGCTATTGATACTCGTAGTTATATTTTAAGTAATTATGATAGAAATATTAATTAGCATCAACTTTGTGGCTTTGCCCCGCAGAAACGCGTTCCTCTGTGATCCTAAAGAAACATCACCTGCATGGGTGGAGGGGTTGCGTTATTACTATATTTCGCAATTTTATGAGGGAAGAAATTGAAGTTTTGCCATTAAATAAAAGGACCAAAGCTTCGTTAATGTCTCATTCACTGAAAAGGTCGTTTGAATCTCAATTAAGCTGATTTAATCTTTGACATTTCCAGAGTTCCGTGGCGGAATATTAAGAAATGAGGTCTTTAGTACCATTAAAAAGTAGAACTTATTTGAGTGGTTTTTCTCAAGAGGACCTTTTAAGACTTGTTACCATATGTTCGAGCCCTTAAATATTCCTGCACCCAGCACATGGAAAAACTAAACCTTTTTTACGTATTAATATGTTCCGTCACCAGCAAAGCAATCTTACAATTTCGATAAGGTATGAAAATCCAGTGATAGCTAAGAGAGCGATCGTCGAGCACAAAGTCGTCTATGACGCCATCGGTTCTTACCAATTGCGACAGGTAATTGTCCTAATGAAGAAAGAAACTAACTGTACGTACATCTTTTAGACCATAAAAATTACCGAGTTTTTTTTTTACTACAATGAGTTATGCCTCTTTGTTTTAGGCATCTTCTTTACAGAAATGTCCTTAAAATTCTCCTATAAACAATGTGATCAATAACTCAATTTTGATGTTATCGGCATTCGTGGCTGCAGTGGTAATTGTAGTAAGTAACGCACGAATGAAGGTGTAAATATTAGAAAATAAGTAAACTACATTTTTTTACGTCATCTTCTAAAAATTACGGAAAAACCCCTGAGAAATTACAACTTTCTTCAATTTGATCTTCAGTACACATTTTTTTAAAAATATTTTTTTTGTAAATTAATATGACGTCTAGCGCTACCAGGCTAAGCTCAAAAAATATCCAAGCACTGGAGCATTCAGAGAATAAATGTAAGCGATTATTCGGCACTCCGCTTCATTCAGCCTGCATTTAAACTTCATGAGAATGCGGTGCAGATTCAACTATCGCACGGATGGCTCAATCAAACACAGGAAAGGCTAAAAACCGCGGGAAAAACCACTTGTAACAGCGCCTCGGAGCCATCTCACACATGAATACTGAAACAAGATCCCCCGCCCCCCACGATCCCCAGCTCGTAAATCCATACGTTGCGGGCGAGATGTCAACTTCCCAAGCGACGGGGGAAGGGGAGGGGAAGGGGGTGCCCGACCTCAATGGTGCGGGAAACACGACCGGAAGCCGGGAAAACTGGCGCGGAACATGTGCGGAAAATTAAACGGGAATATTTTAAATTTAATTATGTTGGCGGCATCGGCGGAAGCGCGGCTGCCGGATCCGCGCTTTTCCCGGGGGCGGGGGGCGGGGGGGGGGGGGGCTTTTCCGTCGCGGCGCGGCAAGGAGGCCGGGGCCGGAAACGAGAGAGCGTGTTGCTGACGCACCCAACTCCGTTTAGTGCTGAGTCGATCGAAAGCCGAGGCGACTCGCTACTTATAACTTATTGTCGGCGGAATCGCTCCTTTGCCCAAGTTGCCCAACTAGTCGAGGAAAAGAGGGACGGAACCTTGACAAAATTGCAACAAGAGGTTTTTTGATAGATTCTCAAAGAAAATGAACGGTTGATTCCGAATATGCTAACAATAAGCCCGCTACGCTGCCGTGCTGAGGAAAAACGCCGTATGAACATTCGCGAGTTTCCAAATTTCCTCCAATAAAATGGTGATTTTGAGGAAAGCTACGAATATTTTTCCTTGAAATTTTCAGGAGCTCTAGGTGAAATTTGCGAACAAAATTATCTTAAAAATTGGAAGAAAGATATTCGCAAACTTTCTCTAGATTCGTGATTAACCAAAGGAAATTCGGCAACGCCAGGTGGCTCATACGGTGTTCTTCCTCGGCACGGCAGTATGAGGTTCTGACTCATTCACTCCCAAATCGTTTAGGTTATGGTAATTTTTACCAAATTTTCAAGTTTTTTTGGAACAGCTGCTTATCCGTTCGCTATGGCAAAATAGTAGTTATTTTAAACATTGTAGAGGACGCAATTTCACGTGGTAGGCAATTGAAACTACCAAAGCACGTATATTTAAACCTTTAAGGGTGCCTCGAAAAATGGGCAATGCTGATGTATGAAAAAGTACATTATAAATCCAGCGGAAGAGGCTAACCGCTTGTTCATTCTCTATAACAATCGATAAAAAAATCGTGGGTCACAAATTTGTCTAGATTACCCGTACTTTGGCTTCTCTTTTCCTGGACTAAACCTCCGGGATCCATTCTCCCCGAGAGACCTTGCATTGAGGGCAATAGAGCAAATAGGGCAAAGAGACAATATGGGGCACATTTTGCAATATGGAACCACTATCTCTCGTTCATTTTAGAAACAGCATTTATGCCATTGGTTTTCCCATGCGAAAAGGTGCTTTTATTGAAGAGCCAGTGATAGTGGTTCCTTATCGCAAAATGTGATCCGTATACATCGAGCCAAAGTGTGAAACCACGAATCTCCGTTTGCGACGTTGCAGACTTCCTGTCATACTTCATTTTTTCTTTGGAGAACCAGTCAACATAATTTCTTGAAAACTTCCATGATTTTTCTTCTCTGTCAGCAGGATGCTCTGCATTAATATAGCTATCGCGCGTATAAATATAGCGTTCTGTACAGCTATTTGCAAAAATAAAACGAGAGCGGAAATTATGAAACACTGTAATGGAGATACGTAGTCTCGCAGTTTGGCCATCGATATACTGCAGAGACCCCGCAGTGTTATCTTCCCTGCGGACTGATTATTAAAATTGATAGACAAAGCTATAGATAAAGAAGACATAGGGAGTATGAAGCGATCCTATTGGTTGCAACTGGTGGTTAACAGACTGAGAGGGAAAATGATGGACTAACTGTCGGGTCTCTTGTCGGCTGCTGTTAGTCTATTATCGAACTCCTTTGTCCATTGCCACCATCCGCTTTCACTAATAGTATCCCACCGTATCCCTTTTCTCTTCTTTGTCAATAGCTTTGTCTATTAATTTCAATAATCGGCCCGCTGGTGTGAAAGTTGCTTTCGGAGGTCTACGGTCAGATTCCCTCAGTAATAACTCATGACCGAAGACTTGAGCGATTTTTTCAGCAATCCTATCTCAATTTGTAAAAACTCGCCTAACAAAGTGCTCATCCCGACATTCATCAGTCATCATTAGGCGAATCGTATTCGATTCTTTGCTCATCAAGTTGCTACTCAATCATTATTAGGTGAAGAATATCGTTGAGCTCCAGATTTATCGCTTGCCTCGCTCGATTACATTGCTTAGACTGTTGGTGCGGGGCTCCAACCAAAATCGCAAACAATTCCACTAGGTAAAGTCACATGATCTGATAAAGCCGTCCAATGGGCGAGAACACATCCTATCAAAGACTGTGATTGCCTAATTCGATGATCAGCACCAAATCATAACATATGACATTGATAAACTGCGCACGGTCTGATCGTGTGGCATTGCTGACCCTCTTTTGGAAAAGTATTAAGCTCATCAATTAAGGCATGTGTAAAAAAAGAAAACGAGTGGGAGTCAGACGCGAAATGCAGTTAGACTGATTTCGGTCAACTCCGTTCATGCATAAACGGTCCCTTGACAAATTTTCGAGCAATGAAAACACTCCTGCGGGCCGATTATTGAAACTTATAGACAAAGTTATAGACAAAGACGAAAAAAGGGATTTGGAGGGATCCTATTGGTGGAGGCAGGTGGTGGCAATGGACATGGGAGGTAGGTAATGGACTAACTAACGGCAACCCACTAAAGACCCGACAGTTAGTCCATCATTTTCTTCCTTAGTCTATAAGAACCAACCATGTCAACCAATAGGATCGCTCCATACTCCTTATGTCTTCTTTGTCCATCAGTTTCAATAATCGGCCCGCTGGCTAGCGACGGGGGCGTTGAAAAACCCTGCCATCCAAACTGGGCGTAAATGCCGCGTGCTTGAGCCAATTTTCGGGCTCCTGCGAAGAACCCAGGCTACATGACAACCCCGAGCTCCATAAATTAAAAGGCAGGCACTCATGCGAGGCTCCGCCGCAAAAAGGGTTGTCTATCGGCCGTTGTCACGGCTGGAAGCAAAACAGCCGCATGACGGAAGGAGAAAGCGCTCTCCCCGCGCCCTCAACCCTCATCCCCAGGGCAGAGCGCTTGACATCTTCATCCCTTGTGGATATTGAGATCACTCCGAGCGCAACTCTCAGCTTCCCGCGGAGACCCCGCGATAATTCCCGCTTAGTCTGCCGCGGTGACTGTATATAATCTCCACTATCACGAGTCTCGGATTGCGTCGTCAGCAAATCATTTTATTGTTACATCGGGGGGAGGTAAGGGCGGCGGGGACGAGGGGGTGCTTTAGTGCACTTGGCGCCGCGCACGAGATCCACCGCAGTCGGATAGGATTCGACAGCTCCCCGAAAAGTGATGAGGACAGCTAAAGGGGCGCCTCCGAGCGTCTTTATGCAAATCTCGAATGAAAATAAGTGTTTTTTATTGGAAATCTATGTCCTGGGGCGTGTGTTCCTCCATCGGTGGCGAGAGAGTTGTCTCGCGTGGTCTCTTGACGTCTCAATCGGACGTGTTTAAATCAAAAGGAAATACTCAATGGAGATGTTGCATGTGTGAGGAATTAGCGATTTGACTATTGATTCTTATGTAAAAGTTCGCGAGAAACACGATGGTGCCACTAGCCACTGGTTTTCTCTGAAATCAACTCCCAAGCTCAAAAAAAACTCTCAAAATGGAGGGGATATCCCACGCTATCCTGAGAGTCCCCCTCTACATCAATACCAACTCTCCATGCAAAGATAGGGACCAGATACATTATTGACAGGGCTGCCACTTTTTTTGGAGACTCTAAAACTGTAAACACGCCATTACTGCTAATGTATTTGCTCCCTATATTTGCATGGAGAGTTGGTCTTGATGTAGAGGTGGACTCTCAGGATAGCGTGGGATATCTCCTCCATTTTGACCTCAACTTGAGAGCTTTTTTTGAGCTTGGGAGTCGCTTTCAGAGAAAACCAGTGGCTAGTGGCACCATCGTGTTTCTCGCGAACTTTTGCATAAGAATCAACAGTCAAATCGCAAATTCCTCACACATGCAACATCTCCATTGTGACATGAGCCCCGTCATGCACGCATTCTTACGAGTCTCAGAGCCTGAGCCCCGATGGAAATAGTCCATTTTCATTTAAATACGTCGAATTCTTTCAGCGTTGAGCTCCCTGCTGTCTCCAAGGGTCGGTGTTGACCGAAATAAGCTACTTTCTCCCTTTGTCCTTCTTTTCTGATTCTATATTTACCTTTCTTTTATTCCGAATGTATGTTTCTAACACAATGGTTTGCCACGAGAGAGACATATATAATTAATTATGCTAAATAAAACTATGGAAAAATGAACTAAATAGAGAGAAACTATGATCACGCAAGTTATTTCTACATAGTTCATTTTGATTTAATTCCTTTGTGTAAAGTTCTTTTTTACATGAATAAATACGTCCATTTAAGGAAAGGTTTAGATAAACTAAAGGGAGAGGGAAGATGAAAGAGCTGAAAAAAGAAATGTCGAGGCCAATCTAAACTATGTGCTCTGATGATCAGATCAAAGTCTATCGTCGCGACTGACAGACCGTGTGGTAGTTTTATTTCTCTAGAATACATCTCTTCACCGTTCAAAAATTATTTTTGAGCGCTCAAAAATGCCAAAGAGGCCCAATGACCTCTAAATCATGAGACACCAACCGCACCTATAGCTACCCAAACTTGCCATTACTATTTACAGAAAGGCAGGCACAACGGACGAATCCATGAAATGTGTAAATCGTTGAGCTTTGCAAATCTATTAGCGAAGTAATATGACGGTTATCATAGTACAGTGTGGAAATTCTATGGATACTATTCCTATTTTGATTGATTTTACACAGGAATCATTGCAATATCGTTGTTGGAAATCTGGACGCGGCCCACTCCTAAGTGACGATTTGAATTGCGCTAACTGCTGTACTACGTTGTTTCCATTCAAGAGGAAAAGATTATAAAAATGATCCTCAAGAAAAGATGGTAGGCGTACGCGTTAAATGCAAAAAATTGAATTACTGTAAGTCAGTATCCCATTAACGGCCGAAGCGCCGAGGCAATGCACTGCAGCGTTGAAAACGGCGCACGGCGCCTGAATGCGACTATTCGTGTTCCGAGGATGGGCGTGTTGCATATTCAGAAATATGAAGGCGGATAGTTCCGCTGTGCTGTCGCAGCGTCCGGTTGCGCCGATCACCTCTTCATGACAGCGATACTTATTGCATCCCAAAATCATCTGCGCAACTTTCCTAGTTTGTTCTTTTTCGAAAAGGAAATTCTTGGAGTAAACTGTTGAAATATGAGAGTGTATAGAGACGCATCAACAGGGTTTGATGACTCTTTTCAATATTCACGTTAATGCAAGGAAGATTTTCTAATCAATGAATATTCATTAACTGTTAAGGATGAAATGAGAGTAATTTTTTTTACACTTATTGAAGTTTCAAATCATTGTTCACATTATTACAGCCCCCTCCCCTTTCCTCCATAAGACGCGAGGAGACTGATAGAGTGCCGTACGAAATGAATACTGGGTAGCGTCTTACTCTTGAAAATTTCATGAAAATCACAGCTATAACGTAATAAATAGCCATATCTTATGATGCCATTCAAAACTCTCCTTTTCCTGCGGGCCGATCATTGAAATTGATAGACAAGGCTATAGATATAGAAGACAAACGGGTTATGGGTGGATCCTATTGGTGGTAGCGGGTGGTTGCCATGGACAAAGGAGGTAGGTAATAGACTAACTAACGGCAACCCACTAGAGACCCTTAAGTTAGTCCATCATTAGTCTGATATCAACCCCACATTTCAACCAATGGGATCGCTCCATACTCCCTATGTCTTATTTGTCTATAGCTTGGTCTATGAATTTCAAGAATTAGCCCGCTGCGCACAGATTCTCTTTAAAGGAAGACTAAATTATAAAATACAAGTCCCCTTTAGGCAAGAACAAAAATAATTGAAATTTCTGTAGAGGCATCGACTGGTGTTGTAAGTATGAGGCTGAGGGGGAGACGGATGGAAACTACTCTTAGCTCGTGTGCCAAAAAAGTCGAAAGGTAATACAATATTACGCTTAATGACACGAGAAGCGTTTGATTAAGCCCCCAGCCCACACCCTCCAAGGGCGGGTCTGTGAAATATACCTCCGGAATTGCTCGCTTACATGTCGTTAATATTAGGAGCATGCATCCTGTTTATTGGCTGAGTATATTTTAACACAACATTAAGCAGCACTTGCCGAGAGAGCGCGCGGCCTCCTTTTTTCGCTTTTTCCCCGCTTGCCTAATTTGCCCAAATATGCACCGATTAGGATGGCATTCGGGCACTAATGGAGCCAGAACCCGATTTGCGTGGATAAATGGGAGAGAAAACGCGTTTATGTCGTCAGCGCCGCTTAGAATAAATGAAAAAGGAATTTACTTACCTACGGTTGAGATATGCTGCGTGGTTGATTGTCCTCGGTCCCGCTTTCTATCCAGGGGGAGGCTCTGAATTACAACTTACTTACGTTCTTCTGAAATTACAAATATTGAAGTAGCTTTCCGAGTGATCTTACGAGAGGCATTTATTTTATGGATCCAATTTATCTTACGTTTGATGCTTCCATGCTTTTGGTTAAGATGATTCGATGGACGCCATTTTTTTTTGTCAGAACGGCATGCGATACATTGCATCAATTGATTCCATTTTTTCAGCTACTCGTCATTTTTTTCCAATTTTGAGATCGCAATTCTGTTGTCAGGAGACTAAAGCACTCACTCACCAATTTTAACAAAGAAATTCAACGTAATAAATGCGTGGTTTTTTAGAGAGAAAACATCGCATTCGATACTGATATCAAAACTGCACTCGAATGCAATATTTTCTCTCTAAAAAAAAACCACGCCTTTATTACGTTGAATTTCTTTGTTAAAATTGGTGAGTGAGTGCTTTAGTCTCCTGACAACAGAATTGCGATCTCAAAATTCGAAAAAAACGACGAGTAGCTGAAAAAATGGAACCAATTGATGCGATATATCGCATGCCATTCTGACACAAAATATGCCGTCCACCGAATCACCTTAAATTCGCTCGGGAGCCGGAGCTGGAACTTTACGATTTCTCAATATGTATCAATGTCGAAAACTGATCAATGCATCGAGTGATGATTGGACGAAACTAGGGGTAAATTTTTAGCTGTCATTCTTTTTCTTTTCCTTTTTTGCAATACTTCCCAAAATGCTCACGTGTTTTTTCCTTGCGAGCTTACATAATACGTTTTAATGCCTGAGTTTTTTTGGAACAATGGTCCATTTTTCTGGGGACGATCATATGTTTTAAATATCAAATGAGGCGAATACCGCGAGTTGGTACAACTGTCTTTCTTCCGTTTCTATCTTAAGCGTCCAGCCCACGTACAAACTGGGGCTCTCAAACTGGCACTAATTCTTCTATTTCTCAGCCATTTCTGCACGGAATGCCTTGAAAATTTCAAGATCTGATCTGTGATGTATCCCGAACACATCGGTTACCCTCAGCCGACGATCTTTGAAAGGCAACAGTCAACAGTTCCATCGATGAGGCTCTTTGAGGCCCCTAGTTTGTAGGTGGGCTGGACGCTTTAAATGATCAACTCGAAGCTAGGCAGCCTGTTTTTGACGAATATTGTAAATGATCAAACCCCAGTCTCGCCGGAGAATTTGCAAGGGTCTGAAATTTGATGAATTTCCTGTTTAAGTGGAATCCTCTGAGTGAACTGAACACGAAGATACCCTTGATTCATAAATTGAGCGATTATTAGAGGAGATATGACAAAATAACCGATTCTGCTAAAATACATGTGTTTAAATGGGAAATGCCGCCAGATGACGTCACAAGGCGGCGCATTTTCTCACTTTTAAATCAATTTTTCTCCAATTTCCCGTGTCAGAAAAAAATTATGAAAAATATTGCGAACTCAGCTCATTAGGCACTTTCAGATGAAGCAATAAAAAAATTGCGTGCAAATTCTCCATTGACACTATTATTTCATAGAATTCATACAGTAGGTAGTGGCGAGGCAGTCGTTTCAGATTTAGTCATAAGTGTACTTACTACACTACCGTGCTAAGGGAAAACGCCGTATGAACCGTCAGACATTGCCAAACTTCCCTCGATAAAACTAGGATTTCTTAGAAAAATTGTGAATATCTTTCCTCAAAATTTTCAGACAATTTTGTTCGCATTTTTATCTAAAATATCTGGAAATTTCAAGTAGAACTATGAAGTACATATTCTCAAAAATATACTTGTTATATCCGGTGAAATTTGGCAACTCTAGAATGTTCATACGACGTTCTTCCTTAGCAGAGCAGTACATGACGCACTTTTGTCACTAGTTTCATCAGATCTACGCTTGCTCTCTGTAACATAGGAATGTACATACATTTACGCGCCACCGCTCTCTGTATTTTGATAATCTAAGGCAACAGTATGTGTTCTGCTTCTCTGAAAAGGCCACTTTATGGCCGTGAGGGCAGTTTGGGGGAGAAATCCTCGGAGTGCCGCGGACCATGGCTGGATCTTGCAATTTGGCCGTGATTAATTCAATTGTTTGCGTTACATTTGCTGTTGACGAGGGAAGCAATTACGCCCGAGTAGAACTGGGACCAAAGTCGACAATCTTGAAGGGTTGACCGGCATCTTGTGTCTTCTTCCGATGCTCTGTCTTTCGGATGGTCTCCAGGGGACCCTTACGATATCATCCTTTCGGCTATGTTGCCAAACCAGTGGAATTATTCCTTGATGAGCGCGTGCTCATTTTGGCAGAAACTTTCAAGTAATCGGGCGAGACAAAATTTAAGTTCGGAGAGCAACGCTATTGAGCAGAATATCCGATAAAATTCGCCTATTGATGTCTGATGAATGTCGGAGTGAGCTTTGCGTCACAAGTTTTTGCTAAATAGGTTGGAGATTGCCAAAAGAATTGCGCTCAAATGTTCGGTCATCCGTCAACTGAGAAATCTGCGTGTTGACATCCAAATAACTCCTTATACATTAGAAGAATAGCGGTGCGGGGTTAGGGGTCGGGGGCCCTACGATATACCGTCTCTGATATTTTAATATCTAGGTGTAGTTTTACAACGTGCGAATTTTCCAAATTTTCGATGGGTTTTGTAGAATAAGAAAGTATGGCATGTTTGCAAGAATGAATGCCATCCTCTCTGCGTTCGGTTGAATATGAGTGCTGGACGGAATCGATCTTAATACACTGAAATAAGTGGTCCGAAACTTAAGCCTGGGGACTGAGAACCGAGGAGCTTCCGAAACCCAATATTGATAAACCGAAATTCCTCAGATATTTCGTGTCACCCTCCGAGTATAAGTAATGGCCACAAACAATAAAGTCCCCTCCCGGGAGGTAAATTATCTATACATTCCGCGCATATTTCCGCCGCCGCCTGAGTGGGCTCCGATATTTGCAAACTTATATTTTGAAATCTTTCTCCCGTCCCCTTCTCATGCACACACAATTTCCCGAGATATATCTTCATCTCTTTCCCCTCTCGTAGCGCACCCTCTGGCCACGAGACTAACTTGCACTTTAGAGAAAAAAGTAGATCTGCCGATATAACCGGGTGAATTAGTTTCTCTAGCGAAACTTTCAACTTTCATTCTCTAAAGGTCCATCCATTAAAAAAGGGGACCACATTGCAGCGAGAGTTTCGAGGAAATTTTCGAGTCAAAACCCCCAGATGCATGGACCCAAAAATCCTAAATCCGGTCCTGATTATCAATGCGCTATTTGTGTAATTACACTATTTTTGTTCCAGGGTATATATAGAAAGAAGTGTATAGCGATTGCTAAAGTTAAAACATGTGTAATTGCTTCGCAAAGCTTCAAAATTCCCGACTAAATTTTACTTTTTAAAGAGAAAATTAACCAAAATATCTCCTGGGAATTCTCTGTGAATATGTTTGAATGAGAGAAGGAGAAAATTTCAAAAGAAAACTATCGGTTAGTGTTCTTTCAAAAAAATAAAACTCAAGCGAAATGTACAATGTCGCAATCGGAGATACGCTTTTTTCGACTTGAGCCATCGACTTACAGTTATTTTAGCTACAAATATGAGTTAGGTGTTTTCGAGATCTCATCGTATTGTTACCATATGAAAAATGAACTATACATCCTTTTTTAAGAAAGACAATAATGATGCGTTGCAGTGTTGCAGATTGGTCCTTCGAGGGCATCAATTCTCATTTATACGTGAACGAGATCCAGCTCCTGCGGGCTGATCTTTGAAATTGATGGACAAAGCCATAGACAAAGTAGACATAAGGAGTATGGAGCGAGCTTATTGGTTGAAATGGGTGGTTCTTATAGACTAAGGGAGAAAATGATGGACTAACGATAGGGTATCCCGTGCGTGTCCGTTAGTTAGTCTATTACCTCCTTTGTCCATTGCAACCAACGTACCCGCTTCCACCGACAGGATCCCTTCATATCCTTTTTGTCTTCTTTGTCTAAAACTTAGTCAACCAGTTTTAACAATCAACCCTCACCGGACGGGTCGTAATCTCTGTTGATAATAATTGGGAGTTACGCGAACATCCCACTTTTCGAGGAGATAGTTTAAAATGACTCAGCGATCGGAAATTGCTGCGAGATAGACGCGCGATTGAAAAGTTCATAGATAACGGGGGACGGGTGCAAAGAGAGAGGGAAACGGGAAAGTGGTCCTTTGTCTGGCGAACAGATGCCGTCGCCGAAATGATGGCGGGCTAAAATTGAAACCCTGTTTGCCTGTCACCTCGCGTCATATTTTCGGCACTTTATTGAATTTTCAATTTTCACCGCGCGAAGGCTCGCAGCCGGGATCCGCGATTCGGAAGTGGCAACCGTTTCGCCGCGCTGCTATGGCAAATCGCCGCATAAGCCATCGAAAGTTGTCAAATGTCCTTTGATAAAATGCCAAGTTCCAGGAATACTCCTGAATATCTTTTTCCAATTTCTCTGGGAAGTAACAAGGTGGAGTCTCGGGAAAAACAAAGCCATGAAATTCCAAGTATTTTAGAATTTGAAATTTTTTTGAAATATTCCAATTTTTAGAATTTCTTGGCTTTGTTTTCCCCGAGAAATGGTGTGGACCCAGCACCATTTCTTCACCTAGTTACATACAGTTCGGGCCATTTCTTAGTGTTTATTTTTTCATTTTTCTGGGAACTTTACTTGCAATTCAATCGGCAGAATCTAAAAGTCTCATGGAAACACGTTCAAAACTTTCGTCAAAAATAAATATTTTATCGGAATTTTGGCCAGCTTTGAATGTCCAGACGAAGTTCTTCCTTGTTGCATTTTCGGATCGAAACAGAGGGAAATGATTGCGGGCACCGCCGCCAGTTTGCGTTGAAAGTCACCGTTCGAAACGTCCAGGCAAAGACAATAATATAGGTATTTTAGAGACCCTACACTAAAATTCTGAGCAGGATAATCAGTAATTAGGCGAGGCAAAAGTTAAATCCAAAGGTCACACTACTTTGCATCTAATGATGATTGATGAGCAACCGATGGAGCATGAACTTTTTCATGTTGGAGTGAGCACTTTAGGCAAATTTCTGCGAGTGGATGTGGTCCATTTTTTATCAATCAAATTGGAAGGGTTGCAAACAAAAGGAAAAATGTTTTGTTAAAGTCAAGGATTAAATTCAGTTACTTGATGGATTTTAGCCGACGTTTGCATCCAACCGCACCTCGGGCAGTGGGTCGAAAATTTTGGATATGGTCGTCATTGCCGCCAGCATGAAAACCAAATGTCGTTGGCGCACCATGATCCGAAGGGAATTTCTTTTTGTTGTAGTAGAAGTCAGCAGGAGGTCTTAAGTATGCTGGCAGACCAGTTGCCTGACTCTTCGGTCGCGTCAGTCATCAATAGCTAAATCTGAGCGTTGACTTTAACAAAAGTAACTTTAAAACAGAAGAAAAGGTAGCAAAATTGAGATTTATAGACATACATTAATTTTTAGAATGTATTTAAACTATGACGAAAAGTATATGAAAAAATAAGTCTGAAGTCCTCTAAAATATCTGTATTATAGTCTCCGATTCGAGGAGGTGGATTTTTCGGGGCGACGTGACACCCTCCCTTCCGGCCCCACACTCAGACATGAACCAAATTGGGATGAAATCTGCAATCCGCCTGCGCAGTGAGAGGGGGAGGGGGGCTGGTTCGCTCGAAAGGGGTGTACGCTTCCTGATCCCGATACGCCGATATCGGGGAATAAAAGATGCGGCTATCGAACTTCATAAGTTTATGCATCAAATGTCACCCTCGCGGAAATTCGTGAACACCCACCCGCGCCCAGCATGCAGTGGTAGAAATACCATCGCAGACTGGATCCCAGGTTTAGGGCATCTAAGGGCTGTACTAATAAGGCCGGATTTAGCGGGTGGCCACATGGGCCGCGGCCCATGGCGGCAAATTTAGGGGGCGGCAAATGTTGTAATTTTTTCAAATATAGGTATCAAGAAAAAAATCGTTTTCAGAAAAAAAAATTAAAAACGAGAAAAGGCGAAAAAATCTCTCATTTCCTGAGAGTTAAAGTATAGTAATTTCTAATTTGTTCGTCTCTCCGGTGATTTAAGAGACAGCGCCTTCCATTAGTCTAGTCGAGAGAGAAACCAAACACGCAATTTGGCCTGGAGCGGCGCGGCGCAGAGAGCATAGATGACCAGGACTTGAGATGGAAAGGAGAAGCCCTCGGCGCGCCGGCCGGTCAGCATGAAATACATGTTAGCGCCTACAAGACTTCATGAATACTTCACGCATTGCGTCAAACGTGGTGCGGTCAGCAGCGGTCGGCGCGGCGTGAAGCGCATAGCGCCTACAAGACTGTAGGGATACTTCACGCATTGCGCCAAACACAATGCGGTTGGCGCGGTGGCGGAAATTAAAATCATTAAACCACATTCATGTTTATTCTTTCCTAATTTTTTCGTTCTTTTCTCATAAATAAAAGG
Source organism: Bemisia tabaci (assembly GCF_918797505.1). Classification (NCBI taxonomy): domain Eukaryota; kingdom Metazoa; phylum Arthropoda; class Insecta; order Hemiptera; family Aleyrodidae; genus Bemisia; species Bemisia tabaci. The sequence continues at coordinate 15,127,266 of NC_092793.1, read as the reverse complement.
CCTCGTCCACACAGAAATAGGTTTACGGAACTTAATTTTCGCGCAAAATTTCGTGACCTTTTGCTATAGTGCTGACAGGGCTTTCACAAGAAAATGTGCCCAACGCGTCTTATGCACCCCTATTCCTCCGGCACGCCCACTTGATGGTTTGTATCGATGTTTCAAAACGAATGAGAAGGAGCGGCAAAATACAGGCGGCCCAAGGGCGGCAAGCAGGTAAATCCGGCCCTGTGTACTAGGTCAAATATTCGACGAATATTATCCTCATTTTAGAGTACATCGACGTACACCTGATACTTTGCTCTTCAAATCATAGTTTTTTATTCTCCTGTAAAATTTTATTTTGTGTGAAGTTTTAACATGCGAAGTCATCAAAAAGCGCAAATCGTAAATTTGCGCTTTTGGATGGTGGCTCGTTTTCGCAAACAGTAGTATGGTTTTGGGGTGACAGGGAGATACAGAAAGAGGAAGTGAATCAAGTGGTCAATATGTGGCCTGACCTAACCTAACCTTACGTTAGGTTAGGTCAGGCTTGGTTGGTTTCCTCGTTCGCGCCTTTGGACGACTACATGTGTTTAAAATTTGCACTTTCGATTTGTGCATGTTTGCGCTTATTGCTTACTATTTTTGCGCATCTGGTTTTCCGCTTTCGTAAATGTTGGCTTTTAGATAGTATCCTTAGCATGGACGGATTCATTTGTTCCTAGACTCGACTCTAAACTTTCCATGTGTGCGCCACCCACGGTTCTGCGGAGATTTCAAGGGTTACCTTCGAGAGCACACGCCAGGTTTATGTCTCCGCTCCGGGTTTCAGCTCAGAATGAGGCTCTTGAACCTTTACGCTTGCACGGATAAAGATAACACTATCGTCCTCTAGCAAGGCAAAGCCGCGCAAATATAGTTGAGCCAGTTTTCAGCCGCATCGAAACCTAGTCTCCACGTCTGAATAAGTTGGCAAAGTTACATTTCTCTCAGGGCCGTATTCAGGACGACGGCTCCTTGAAAAGCTCTTTTTTGTGAAAAGGTTGATATGAATTATATTGAGATTCCATTATGTTTGAGGGACTTCCAATACAGTATCAAAGAAGAGTTAATTTTAAAATAAAATTGAGGTTGAAGTCTACTCTATTATAGAGGATCGAATTTTGGGGTTTCAGCTTATTTTTAGGCATATCATGTAGTCACCTTAAATCTTGTCAGAACTCACCTGTCTCCTTCTTTTGTTGGGTCTTGAAATGGTTTGTTATGAGTAACTAATGTGAAGAAAGTAAAAAGTATTGCAATTTCAGCCTTTTTGAGAGTGGTCTATATACCGCCGTGTTTAGGGAAAACGCCTTTGGCGGATCCAGCAAATTGGCAACATTGTATTTCCTTCGCTTAAATCTATGGAAATATATCGATTCTTGGAGGGGCCAGGTACTCCTACAAGAATCGATTATTTAACATAGGTTTAAATGGAGGAAACGCGGTGTTGCCCACTTGTTGGATCCGCCTCTGGAAAACGCCGAACGAGCCTCCAGACATCGTCGAATTTCCTTTGATATAATACGCATTTTCCGTCAAACCTATATCATCTATCAAAAAAATCTCAAATCTTAAAATAAAAAAATAAAAAAAGGTCCAAACCTATCATATATTATTATATCCATCATTTGCTATCAAATCTACATTATCTAAAAATTTCAAGAGAAAATATTCATAGCTTTCCTTAAAAATTAACATTTAAAGAGGAGGAAATTTGGCAACTCTCGAATGTTCACGCGGTGTTTTTATTTAGGATGGCTTTGCGTGTCTATCAGTTTATTAGTAATTCCTCGAATGTCAGTAATATGCCCTTAGGATAGGTAAAAACACTCAGAATACAGCCAGACGGTGGATACAACTTAATTAACTTCGGCGTAAGGTTGGATTGCATATCGGCAAATTTGAAGGCGAACCAGCGGCGGTTTTGTTGTAACGCGGCTCGGCCATAGGAGCGACGATCCAACCGTTTCGCTGTAGGTATCACCGTCATCCTTATTTCGGGATTAGGAGAATTTGTAGTGTCGGGATGAAAACTATGCTGCCTTACCAAGGAATGACACCGTATGAACCTCCGACCGTCGCCAAATTTCCTTTGACAAAACACAGATGTCCTGGAAAATTGTTGAATATTTTTCCTCTAATTTTTCAAAAATATTTGTTCGCAATATGTCTTGCCTCTTGCGAGGGTAGGGTCGGGACCTGACCAAAATCTAGCTGATACCTTACTAAGACCCAATCTACGAGTCGCTTTTTCTCTGCGAATTTGGGTTTAAGTAGTGATGCAGTTCTCTTGAAAATAAAAATATTTTTAAATTTTTTCCATGACACGTCTACTTGGCTATTCGACGTAAATGAAAATTCCATGTCGCAGGCAAGACCTATCAACAAAGAGGTTAAAAACTCCTATGTAATGGTAACTACAGTACTTTTGTAGGTAGGGCACGTACATTGAGTTTCATTGAGACCTTTGGGGCACTGACGCCTGACTGCATGTGTATTTGGGTAATTTCTTATGGTGATGCAAGCAAGTAAGAGTAAGACATCACTATATGCACTTTTGAATCATCTGCATACCCGCCATTTTTTTCCTCAAAAGATATATCAATGAGGCCTTAGATGGCTGAGCCAATTAGTGTTGAATCCTTTAATGATGCCATGCTAAGGAAGAACGCCGTATGAACATTCGAGAATTGCCAAATTTCCTTCGATGGAATGTTTATTTTTGAGAAAAGTTATGAATATTTTTCCTTGAAATTTTCAGGAACTTTAGGTGGAATTACAAAGAAAATTATCTGAAAAATTGGAAGATAAATATTCTTAAGTTTACCAGGAGATTTTTGTTGTGTCAAAGGAAATTTGGCAACGCCTGAAGGTTCATGCGCCGTTTTACGTTAGTACGGCAGCGCTACACTCATTATGAGTGCTCTAGCAGTATCAATTGTTGGAATGTGGTTTTGGCTAGTTTTCATCCGAAACACAATTGCACAAGCTCCAACCCTAGGCTAAAAATTCCATGAAAGCTTAATGATTATTTCATTAGCAGATGACAGAATGCTCCTAAAATCGTAGTCAATGCCATAATCCTCATTACAGACAACCCCACCTCTGAGCACGCGAAATAACAATGGATTCACTCCAGCACAGCACCCTGAACACGTGTTCACTGTTTCTAAATAAACTTCTTTTCAACTCTGAATAAATTTTTCGAATCAGCTACTTTCATCGGGCTCCGACCTAAACGCGTTGACATTTCCATTTTAAATTCCCCAATTAAAACGTTTGATGCAATTACGCAGTAACTAGGAGCACACATTTCATAAAATACGCGGCTCGGTGTGCTGATTTGCATAATTTCATGTCCTCGCCCGAAAGACTTCTGGTGCAACTGCGCGCTGTTTGATCAAGTTTTGAAAGCAAAGCTACACCTCGCGGCGGGATTGCCGAATTTAAATTTAATTTTGATCAAATTTAAGAAGGACGAGAGGGAATCTAAAATCAAGGCGGAGTTTGAAGAAAACGACTTGCACTATATCATTGGGCTTGGGCAAATGCATTTTTCCAATAAGGACAAAAGGACGAGAACAATCAATTTTGTCCTCACCGTAGACCATACAAAAATTGTTAAATCTAAGGGAAACTCAACCTCTTGCGATATTCTTAACATTTACCATAAATGTAATGAAGTCTAGTGAGTTCTGACAGTAAAAAATGGTTATGAACATTTAAAACTTTATTTTCCGCGAATTTAAGTTCTCGTTCAGGGTCTATGATAAGGTCAAAAAGTCTAAAAACGGTGAATAGTTGTTTGAGCCGACCCATTGAATTGATTCAGAAAGAAAGGGTACACATCTGGAGTAATTTCTCGTGAAAGAGTTGGCGTACATTTTTTAAGCCTATCGACCAATAGGAGTGTTTGCTTATTTACGGGCTTAAGGACATCATGGACATCATCGTAGACCAATCAAAAAGCGGTGCAACTTTCATATTCCAAAAAGATAGGAATGGCCGTACTCTGTCCATGCAGGTACTCTAGTAAATCTAGCATTCGTAGCATGCGACCCATTTAACCTCCAGCATGGCACCGCGGCAACGTCGGTGAGTTAAATATCCTAATAAAAAAGCGTATGAATAAAATCCACTTAGAATGAACGTCTCGCTTCCAATAGGATGTCGACGCATCCGAAACGCAGCCTCATGGCACCCACACGACGCACCTCGGAATACATTAGACACATGTATATTTATGATGTAAGTAATACGTCATGCGGGCATTGTTTGAGCACCGAGTCAAAGGGTTGTTGATAAGTTCAGACTTACATGTGTCGAGAGGGGGACAAAACTGAGCCGCATATTTTTCAAAAGCCCCGAACGCGGGACCTTTTTGAGCCCCGATTGTGCTTAGCCGCAGGACCCTTCAGGACCCACGCGTTAGAGCCCAAAAGATCGGCCTCTTGTTTTCGTAACTACGATGTTGCTTGCACCTCGAGCTCTGGTTTTTGAATCATTTCCCAATAAAGGGTGACGCGCGCGAGACGACTCCTTCCTTTTCGGCAGTATGAAGTATGTGCACGTATGCTTTGTTTTCGCCTTCGTCGCAGTTAATTGAAACCCAAGTCTGCGCCCCTTTCCAACGTCAACCCTTCAGCCCTCTACTTTTTCTCTCTTCCTCCGCGCAGCGTTCTGTTTATGTCTGTGTGTCAGCCCGTGGGCAACTATCTCTCTCACTCTGTTATTATATTTTGACCTCTAAACGATCAACCCTGCTGCCGTTTTGAGAGTACACTGAAAAAACAGTATGGCGTTTTATCAGAGGAGCGCCATCTCCCTGAAGAGCTTTGGGAGAATAGGGGACTGTGGCAGCTAGGTGTCACAGAGCGCCAGGCAGCGCTATGAAAGCAGATTTTGTATATGTATTCAGGGCCGGATTAAGGGGGTGGCCACATGGGCCGCGGCCCATGGCGGCAAATCTAAGGGGCGGCAAAAATTTGCAATTTTTTAAAGTGTAGGTATAAAAAAATCGGAATCATAAAAACAGAATTACAAACGAGAAAAGGCAACAAAATCTCTCATTTCCTGAGAGTAGAGTAATTTCTAATTTTGTCGTCTCTTAGTGATACAAGAGGCAGCACCCTCAATAAGTCGAGTTACGAGAGAAATCAAACACGCAATTTGGCCTAGAACGGTGCGACTTAGAGAGAAATGATAACGAGGACTTGAGATGAAAAGGAGAAGCCCTCGGCGCGGCGATCGGCATGTAACACATATTAGCGCCTACAAGTCTGCACGAATACTTCACGCATTGCATCAAACACAGTGCGGTCATTGCGGTCAGCGTGAAACGGATCCTACAAGAATGCATGAATACTTCACGCATTGCGCAAAACACAGTGCGGTTAGCGTGAAACGCGTAGCGCCTACAAGACTTTGTGAATACTTCACGCATTGCGTCAAACACAGTGCGTAAAGCAGCGGTCGTCGGTGTGAAACTCATAGCGCCTACAAAACTGTCGGAATACTTCACGCATTGCGCCAAACACGGTGCGGTCTGCGCGGCGCGGCGGCGGAAGTTAAATCATTGAACCACATTTATGTTTGTTCTTTCATAATTTTTTCGTGCATTTCATATGAATGGAAGGCCTTGTCCACACAGAGATAGGTTTACGGAACTTAACTTCCGCGCAAAGTTCCGTGAACTTTTGCTAGTAGTGTTGACAGGGCTTCCCCAAAAAATGTGTTCAACACGAATAAATGCGTCTTATGCACCCCTCCCCCGCTGGCACGTTCATTTGATCGTTTTTATCGAGTTTCAAAACTAATGAGAAGGGGCGGCAAAATACAGGCGGCCTATGGGCGGCAAGTAGGTGAATCCGGCCCTGTATGTATTTTATTAAAAATAAGGTAAAAGTGTATTATGAGTCTACTAAATGTTTGACACAGTGATACTGTAGGGTAAGGATAACCAAACATTTGGTAGCATTTTAGTGGGTGTGATTAGAGTTATGGTAATTGCTACCGTAGCGTAGAGTCTGTTGGTGATTACGACTGGTACTCATATCACTGTACCTCACATCATACTTCTCTTTCCGGTGTTTGAAAACTTGCATTGAAATCCGGGGTGCGTTTCACTCCGGACATTCGAAATGAAAGAAAAAATGAAGAGCGATGGACTTTTTTTCATCTCATCAATTATGGTTATATAGCCACTTTGATTTTTCAAATTTTGATTGTTTGTCATGGTTTTAAAAGAGATTAAGTGAGTTGCTTTTAAAGAAATTCCAGTTATTGGCAAAAAGGTCATCTCTATCAAAAGATAAAACTAATCAAAGCATATTCTTATAACTTTCTGTAAATAATTTAAAATTAGAGAAGAAGATTTTCCAAAAATTTAAGAAAACTGTTGGTTATTGGTTTCATTCAAATTACAATAATACAAGCGGAGACTTGCAACATACCTATATTTTTCCGACTTCAGGCATCGATATAAAATTGAATATAAGGGAACGCTAAAAGCGCCACAGTAAGTAAGTCCACTTTGGAAACGATTTCCTTTCAACCGACGGCAGTTCGCTGAGTCCATTGGTTGCAATGCAGATGGAAATATGCTCTCACATCTTATTCACACACATTTTTTCGGAAAGTATCTTTGGTAATTTGTACCTCCTCCTCATACACATTCCAATTTATTTTTTAAAAAAATAATAATAATTGAAAGACTTTACGTATAATTAGATGCGTCTTTTTGGTAGCTCTAAATATTGACAATTCGTTGAGGAAAAGATACGAGAGGATATGAGTGAAGGATAGCCTACACTGTAAATAATTAAATCTAGAGAATGCGACTCAACATATCTCCGTGCTCTCGATTAAAATTCATGTTTTCCCGCTCAAATTAATTTATTTTCTCAGGCTGCTCGGAGAGGCGAATCTGTTTTGCATACGTGGAGATGGGTTGGGGTCGCAGTTGTAATTGGTATTTGCTCCAACCCCTTTGCGCCTTCTTGCCTTGTCTATTCTTATAAATCACACTTATCGTCTTGAATTGCCATTTAATGACGATATATCTTACCGGGGCCGTACGCTCTCGTTTTAAATACGATACGTGGGCCCTCCGACCCGGCTCGTGTATAGATTTCACTTTCTTTTCCAGTTTCCTTATTTCAGTTACCCCTAAATTTTATCAGTCAGCCTGGCTTTTGTTTATTTCAAATGAGATCAGTAAATACGTAATTCATGGCCACAAGACGTTCTTGATTTAAACGCGCGGGAAATTAATGTGGCTCTCGTATCAATTCTGGTTTGGACTCGTGATCTATAAGTAGAGGTTACATGATTGGTATCTGAATATACACATGTGTCGGCAGAAATCATTTTTCCTCCGCTCTGCTCTCACAATTTGAATTATATTCGATCGCCTCCTCCTCCCCCTCGTCTTCTTCGTTTCTTATCTTCTTCTTCTTCTTCTTCTTCTTCTTCTTCTTCTTCTTCTTCTTCCTCTTCATCATCTTCTGCTTCTTCATTTTCTTCTTCTCATCACTGAGGCATATACCTATCCTGAAAAGTATAAAAAATAAATTGAGCGTTTACCTATCTGCGGTCTACGGTCTTCATCTTCTGCTTCTTCGTTTTCTTCTTCTCATCACTGAGGCATATACCTATCCTGAAAAGTATAAAAAATAAATTGAGCGTTTACCTATCTGCGGTCTACGGTCTTCATCTTCTGCTTCTTCGTTTTCTTCTTCTCATCACTGAGGCATATACCTATCCTGAAAAGTATAAAAAATAAATTGAGCGTTTACCTATCTGCGGTCTACGTTGTCTCGATCAAAATAACCAAACCAGATTATTTTTCCAATTATTTTTCTTTTTAAATCATTTATCGGTAAAATTTGAGCAAATTCATTCGACAGGTTCAAATTCAAAACCTTTTTAGATGATCTCTCTACGTTCCATAATTCGAAGGGTTAAGCAGGTCCGTTTATGAAGTCAACAGTAAAAGAGAACCACGTGAACAATATTACTAAGTACCGGCAAAGAGAGTTCTCACATGTAGTTTTTAAGCATCCTTCCTTATGTTTACGAGCTGTGATGAAAATAAGCTTCATTGGATGCGGTTATAAGGCATATTCGTTTACAAAGCCAAAAATTCGTTGATGAGAATCATTTCCTTAAGTGGCGTTAAAAGCTACCCCCTCAAGAAGGAGGAATTACCGTAAAGCTGTCTAATATCATAATCTTTTTGAGCAGTGACAAAAAAAATGGAATTGTAAAAAGTTAAAGCTGTCTAAAAGAGAGGGTATTATGATACTCTCATCGTGAATTAGCATCACATTAATGATGAGACAGGCTCCGAGGCTGAGAGACGAAACTTATTTAAATATTATTCAAATAGAGGCATGTTAGTACTTTCATATCCAATTCTCAAATGGAAGAAAAAGCATAAGAAAGCAGGTTGACGGAGGAAGGGGGAGGGATCAGTAAGAGGAAATAATTAGATACAGCTTTTACCTCTTGGAAGGGACATTATGATAAGAAGGCAAATTAATAAACAATAGAGTACGACACCCCCTTCCCAAGATTGGAAGGTGGACTTTTTATTCCTTTTGTTGTATGCGCTTGTCGCTGCTCTCTCTCTTACTCGTTTTAAGCTTGATTCTACCGTCTTAAGACAACTTTGAATTCAAAAATGATAGTATTCGAAGAGGATTTAAGGGTGAAGTACTAAACAATGCCGAACAAGATTAATGGGGCCAGGTCTTCCAGGATGCCTGAGAAACAGTATTTCTAACGTCAGAAAAATATATGATCGCCGACAATGTGACATGTTTGACTTACCTGAACAAGTAAAAAATCTGAACTTTTAATTGAAGCTTTCTAGCGAGACGTTAATTTCTCTTACGCTACCTCATTTCTAACTTTCTCATTCCTCTATACCTGGGTGGATAAAGTTGGCATTGAGTTAGAGAGCGAGAGCAACGCTTCAACTGCCATTTATGTATAGGGTGATTATGGCTGAGGTCGAAGATGGTGGTCGGGAATTTTTGGAGTCAAGAAAAAAGGTATATGACATTGTATTCCTCCATACATCTCAATGTTAAGGACAAAGCTCAACGACTATTTTAATGTTCAAAAGATTTTTTCTCGACACAGAATTTGTGAGAGGAGATAATTCATGATACTTGAATTAAAAAATACTCCTCATACTCATTTTGTTCCAAAATACGATCACGTGCGTTGATGTTAAACCTCGGTGTAAGTGATCTTGGAAAAGACATTTCAATATGATGAAGTTTTGCTCTTTTCCAAAGCGCCCAGACTCCTAAAATATCCGAACTTGATTCTGAATCACCCTGTATTACACCTGTTCCGTACGGAGGACAAGGAAACTAAACAAACTTTACAAGCGGGTGTCTGTCTCAGTATCTATTCATCCAGGCACAGGGAGATGTTGGGGGATGTCTCGAGCTTTCCGCGCGAGGAGGGCTTGCGCTGATAGCGATAGCGGAACCTATGCGGCACTTGAGGCAAGAGTTGCCGGGACAATGAAACGGAAATGTAATTTAAGTATTTTCCAAAGTTAATTAAGAGCGGGTTCGCACACGTCCCATTATCAGACGCAGGACTAAGACGTGACACCCGAACCCGGTCTATTGAATTTCGAGACAATTTTCAGCCCTCATTATCATTCGTAAAAATCCTGCCAACCGCCCCGCCCTTTCAACCCTTCATCCTTTGCAGATGCGCTTTAATCAATAGCTCAGTTTAAAGAATCACTTCTTTGCAAAAGTTTTTGGCGTTAAAAAATGGAGATGGCGGTATCCGATTTGCTTACTCCATGCCGTAGGTGAGTACAAAATGGTTTTGATATATGGCTAAAATATCCTTCCAAGCAGTTTTTTCTTAGTTCTTCAATCTTGTTTTGAAGGTCTCTAGTCCTCCTGCCCCTGTTTCTGAAACGGAGTCTGGAAGGATTACAAATAATGCCTAAAACGAGTAAGAATGCTGGTGAGAAAAATAGTTCTCCTTCAATTGAACGATTATGCAATTTTAGCTACTCAGACGTTAAAATAATTGTATCAATGTATCATGTTCTCAGTGCAGTGCCTCAGCGGAGCATTTAACGAGAAACGTGGATTAAATGGCGTCGCGATCATATGGCTCCCTTTTTCATCCATACAGCCATACTTAAATCCCTTTGTTTAAGATATTATGGGAGTATATCGAAGTTTCTGCATTTAATGTTCGATTTTTACATTATATATATTATGACTCAGAAACAAATGAGCAAAACAGAGAAACACCAAACCTGACAAACCTAATTTACCTCAAGCTTTTATTACGACGAAATGATGCTAGGATTAAAAATGGGTGATTTGTGATCTCAATTTAACCCTAGTGTTTTCAATAAATGTAAAAAAATGGGGCAAACCAAAATATATCAGGACACGGATGAAAATGCGACAAATTCGGGAAGAGCGTAGAAACGGGAGGACTAAAAGCAAGCGAGCAAAGACTCAAAATATACCATTTAAAAAAGGCTGTTCCATTCATCTTGTTACGCCCGTCTCGATAGGCAACAAGCGAAGCGCATCGCTGGTATTCTTTAGACTTCTCTTCGTTTTGTCGAGGATTGAGGATTGTAATCATGCAAGAGATCGAAGCTCGGGTAAGGGGGCGGAGGAACAAGGGAAAATTCATCCCCCGAAAAATAAGGAGTATAATATATTTAAAGAGGAGCGAAGAGCAAATTTAAAGTAAGATGTTAAGTCAAAAGCACATCGGTTGTATGGGGAACCGATTTCATGGGCCGCTAGTCTCTAATATTCCCGCCGTTTGAGAGGAGCAGGAGCGGGCGGTGCGGCTCGGAGCCATTCTCGAGCAATACTTAACAAATTGATGGTGCCAATTCACTTTTATAACATCCTTTATCATATCCTCTCCTATCCCGACACGTCGCGTCGGCCTTTGCGAAGGTTCTTTTTCCTTCGCGACTCGTGCGACACTTCCCCCTCTCTATCGAAGAATTCCACCAAGAAAAATACATGATCTCAAAGCACAGTAGAGTCTCATTCGTCCACGGTGATTGGGAGTGGAGCTACCGCGGATAAGCGAGATTCGCGGATAACCCGAAACTGAGCTATTTGCCTGATAAAGGGATTGAATAGGCTATATTTTAAAAGAATCTATTAAAATACTTGTCAAATAATAGACAGACTTGTAATTATTGCACTGGAAAAAAAAACACACTGGATCTAGAGTCCAGACTCTTGAAAACATTGACAAGAAAAAGTACTCTTGATTCAATCGGATTTTTGCTTGAATCAAAACGAAATCCGCTTAAATTGAGAGGCTTGGTTCTTGATTTAAGCTAGATTCTGATTGAATCAAGAGTACTTTTTCTTGTCGATGTTTTTAAGAGTCTGGACTCTAGATCCAATGTGCTTTTTCCCAGTGAGAGAGATATATGATCTCAATTTACTGTAGTCAATGTCATTCGTCCGCGGTGATTGGAAGTGGAGCTACCGCGGATAAGCGAGATCCGCGGCTAATCCGAAACTGAGCTATTTGATCAATAAAGGGACTGAATAGGCTATATTTAAAAAGAATCTATTAAAATACTTGTCAAATAATAGACAGACTTGTAATTATTGGTTAAAAATGAATGAATTATACCTCAGAGAAATTATTTCGCCACAAATCATTTTTGGAAGGAATTTTTCACATAGGTTGGCGACATAAAATTGCAGCAATTTCTGGTAAAAGCCATCGAAAAAACCGCAAATGGACGCATTTCTGTCAAACGGAACTATATGCATTATGACGTGAGCCCTGTTATGTATATATTCTTATGGGGCTCAGGGCTCATGTCATAATGCACATAGTTCCGTTTGGCAGAAATACGTTCAAATATAATACGGAGCGCGGATACTCGAGTAGGTATACCGCCAGTGCGTTAATCGAGTCGCACATAATATGATCAAGGACCCGGAGATGCTCCTGTAACCAAGCAAAAGTTAATTAAATTCAAACTTAGGGCAGGAGTCATGACAATTTGACTTATCGCAGAGTGCGGCCCACCGTTTAAGCGGTTCTAACGAAGAGGGCAGTCGATGAATGTCGCGCTGAGCGGGAAAGCTATCATCCGACCATGCGGGGGTATCAAACTAGGAACCAGAGAGACAACTGCGCCCTACCCGGGGCCAACAATAAGCGACCAGTTGCTGAGATATGTAAGCGCCCCTGCCGCCTCGCCGCGCCGGTGGACCGCAAGTCATAAACTTTGGAGAGAAGGGAGTCATTTTAATAAAGAGAGAGACAAGACATTAGTCTTCGAACAAAGGGCCCGCGGGAGCATCCCTGTCATGGGCCCGTTCGCGGAGCCTTGTATGGAGAGGGCGACCCTCTGCGAGGTGCGCTACCTAATTTTGCGACTCGATCGAAAATTTAACTGGACTGCATTTTGGAGTATCATAGGCGGTTCTACGGGGATGCCAGTGGGTGCCGGGCACCCCCAAGCGAAAATTAAGTACGGTTATTGGAACTGTGAAATTACTGCTTTCAAAGATTCTGTATTCACTCCCACTGAGAAAAAATCCCAGCAATTAATTGAAAATGTTTTAAACAGAATTAATATTGATAGCCGTGTTTTACAAAGATTCTACCTACTGGTTTTTTATGGTAAGATTGTAGTTTTGATGGAAAGTTTTTCTAAAAATTTTCTACTTTGAATTTATAGGTATTTAAGTAGAAAGGAAGGAGAGAAAAAGAGAAAGGAGGGTAGGAAAGGGATACTCGTAAAACTTGAGGGCCGAAACTTAGGCCTCTCCTGAGCGACCGTCCCCTTCGGGGCTAGTCTCCGACATTTTCCACCTCTGGGCACCCCCAAGCATGAAGGTCTAAAACCGCCTATGTGCAGTATGGTAACCACTATTTTTGCCTCATTTTAGAATTGACGTTTGCGTAATATTATCTGTGGACGTGTGCAGTGTGAGACTAGAGTTTGCCACGACACGACTACAAATTTTGAAAGAGTCCTGTAAGTTGTCATGCCATGGATGCTTTGCTCTAAAACGTTTCCCTCACCAACTTACATCTTTTAAATTGAAATTTCCGATTGACCCACATTACATGTACTTTACTTCAGAGACGGCATAATTTTGGCAAAATTTTGGAGTGAAAGTCTGTGCCGGAGTCTATGAAGCTCCCACAGTAACCTAATATCTCCATGCAATCCTAAGTACTATGAATGAAGAGTGGAATCTATGTTCCTTTCGGAGTGACTAACATTATTACGGAGCGGAATTCACTTTTTTTGCGGAGTGTCATACGCTTTTATGGTGCTAATTTCACTTCGCACTCATATCACTCATGATTATTGGGCGTTGTATACACTTCGGCACCGAATTTCACTTCAGGGCCGGATTTACTTACTTGCCGCCCATGGGCCGCCTGTATTTTGCCGCCCCCTTCTCATTCGTTTTGAAGCATCAATAAAAACCATCAAGTGAACGTGCCGGAGGGGGAGGGGTGTATAAGACGCGTTTACTTGTGTTGGGCACATTTTTTGCGAGAGCCCTGTCAACACTACGAGCAAAAGTTCACGGAAATTGGCGCGAAAGTTAAGTTCCGTAAACCTACCTCTGTGTGGACAAGGCCTTCTATTTACATGAAACGAACGAAAAAATTATGTAAGAACAAACATAAACGTGGTTTAATAATCTTAACTTCCGCCGCCGCGCCGCGCTAACCGCACTGTGTTTGGCGCAATGCTTGGAGTATTCCCAAAGTCTTGTATGCGCTATGCGTTTCACGCCGACCGCTGCTCTACGCGCACTATATTAGGCGCAATGCGTGAAGTATTTGTGCACTCTTGTAGGCGCTACGCGAACCGGCGACTGCGCTGTGCGTTAGGCGCAATGCGTGAAGTATTCATGCAGTCTTGTAGGCGCTATGCGTTTCACGCCGCTCGCTACTGACCGCACTGTCTTTGACGCAATGCGTGAAGTATTCATGCAGTCTTGTAGGCGCTATTATGTGTTACATGCCGACCGCCGCGCCGCGATGAGGGTTTCTCCTTTTTATCTCAAGTTCTCGTCATCATTGCTCTCTGCGCCGCGCCGTTCCAGGCCAAATTTAGTGTTCGGTTTCTCTCATAGTCTTAACTCGACTAATTGAAGGTGCTGTCTATTGCATCACAGAAAGACGACAAAATTAGAGATTTACTCTGAGGAAATGAGAGATTTTGTCACCTTTTCTCATTTGTAATTTTTTTTCTGAATCTGATTTTTCTTCACAGCTACATCTAAAAAAATTACAAAATTTGCTGCCCCCTAAATTTGCCGCCATGGGCCGCGGCCCATGTGGCCACCCCCTAAATCCGGCCCTGTTTCACTCCTCGATTTTTAACAGCGTAAGTGAGAAAAAAAGGATTGGCATCCAACCTTTTATTTCTTTTCTTTCTTTTAAACACAGGTTTTGGTTTAGATGAGTTTCTATTTGCGTCCTCTCACGAATGTCCTGCATGTTAGCAGAAATAATCATGACTTTACTTTGGTCGAGAAGTTTTATTAAAACAGTTGCCAAATTTTAAGACATCGGATGGTGAACACAGCTTTTGATCCTCAGCAGTGGCGTGGCGTGCTTTGCGATATATCAATTGATCTACCATTTAAACTTATGGAAAATGATCGATAGATAAGGTTGTTCACGACGAACACCTCAATAATCGATTTTTTATCATAGCTTCAAATGGAGAAATATCGATAATCGATCATTAACTCGTTCTCTTTACGCAAGAGCCGTTTCAAAGAAGGCCCGGTAGAAGCTGAATTCTGTCGCAAGACACTTAACGCGGGAGTTTATAGGTTGTCCGGTGGGCAGAACACATGTAGCCCGAGCCGGCGGCTACCCTCATACTTTATGATAGCAGTTTTACTTAACGCCTTCGCCTCGGCTCAATGAGGGGAGACTCGAGCATCTCGCATCTGCTACCCCTATTTAAGAGCGAATAATATTTTTATTGGTGGATCGCCATCTCCACATCGCCGGTGTCCACGGCGGCATGGTTCATGACGTCATGACCACGAGTCGTGCCCAGACGTTAAGTCCGATCGCATTCGTATAAGATGAGAGCATTATTTGGACGTATTTCTATCGAACGGAACTAAGCGCCATCGGGGGAGGAAGGTAGAGGGGGGCTTGGATTGGCGGCGAAGCCGGGCGTCAGGCTCATTCCGTCCTATACTCGCAATGCTTTTCCATGGCGCTTAGTTCCGTTTGATAGAACGCGCTATCCGGCATTCTAATTTCCTCAAAAAAAACTCAAATTGGCGCTTAGTTCCATTTGACAGAAATACGTCCATTTTGAGAAAGGAATCTGCTCGACCGCACGCTCAACGTCGTAATTTCGTCTGATTGTGAGAATCGTCTTGTTTTCTCGCGCTCAGTGCAATCAGTAGCGAATCGAGAGAGAGCTGAAGGGGGAGGAGATCGTGAGATGTCGAGGGGGGAGTCTGGGGGGACAGGGGACACTTCAGAGCATGGGGAGGGGGGTCCAGAGAGCCCCCCCCCCCCCGGAAAATTCTCTATGGAGAACCCCTCCAGGATCGAATTCGCTTAGCGCCCTCTCAGGTCCGCTTCGCAAGTCCCTGTGAGTTAAGTCTCTGAAATCTGAATAGAGCGGGCTCATCTAGAGACTATCACTTGTCGATAACGCAAAAATCATAGAAATCGGTCCGGTAGACCGCTGGAACGAACTGTGACAGAAATGAAAGTTTAGGTGGTTACATGGCTTACAGTAATGATTATAAAAATAAATTAGTAAAAAATATCTACGCAAACGGATCGCGGTGGACTCACGGGTCGGAAGACAGTATGTTGGAATTTCTTAGTTAACGTGCGTTAAAATGCGCTAAATGCGTTACAATCTCTCCATACTAATTTTTCACCAAACAGCGTATCTCTTTGAGGGAAAATTGTGCTCATATGAGCTTTTTCCCTCTGTACTGAGATTTTTAGCTTCGTGCTAAACTTTAACGCACGTTGGCTAAAAAATTCCAAACTTATCACATCGAACCTCAGCCCCGTCTTACGTAAACACTTTAAGGCCGGTATCCAAGAAGTCCCTCTCTATGAAAAAAATACTCTAATCTGTTTTCCCAATAGACTTGGAAAACATGGGATGTGACTTCACCGATATCCTCTAAGCACTGGTGCACTAGTCGGGCTATGGAACCCCTAGAACGAGGAGATGAGATTTTCTAAATCGGATTATGCAACGCAAAACTTTGACGAAACAGGAACAAGAGTTTTCGTTTTGAAAAATTGTCGATAAAGCTCCTACAATCCCTCCCATGTGCATACCTCCACCATCTAACCCGTGTGGATCGAAAGGTTCAAAAGTCCCATTTTGCACATCAGCGGCGCTCGTCCTCGGCACGTCTGGACCACTTTTCGCTATTCAGAACTAAAATGACTGGCTCAGTTTAGAAAAAACATATGTGCCATTAGTTTCCCTATGCATATGAATGTTTTTACGAATGAGCCGGAGATTGTTGTTCCTAATTGCAAAACAACATATGGTCCATCTGTTGTCGCAGTGCGCTATGACGCCACGCTCGATGACAACAGCTACCGAAAACTAGAAACGACAAATTGTTGTTTCGCAATAAGGAGCCACAATTTCAGGTTCATCCGTAATAAAACTTAAGTGCATAGGGAAACTAATGGTACATACGTCGTTCCTGAACTGAACCAGATATTGCTGGGCCTAATTGGGAAGGTTATTCCTCTTTATAACACTGATCAACGCGAGTCGGTTTGCCAAAAATTACTCATTGATCCCTGGTAGATTTTTAGCACTGGTTCTGAAAATGACCTCCGCCTTTATGGATCAGTTCCGTTTTTTTTTTTCGGAAAAATTAGAATCTTCCCCAAAAATCTGACCTCGTCAGAGAAAAGTAAATTTTATGGAAAATTCGACCACGATAGAGAAAAACTATGGTAATTTTCAGATTCAACAGTCAAAAGTACCGATGAAACCATCATGTATAGCATGCCTATTAAAATTTCCTTTCCGTTCATAATATCCAGGTCCATCCGGTCAAGTGCTCCCTTCCGCCCATTTAACAGCACGTAAAGCTCATACGCTTGTTTTGCGTCGGAAAAGAGAGAAACATTTTTTCTCATGTATCAAATGGGTAAAGAGATCCTGACTCGTCTTCAAAGAAATGACGAAAATGTTGCGGGTTTATACGATCCGTATACGAAACACGTGTTGTTGTGAGCTATGTTAATTGTTAACTTGCTGTCACCAGTCGAAAACGCCTTCAGTTTCTCCCGATACTTCACCGGCAACACCAGAGTTAAAATATTTGTATCATAAATTGCCTCGCAAAACCCTCCGCTTCTCGAACACGCGTGAAGTATATTATTCTATCGCATTTAGTCGGGAACATTTTTATGAAAACTGTTAGCACTATCTCTGGTAGTGCCTTTTACATGAAATGGAAAAACGAGACAAAAAATCTGGCAATTAGGGATGAGACCAAACGCAGAGAGAGGGAGACGCAATTACGACAGCAGTTTATTAGATTAGCACTGATCGAACGAGGAAACGGCAATGAATCGAGAGTAATCGAGTGATCGATTTGATTGGTGACATCGATGAGTCCCCCGAAACGCCGATATGCTGCCGCGTTGCCAAATGTACAAGACACATCAACACTTCACCTCCGTATCCGAATTTTTGTTTCATCCGATTCGGCAACCCGATGCACCATGGAACGAGCTACCGATAATTGAAAACGTCAGCCTCAGTCGCATGACTTAAAAATCCGCGCCAACGCGTGTCCAAGGCGCAGGCGTCGATGCCAACTTGAAAAAAAACATTATGCTCACGCCTCAGGCCCGATAGAAAATCGATCGTTTCGTGATCAAGCTGGCAACTCCACTCGTAAAGCTGTCATCGCTGTGCCGTCAGAGGCAACGGTTTTTGTTCCATTAGGTGCATTACAGGACTTTAGGTTATGGTTGCGAGAGGAGGGGCGGAATGAAATGAGGGAATGGGGAGAAAATGGGTTGCAACAAGAAGGGACAGTAGCATATTGGTGGCATGTTCAGAATTCTGTAAAATTTAAATGTCTGTAAATCTCCAAGCAGGAATGCATAGATCTCGGGAGAGACAATTTGTGGCTTTGTGCGTTTTACTAAATCCGCGCACTATAAATTCAAAATCGGAATCCTGGTCCCGACGTCCATTATAGTGTTCCCCACGCAAACAACAATTTTGGCGTTCCCTCTCCTTAGACTAATGAATGGAGGGGAGTGGAAGAGAAACAGGAGGAGGGAGAAGAGGAAGACGAAAAAATTTAGATGAAGAAGATGGGGAAGGAGAGAAAGTGTAACCAGAAAAGGAAGAGGAGGAAGAAGAAGGGGAGGAAAAGAAGAAAAGAGAGAAGAAGGAGAAATAAAGGAATATAAGAAAATAAAGGAGCAAAGAAGGAGAGAAAGAAGAGGCAGAGTGGAAAAAGGAAGATGAGGAAGAAGGAAAGAAAGAAAAGGAGAAGCAGAAGAGGTAGTAAAAAGAGTACAAAATGCGAGTACAAAATAACAAATATTGCTGATTTTTAAAATTTTAAGGTAGATCCGGACCTGCGTTAAATTTTTTCAGATTAATAGAATATTTTCCCGTGTATTTAATATTTTCTGCAGTGGCAAGCCATTGTAATACCTCTCAAGGACCTATTCCCAAAGTTATTCGGAAGGTCTGTACTCGAGGTTCAGGAAAACTGTCATTTTAATTATGCTATAATACTGGCGTACTAAGGAAAAACGCCGTATGAACCTTCAGGCGTTGCCAAATTTCCTGTGATACAACAAAAATCTCCTGGCAAACTTATGAACATTTTTCTTCCAATTTTTCAGATAATTTTGTTTGTAATTCCACTTAAAGTTCCTGAAAATTTCAAGGAAAAATATTCATAACTTTTCGCAAAAATAAACATTTTCAAAGGAAATTTGGCAACTCTTGAATGTTCATGCGGCGTTCTTCCTTGGCACGGCAGACTAGGGGCCTCCTTAGGTATACCTCCCCTTGATTACAATATAAAGCGTGTGGGGCCTCCTTAAAAAGAAGGACTGTTTAAGAAAATACTACGAGTACGGCCCGTAATGTCCCTTTTCCCATGGACAGTCATACATCTATATATACTTAATTACAGTGCCATAACCATAGTAATCCACTGCAGATCTCTTTTAGCCTATTGGCGTAACGAAACAACGGAAGAAGTTAACAGCAACGCCTTGATACAGGCGATACAACTATACCTACTCAACGGTTGTCGGTATTGCATACGCAAAAGGTTGAAGGCGTACCAGTTGTCATTTGATCAGCCATAAATTACGCTTCACGAAGCGGTAAGCGACCGCTGTCGTTACGCATGGTGGAGGTGGAAAAGTGTTTAGCTGTGCGTTACGTACCGAAACCGTACATCCCATCATTCCAAATGATTGTCAACAGACACCCAAGTTTTCTTATTTTTTTGTACGAATCTAAAAATATTGTACATCATCTTACGGTTGGAAAATTTATTCAAACCCAGTCGAGGCAACTTGCTGACCAGATAAGTCCATTATCACCGACTAATTTGACATTAATTGATCCCCCCCCCCTCTTCACTCTAAAAGCAGCATCTACAAATGCTAATGATATAATTTTTGAGTTATTAAAATTTCACCCTTGTACTTGGGATTTTGAAGAAAGGGCAAGTCCTTGGTGGTCTAATCCTTACCTTGCCTATCGGTTCGTCTCATATACATGAGCTCGCATCATAGTGAAAAAAAAAAACGATTTAGTTTTAAATTTCTGCTCGTAGAACTGCGCCACGCACTGTTCCTCTAATATTGATTGATCCGTGTCAGTCGTCATTAAACTGCTCATATTCGCCGAAGCGTTGATAATCGATCGTATCGATGAAATTTTCGAATGAAACTCGAGTGTCGAGAGGGCGCGTTTCCTACAACACCCGGCAAGCAAATGAACGCCAGCCGCGCCGGGAAACCACTGCTCACAAGTAATGCCGTTTTTTGGATACAATTTTTTTACCTCCCGCAAAGTTCAATGGAAAAATCGGAAAAACATTAAAAAAATGGCAACGCCCCTGGCTTGCATCAGTCGCGGGGATAGGGAAGAATAAATCCATTCTTCTTACTCCTTTTTTCATGCTCCTCATAGAATTCCATTTTCGTTTCGGCACAAGTCAGATTCGTGAAGCTTTCAACATCACCATGTGACGTGGCGGCAGGCATGACGAAATGTGACAGCTATAAGCAGTTCTGCGCGGAACAATAAAAAAAGGGAAAAAGAGAAACATTTCAGACGTTTTCAGGAACCCCACGGACTTGTGCGCCAACACGCGCTGTAATCGCTCAAAATAGGCGTGCAAGAGAGATAAACAGCGGGGTTGCCGCGGAAGGAGGACGATCGAGGGGGAGGGGGTTGCAGGGGTTGGGGGTAGTGGAGGAGATACGCAAGCTCACAACTAACGAAATAACGAAGCATTGTTGAATTTCGAGTAGCCTTTCAACCAAGTGCACGTTGCATTCAGGGGGGAAGATGGATCGACATGCGGTCGTTTCGGAAGTAGAAACAATTCTCGTTTTATTATAAAAATCGAAAGAAAATGCAAAATGCTTTTGGGAATATGAGGCAAAGGAATTGGCGCAAATGCAAAATATCATTAGCGATAGCTTCATTCCTATCCGTTCCTGATTTAGACGGTGCATGTACGTGAAACTGAATCCAATGAAAAGTTTGTATCCCATCATTAAGGGGACGTCCGTGGGTTACGTTACGTGACGCACTTTTTCGGCATTTTTGAACCTCCCCCTCGCCCCCTTGCATCGCTTTTGTTACGTAGATCCCTACCCGTTAACATGTAAAAACAAAATGGACTGCATTTTGCAATTTGGAGCTAAATTCTACCTCATCCGAAAAAACACGTAGATGCATAGGGAAACTAATGGCACATACGTTGTTTTTAAACCGGGCCGAAATGTATAGTTCTTAATTGCAAAATGTAGTCCAAATGGCGTAACGCTCTTCTCTACCCCCTCCCCCAAGAGTGTTACATAATTTAGGGACGGTCTCTTAGCTTACCTACAAGCTACATAATTTAACCTCTAAATTTTCATTTTCCGTCGCAGTCCACTCAACCGTTCCACTGCAGGACCGATTTCCAAAACTTTGGCGGCCATATTGACGAGTAATAGATGAACTCGCTCTGTTCAGATTACCTCACGAGGGCCTGCAAAGCGGGCCTCACAGTGCCTTCTGTGGGTTGGGCTGCGTAGCGGTCAGGGATGCGTACCCCGTAGTTTTCTTCTTCTTTTCGCTACGGAGCATCGAACGTAAAAATGCACTTCTCGATAATTTTTCTTATTTCGTAATTTTTTCGTTTATATTGTATTTCTACAATAATCGCAGCTAACCATAGAGCGAAAAGATGTAGCTTCCAGAGCTTGAGGTTACCAGAGATTGATACCAGATGTTCTTCCATTGCAGCTATGCAGTGCGGTGTGCATGCCTGGCCGGGGGCAGGACAATCGGGGCGCCGGAATCGGGAAAGTGTAATCAAGAACGTAGAGCGGGATAACAGGAGCATGCCGAGAGATAATCACCGATATAGATTGGACCAAGGCGCACAACTCCTGAAGTGGACGTTTCCTCCCTCCGTTTCCCTCGGCCGTCCTTTTGTCGAGAATAACTCCGGGCAGCAGCAGCGAAATGAAAGGGAGAGCTCCAGATCGGCGAATTCACTAAATGCTTTTAATCTCCCTTTTTAATCACAAGAATGTGCTTTCACCAACCTCGTCTTCGCCCTTCCCCCGACAAACGGCGCTGCCATTTCAAATCGCACGGTTCCAGGGAGGCCCCGGCGGAAACGCCCCATTCGGCAGGGGTGGCGGTCAAGTTCCAGAGAGATTTCTTCTCCCCGGTTTTTTTATCAGCTAATCACTCCCGGCTCCCCTCGGAAAAAAACAAGTCCCGTGAAAGTTCCGTACGAAAAGGCGGAAATTCGAGTGGTCATTGGGAACATTTCGCCGGAGGTCTCCTGGATCAAGTTCGATCACAGTTCTGCCGTATTAAGGAAAAACGCCGTATGCACCTTCAGGCGTTGCCAAATTCCCTTTAATACAACAAAAATCTCCTGGTAAACTTATGAATATTTTTCTTCCAATTTTTCAGATCATTTGGTTTGTAATGCCACCTACATTTCCTGAAAATTTCAAGGAAAAATATTCATACGTTTTCTCAAAAATAAACATTTTATCGAAGGAAATCTTGCAACTCCTGAATGTCCATACGGCGGTCTTCCTTAGAACTGGAGAGTTCGACTGATTAAAAATATCCGGAGCCTCCGAATTTACCCTGTCATTCCCCGAATAACCTTTCTCCGAGGAATTTGAGGAATCCCTGCCAGAGGGTAGCGCTTCCGCTTGCGCTGCCTTGCGGATGTGGTCAACTCGCCGAAAAATCAAAGTTGATTGATGGTGGTGAGATGAGTGGTGAAACGTTTGACGATTCAAACCCTAGGGACCGCGTTCACAGGAAATGGGACCTTAATCGATGGAGGCGAAAATTTTCAGTAGAGCACTATGCTCGAGTAGGACCAAACTTTGAATTCTTGAGATCCAAGGAAAACTCCCTTGAATGTTTTAAAAATATGTTGTAAACGATGAAGTTCTATAGAAGGCTCTCAGTTTAATTATAATGCGACAGTTTCGTGATCTGGACACGATGGATGAGATTTTTAAAAATTTCTCTCGAAACTACCTACCTTTCTTAAGCCCTTGACTCCAGTCTTAGCATTTAGAGATAATATTCGGACAAGAACTTTTGGTTACAAGGAGGCGTTGCTTGAAAGGAGGATTACTTACTTCAAATCTCAATTTTCTATGAGAGAAGGAAATAAAATTATGGGCTTGAGTGCACATAAATAACAAGGCCGGTTGGACAGTTTTACGAGATAGCCTTTGTCTAAGAGAAGAGAAGGGAGGGAGAGAACACAATAATCATTGTCTACAAGTTAAAGCGGAAAGACATCGTTAAAAATCTAACAAAAAAAAACCCCAAAAAAGATAAAAACGACCCAATAGGTTTGCACAAGTTCAACCTCATCATCATGCGGACAGCTTCAACTCAGATCATGCTAAACTGCAGTCACTTCGTCTCATATCCTCTCTTATATTATTTTTATTCTACTTTTTTTTTTTCAACCGAGAAAAAAAGCATGATGCTTATGCTTCCAATGCAATTTTCATCGATAATCATCATTCTATCTAGTATGAGCTTTTTCACTCCTGAATTCCGAATTTTTACCTGGTTATTTTTAAAGATCCACCGTGCAGATTTCTGAAATTTCTTGACTATTGTCAGGAAGTGCACAAAAATTATGTATACACTCGCGTTGGAAGCTTAGATTTCGCGAATTGCTCTTAATTTTTTTTCTTCCTCTTCCTTTCCTCCCTCTTACAATTTTCCTATTTTTCTTCGTTTCTTCCCTTCTATTCTTCAACTTCCTCCTCCTCCTCTCCTCCTCCTCCTCCGCCTCTTCTCCCTCTCCCTCTCCCCCTCTGCAGTCTTTTTCTCCCTCTCCTTCTTCTTCTTCTCTCCTGCGCTGAAAAATAAGAGCCACCCACTTTAACCAACACAGAAAAAGTGTTAGGGGTTATCCCTTAAAATCGTTGTACTACCCCAAGTTGTTGGTTGATATGGACATTTCCAAATTAATTATGGTGGTACTGCATCTCAAGTTGGGGAAGAAGATGGCAACATTTGAGTTAGTAACCTAATTTATTGGGTTAGTACCACTATTAATTGGAAAAGTCCATTTCGTACAAGAACCCCGTACTCTTCTTTTTCCATGAATAGAATCGTTCGATTTTCATTGGTTTTTTCGTGAAAATTTCTTCGAAAAGCACCCCTCGAAATTTTAATTGTGACGAAATAAACGTCAAAATTTGCAGTTTTAGTCAACAAATGCAGGTCCAACCTCTCTAAATGACCCGATCCACTGAGAGCCTCTGGAATATTTTTACATTTTAAACGGGGGCCTCTAAAAAAGCGAATCGGTAAGTTGCACTGTCGAGTGTCCGCTTGTTAATTTCACTCGCTCGCCACTCGCACTCGCCACTCGCCATTCGCACGCGACGCACCAACGCAAGCCGGCCGAGCGCGAGCGGCGAGGGGACCTTTGTCTAAATATTTTCGCTGGACAGATCAAAGGGCCGACAGGGACGAGTGTCCCCGGCAACGCGGAGGAGCGAGGAGATAAAACGGGCCAAGTCACTGCTCGTCCTCGGAAGATGCGGAGCTCGATTACAAGTCTACATAAACGCCGTAATCAAGGCTTAATCATGCGGAAAGTTGGAATCCGCCGCCCGGGCCCCTCTCGGCCCTCGCGCTCTCGCCGGGGAAAAACTTGGCCTATTATTTTTATTGTGAGAAATCCCGGCGATCCGGACCCGAGGAAGCGTTTTATGAAAATGAAAATGCAGAACCGGGCTCCGGCCGACCGTGGTCTTTATGTTGTCAATTAAGGGGTTGTCAAAACTGACTCGCTCCTATCAACCCCGTATCACCGTTTGATCTCGGGGGCTGGTTTTTTACTGTTTTCCCGATTTCCGCGTCCGAGTCAGTTCCGAAAATTGAGATGCGTATCGAATCTTCGAGTTGATAGAATTCGGAGGGTCGCCCAGGGTGGGGATGTTAGTTAACGCCGGGCGGTGGGTGGGGGTTGATGCCAGATTTTAGCCCCCTCCCCCCTCAGCCGGCTGTCCACTTCCGTGATCTTTTTTTTTCTCGCCCTCGGAGTCGTGGCTGATACCCTTGTGAAGAGGGAGTGAGGTGTCGTCACCTGGAAATTAGTTTAGCGCTGCTCCACATTCCTGATTGAGGGCGTTGATGTGAGGTGGACGCTGAGACGCCGTTGTCAAATGATACTGCGATTGCCCTGGTTTCCTTCTGCTAGGTGCGATCTAAATAAAGCATGCTTAAACTTTCAAAGCTTTTATACAAGAAGCAGAATAAATTGCAAAACTGAAGACGCATCGAAACATATTGCACAGGGGAAAAACTCAATAAGACCGCCTACTGGCGATTTTTGATCGTTGGTGACTCTCGGGTAGATCAGAGATTACCGGTTTCGTTTAAAAATCGGTAAAACTAATAATGGAAATCGGATATTACTGAGGATTCACGCTATTTTTAATGCGCTCCCTGAAATTTTACAGATTATTCCGGTTTGCACTAGCTAAAGCTGCACTGAAAAAAAGTATGGTAACATCTACTATATGTCTAATTAATTTTTTACACAGTGATACTAGTTGGTGAAAATAACCATGGTAACATTCACCATGATGCTGGTGATACTTACCAAAATATGATAAATACTACCATAGAATCTGGTGTTTATTACCACATCACCTATGACCATATTATGGCATATTGTTGCCCATATTATTGCCCACTATGGCAGATTATGGTAAAATCTACCATACTTTTTTTCAATGTGGTCCAGATCCTCATCCAAAATTAATGAGTTCCACTTGAGATCTGGCAATCATGGTCCCGAAATCCGGTACACACGCCGAAGACTCGTTGATACGAGCGTTTTCCCGCGTTTCCGCTCGAGTCTCCAAATACCGGGGAGGCTGATCATTATCTCAGGTTCAAAGCGCGTGCAAAAATTGAGTCGGGGCTCGGACAATGCAACGTGATCGGGCGCTCGGACACAGGATTGTCCGCATGCTTGTCCGCGTCCGCCTGCTTCCGTTAATGGAAAAACGATACCTATCGCGTCCCACGACAGGAACAGTCGCACGCATCAATACCATGATTGACCTCTCGAGGGATAGAGGGGGCGGGGGAGTGGGGGGAGGCTGGAGGGGAAGGGGGAAGGTGAAATCTAGAGTCCCTTCATACTGAGAGTCAAGACAATGTGAATCCATTTCTGATTGGTTCCCGTATTTTAGGCCCTCACAGTGTCACAAACGGGAATAAAGATTACATTTTCACCGATTGCAAAGATTATAATCTGGAATGGACCAGGGAATTATGGGTTCGGCAAGGAACAAACGGAATGAGAGAAGGAACGGAGAGAGGAATTTGAGAATGGGCCGATCAAAGATTACGAAAAACGTTCAATTTCTGTAAACTTTATTCCCATTTGTGACTCCATGAGGGGTAGTTGTCTTGACTCTCAGTATAAAGGGACTCTAGTGAAATCCATGCGGATAGGCTGTGCGTTCCAAATACTACCTTTTGATTTAATTAATTTCTACAAAGTTCTTTTTAGCCATTGCAATATTTGTTAGTGCCACCAACGTGCCAATTCGAGTATGGGTCAGCTCTAAAATCACATATCTTATCTGAGATTTGTCGAAATTTTCACTTATCTATACTATATATACTCTATTTTTCCCAATCAACTACAGATTTGATGGCAGATTTTGATTTTACATGAAGACCATCCAAATGGTTTACAAATATTTGAGGAGTATTCAAGCTATGATAGGCTTTCTCTAAATGGAAAATTTGCACAAAAATGTTGTAACGTTGCAGTTCAGATCCCTGGTTTTGGTGGTGAGCCATTGGATTGCCAGAAACTAGACATTCGTGCAGTTTTTAATGGCAAAATTTTGGCAACAATGCACTGCTCCTCATTTAGTTGCGATGGGTGTGAAAACCTTGCGTTAGAATGGATACACGAGAGTAAATAAAAATATGGAAACAGTACAGAGGTAAAAGAGGAATCTTTTTATTAGGAGGGTAAGCAAGATATCTGGGGGCCGGAAAGGGTTGAGAGGAGATGCCGAGAAAATATCCCGACGGGACGTGGGGAAGGGATGCAAGAGGGAGTGCGAATTCGGGGATAACGCCCGGCGCATTTCGAGACTGCGAGGTGTGCAACAGTCATAAAACGCATAATTACGCGCGCGGAAAGTCATAAAAAGAGGGATAGCGCGCCCAGGGTTGCCAGATAACGCGTGCCGTTCAGTTTGAGATTTGCAAATGATGAGGAGATCTACAAATAAGCGCGGATGAGATAAATCCTAAGTTATTCCCAGAAACATACCTACAAATGGACTGCATTTTGCAATTTGGAGCTATAAATTCTACCTCATCCGAGAAAACACGTAAATGCATAGGGAAACTAATGGCACATACGTTGTTTTTAAATCGGGCCGAAATGTATGGTTCTTAATTGCAAAATGTAGTCCAAATAGACCTACCACTTAGGTTAGCACCAATAGCCCTGAAAAAAAGAGTCAAAAGACGCACTTATTTCAAATGTCTTATGCCAGTTACAATTAAACTATGACCAATGCAAATATTGTTAAATCAATCCTGTTAGTTGTCAGTTCCGTGTCCAACTGCCCAAGAAGATGAATTTCGGACCAAAGTAGCACAGCACAAATGACAATATTGAAATATAATCGCGATTTAAAGTAATGAGTTTCGATGTTTTCACCATGAAATTTTAATATTTGTAAATCATTTGGCTAATAAAAGCCGATTTGATGAGCTCCACGTATCAGAGAGATCGGCGACCTGCAATACAAAGAAAAATTGCAACTTGTTTCAATTTTATCGCAATTAACGTCAATAAGAGATGTCACTTCAATCAGTAGATAGGCCACTTACATATCACTCGACTGCAGCATTGATAATTTTACCATGCAATGTTTTGAAATCTGTGTTACGTGAGGAGGAAGGATTTATCAGAGGGCCAGACCAGCACTGGGCAGTGCTTGTTAAGAGACCGTTTTTTTTAAAGAGCACTGAGCATAGCTGAGTATACCCCTTGTCGACACCAGCGTCAGAGGTTTTTGCATTCAGTGGTTCTTCTTGATCCATAATCTACCGATCTAAGTGTTATTTGACACTTCTTTAAATGATACCTTACTCTATAATGTAAAATCATAAGAATAGCGCATAGTGCGAAGCGCTTCGGGCCCCCTAGTTTAATACTATAAAATTACGGATCGGGTCTAAAATTTGGTAGATGCGGCAAACAGCTGAAGACGGTGGTGCGACACGCTAATATTAGAAGCGAGTCTTCGAAGCCATAAAACTGCCAATATGGAAATGTCACAAAATTCGGTCGTCGTAACTCCAGCCCGGCTTTGTGCAGCCGAAATTTATGCTCATCGAAAGGTTACCCTCCCCTACGCACGCCTTCCCCCGTGGCGCGATGGCAGTCACAACTTTGTCACACATATTTGGCGATACCGCGGCGTGATGCCAGGATCAATTATTTATCGCTCTCCGGGTCCCGTTCGATTGATTCAACCCTTTGATGCCCGAAATTTAAACCTCCGGATAATTCCGCGACCCTACGTTGCCAGATCTGACGGTTCCTGGGGCTGGACTACCCGCTGATGCCGGTTTTTTCGAGACGAGCGTCAACAGTGGGGTTGGCGGACGTATGTTGCGGCTCACGGTTCACTACATTGTAGGTTTCGGTTTCGGTTGTGACATTGTGTTGTCACAGCTTTTACGAGCGCGATTGTTAACCCATCGTTATGTCTCGTAAAATTAAGCTCCATCAGACCATAAATAATGGGCTCCGAGCGCTTCGGTGACAGTGAGATCTCTCTTTGTCGAGAAAAAAAAGGAGCCAATCAACTGCATGAGCGTGGAGGTGGAAGTAGTCGGAGACTCATTACAGTGGTCCCGCGACAAGGCCACATGATGGAAGATTCGAAACGTTGTTTCATATCTCGTCTAGATTGTCTTATTGGAGATACATTGTATTTCACCAGATAGAAATATACCTCGGATGAAGGAGTTCAACTACATTTTTGCGATTGCGAGAAAATTCTACTTTACGTAATGACATTACATAAAAGCTTGCACTGGGAAAAAAACACATTGGATCTAGAGTCCAACTTTTGAAAATATTGACAAGAAAAAGGCCTCTTGATTCAATCAGATGTAAGCTTAAATCAAAAGGAAATCCGCTCAAATTAAGAGGTGTGGTTCTTGATTTAAGCTTAAATCTGATTGAATCAAGAGTATTTTTTCTTGTCGATGTTTTTAAGAGTCTGGACTCTAGATCCAATGTGTGTTTTTTTTTCCAGTGTAAAGTTGAAAGATTAGTCTGGGAAAAATTGAGACTCCAATTGAAATGCGTAATAAAGGCCATATATTGACTGTGAAACTGTTCAAAGCGCGTGTCTCATTAGCAGTGCCTTAAAATCTCCGCTCTCATTTTATCGTTTCAAGAAGAAAGAATCAACACGATTCCCTGACATTTTCAAAGGATATTTTTCACACAAAGGAGGAAAAAGTAAAAATAGGGGATGTTATACGCGTAGACTGCGTCGACACTAATCTACGCCGCTACCACAGTTCAGTGGGTTTTAAAATGATACAACTATTCGACCTCCGCGGTCATGCTAGGAAGTATCATTTCCCATTGAAGGCGTTTTTCAAGCTTCGACACGTTTCATCATCGAATCATCTGACGCAACCGCACTTCTCATTATGATCTACGCTGCTCCATACTATTGATTGGGTTTTGAATGATGCAACTTTTCGGCCTCCACGGCCATGCTGGGAAGTATCAATTCCCGGTGAAGGCGTTTCTTATGCGTTTAAGTTACTTACTAATCATCATCAGGCGGAAAATAGTGTTGCCTTCGAAACTAAAATTTTGCCTCGCTCGTTTAAATAAAAAGAAGAGACATAAATATATTTTTTTTACTAGACGAGAAATCTTCAGTATTTGCTCTTATAGTAATAATAGTAACAACTAGAATTTTAATTTATAGCCAGTTTTACATTGAAAAAAAAAGTAATATTCTTAAAGGTTTTAATTATATTTATAGTTTCTATATTGATATTAATCTTAAGCCCAAACATAGTAGCATTAGAAGAAGAGAAGTAGAGAGAGTAGTATTTTAAGATGAGAAGGCTTAGGGATGACTTCCTTAGTCCTAGTTATATACTACCAAAACAAAAAGTCAGTAATAAGAAGTATATATACCATAATGATAGATTGTACCATACCTATACCATATAGATTGTAAGTGCGGCGTCTCTGAGTTGTATGTTTTTTCTCTGGTGGCCAGATTGTCTTCGTGTTGCCCTCGTTTGGCAAGCGTCACGCGTGCTACTTTATCCCATTTCGTCTTGATATGCATCACTGATTGCATATTTCACGCTTGACGGGCGTCGATTGTCATCCTGGCGCTTAATACGGAACACACGAGACGAAGTGACGAAAATGAGGAAGGCGTGGATGGAAGCTTTAAAAAAATGCGTTCGGAAATGAAGCTGACAATGAGTTCGATGATGAGCGTCTCAGGCCGTGAAAAATAATGGCAAAAATGATGGGAGCAAATCTAAATAAGTTAAAAATGGAAATGAGGGGGTGCGCAGTGAGGTTAAAGGGGAGAATACACCTCTCCGTTGACAAACAACGGGCTTTCTCCATCCGTCTCAAACGAAAACACTAAAATACGATATTAGGAATAATTTCCGAGACGTTTACTCCGCATAAAAGAAAGAAAGGATGAGATTTTTTTTTTCCTCTCCCGCTCCCCGTTCGACAAAGGTAACGCTTGAGGTAACCATTCTGATCCGTTCCATCGCTCATTTCTGGCCCCTCGCCTCTTCTCCCCGCGGCCCGCCTTTGTCTCGGCGGAAATACAGCGCGGCGAGTTTTGCACGTTCTCAAACATAATTTACATCTCAGAGAACTCCAGGGCCTGGCACCGGGAAAACCTCACAAGTCAAACACTCCGCGAGAAACCCAATCGTCGGTGTGCAAGTCCGTCACCGCCGCCGCCGCTGGAGACTTCAAACAAAAAACTCCCGGGGGGGGGGGGGGGGGAGCTTCCAGCGACCGAAAAAAGAAATGAAAACCCCCCAAGATAAAAAGGGAAACAATGAGAGGAGAGCTCCTTCCTCGCTTTTAACCCGAAAGATTTCGCGATCGTTTTCTTGTTTCGTTTCCTGCGAAGCCCCCATGTTTATCCCGGGGCGGAAAGGCTTTCCGCGGGCGGTAGGCGGGGCGGGCTAGGGTGGGTGAGGGGGGAGAGAGGGGGAGGGTTGGAATTTATAAAGAAAATGACTGAGGTGATTTCTTTTTATCAATTGGAATCGTTGAACCGTGGCGGCGTTTTTTGGACCTCTGCAGAATCTGAACATTGATTGAATACTAATGTGACCTCCGTCTCGGCGGTCCTGGTTTCCTCCCTCTATCGTTGACCCGCCCCTCGAGCTTACCCCCTCTCTTACTCCGACGTGCCGAAGAAGAACCTCGTAAGAGCATTAGAATGTTGTCGAACATCCTTCGATATAATATCCAATTTTCTGAAGAAAAAAAAAAAATAACATTTCCATCTTCACTTAAAGGGGCACATAATACAACCCTTTCCGAGAGGAGGATTGAAAGCATTTCGAGGGTAAAACAAGCATGTTTTTTGGTCAAATTTCTATACGTCATAATCAGCAGTATCATTAATCTTCAAAATAAACTATTGCGAAAATCTTAAATCTCCTTTCAAATCAATTTAATTCCTCATCACCTAACGAATGGCAAGAGGACATTATTTTTAGCCCTCGAATATTTGGTCTCTTTTTCTTTATTCGATGCTCCCATTTTAGCAGCATCTTCAATCATACTTCAATCTCTTATGCCGTGCCTGCCTATGTAACCTAAACGATTTCAAAGCGCGCGGAAAAATTAGAGATTGTTAGCTGCAACTGATGGGGCTCCAAAATTTACGAGGAAATGTTCATAACATAACGCACCGGTGGCAGACTGACCAGTGTGACCATTACCGCATTAGATTGCCACAGCTCACCCTAAGCTTTCCACTAGATGAGCTGATTGGAGTTATGATCCACTCTCAATTTGATTGCGGCACTGACGGACAGAATTGCCGTGAGATTTGGTTTATTGTGCTAAACCCCAGTCTCAATCACCCCACAAAAAAGTAAACCCAAGAATATAACAAAAAAAGGTTTCTTTGTAACTCAGAATTCTGATCCTTTGTCCAAGCAATAGTACTCCAATCAAATGGACTGCATTTTGCAATTTGGAACTATAAATTTTGGCTCTTCTGGAAAAACACTTATGTGCATAGGAAAACTAATGGCACATACGTTGTTTTTAAACCGGGCTAGAATCTATATGTCCAAATTGCAAAATGTAGTCCAAATGTAATTTAGTTTTTCCCTCAATATTCTTCCATTGCTCGCAGAAAAAGCTCATTTGAATACATTCATTCAAAAAAAAAAACAAAAACAAAAACAATAAAAAAACAAAAAAAAACAAAAAAAAAAACAAATCAATAGGTCAAAGAATTGAATCATGAGGGGCTATGTCTGCGTGGAGGGACTGGAGGGCGGAGGGGTTACATGTCTTATTGTTTCTTTGAATTTGATTCACCTGAAAATGGTTATTTTCAGCATAAATAGGTACCTCCATTTAAACGGATATCGGAAACCTCGGATATCGATATATTTTTGAGAAGGGAATTGGTCATACCTTTGAGGAAAATAGAGGGTGCCTTTGGGCTATATGTATAAAGTTTTATATTTGAATTTGTCTACAGTTAAATCTACAGATATATCCATGGCTAACAAAAAATGTAAAACCTAACCTAAACGCGTAACAGCTGGGCTTTAAGCTGGACTTTTCACGCACGATGGCTAAAAAACTCCATTCTAAAATAGCACAACCCAACGAAACCCGACCAAACGGTAAACTTTAATACAGTGACTATTAGGTATATCCGCTAAATATTTTTTAAATATTTTTAAAAACAGCATGGAGTGACGACGATTTACTTCAAGGGGTCAAACGGCGTAACCATTTATTGCACAAAGGAAACCACAATTGAGGACTTGACGCCGGGATTAAAAACTCTCTCAACACACCATTTTTACGGCACACGATCATTTGAGCCCGTCAGCAATTGACGCTTTGAATTTTAATGAGGGTCCCATTCCCCTCTTCTCCGTCACCCACTCGCGACGCTTGTTTGACAAAATGTTTCCACGATTTTAAAGCGGGCAGAGGAGCCCCGCCGCCGAAATACAAGCTTAAGCAAAGATGCTTATCATATCACGACGCTAATTAATATTTATTCAACAGCCCCTCCCCACTCTTTTGCACTCGAGGCTCTGTCTGAAGATGCAGCGACGCGACACTGTGTTTTTATGCAAATGATTCATTTTCGGAACTTGATAAACAAGGAAATGTACCTCCGTGCAGCTCCGAAAAAAGGACCAGGAGACAGGGTGAGAATGGGCCGCGTAGTTGCACAATTTTTCTTTTTAAATTCGCCCTCGGAGAGCTCGTGCATATGAGAATGCCCACTTTTTTTCTCTCTTTTTTCATTTTATCATATTTTAGTTGATAGAATACATTTCAAGTCATCAAAAAGTTCACCCCATTTCTTATTGAAACTAACTTGATTCGAGCTATTTCAGTCTTGTCTAGGAGAAAATATAACCCGGAGCCCACATCTTGGAAAGGCAACGTCGTGTTTAAACACTCCAAGAATTTTCGAAAAACTGGCGATGTTATACAAATCTGTAATAATTTACTTTATACAGACAGATGACTGACGAGTGACGCAGACGCTGGAATTAGGTTGAGGTGTAGAAAAAATAGGCAAAGCATTTTGAGATAGTATCACCTGCAACGAGCATTGGGTGAATTGCATTACAACGCTTGGATGCAACTATTCTAGCTCCACGGATGTCCATGTTGCATAAGCACGCGCATGAAGGCGTTTTGAGTCTCTTGGGATATTTGGAAATCAAATATTCTCGAGACTAAATCTATCTGGCCAGGAATAGTGGTCAAAAAAATTGTACTTTAAAAGACTCATCTATTAAAGCGCTTGTCAAATAGTTGATAGAAGTGTAATTTTTAGTTAAAAATGAAAAAGATTTACCTTAAAATAGGTTATACTCGCAAACATCATTTCTGGAAGACCTTGTTAACGGAGATTTGTGGCATAGAGTTGCAACGTTTCCGGGCTTCAGTCTTTCCCATGTATTGAATGAGAATTTTTCTCAGGGTTGAATAGATTGATCCCCAAAACTCCATGAAAAAAACCACTGGAAAAAAGCACGGATAATCGAGGCTCTTCTGCAATGCATTTTAAACCTATTTTGAGTAGGGCGACAACTGTGCTCGAATTTCGGCGGTTCGTTGGAGATTTAAATAATACATCAAAAAAGAGCGAGGCTTGTTTGCAATGTTGGATTCGGGTTGGCTCTGGTGTAATTCCTCGGTGGGAGGCGGGAGGGGTTCCGGAGGGGACGGGGGGGGGTACGGGAGGGGCACGGGGGGAGGGTACGGAAGGGGCACGGGGTGGGTCTCGGATGAGCGTGGGTCCATGGGGGCCGGAGAAATTAAATGAAAGAACAGGCACCACCTTAATTCAGGGCAGGGCGTCAGGCGTCGGATTATCTGCGAAAGGCGATCTCGCTCCTTTAAAAAAACGCGTGAATTTTTCCTCTCTTCCCCGACGAGCACTTTTCGCATGATAAAATCCGCCCAAGTGCCTTTTCGCAGCAAGTGCAGAATATGACGCTTGCCCTTTTTTGCACCCGCGTTTTCAGCTCTGTTTTCTAGAGCTCCTCTCCCCTCCACCCTTTCTTTGAAACATGACTTTGCTCAATTAGTCTTGAGATGACAAGACTTTGTGATACTTTGCTGCTCTTTTGAGTCTTTGAAAGCGGTCAAGTCTTGAAAGAAACTGTCTAATTAAATTTTTGATACATTTTATCCTTTCGATAGGAGCTTAACATTTTTTAGTAAAGAAATTTTCACTCATCGCAGTATTGAGAGATCACACTTCCATCTCTCGAGTTTTCTCCACAAAATAGTGTGAGTGTAGCACTGTTTTACCACCTTGTTTCCTCTTGATGTATACATGAAAATAGCTTAGACCAATCTATTTCATGAATTACTGATTAGGAGCTTGTCACAGGAATGAGAAAGATTATTTCTTTACGGATGAAAATTTTTTCTCCGCGGAAAAAATTACACGTAGAACACACTGAATAAATCGGAAATTTAAAGCAGAGAAACATCTAGACCTTTTCGACCCAACTCTTTCACCACTAAATAACATGAAGAACATGATTCTGGGCAGAAGCGGAATTATGAATATTCTCTTTGGTTGCGTTTTTTTTTTTCTTTTATCCCCCAATTTTAGACCAAACGTGTGTAAAATTTCAAACAAATTGTTTTTGCTGAAAAACCCTCGTAAAATTTCATTGGATTTCTAGGGGCTGAGTATGGGAACCGCAACAAATTATGGAGACTTCGACGCACTGAACCCTACACATGATAATTTTCCAAAATGACAATGTTGAGTTTTCACTTGTCTAGACCTTTTCCATGATCTTCTGAGCCTGTTGAATAAATTCAAAAACTTTAATTTGATGAAATGTTAAGTACACTTTTGCATCTCTTTTTCAGGCGCGTCGGCGATGACTTGGAGGACATGAAGATGAAACAATCCGGAACGGACATGACCAGGAAGAGTGCTGATGTGGCTTCGGAACGACGAGGATCGAACAAGCGCATCGAGGCAATAAAAGCCAAGATAAATAACCACTTTATCTGTCCCTAACTTTGAAAAAGCTCGAGTATTACATATAAATAAAAGTATGAAATACGAACCCGCGCCCAGGAAAGGGGGAAGACTTGTGCAAGTTTTAAAAGTGTGAAGTTACGAGGGAAGCATATAATTTAAGCAAATGACCCGATTTCGGCCGGCAGGGGGGGGGGGGGGGGGGGGGGCCTCGCTTACAATGCCTCGAAACGCTCACTTTGGAATCGTTCACACTAAATTTGATACGATCGGGAATATTGATATTTTATGCAAGACAAAGCTCGGCTCTTGGGCGAGCGGGAAAAAATGAAATAAAAAGCCCGGGACTGGAGACGCGGGCCGGGAAATGGATGTGTTTGTGAATTGCACGGCAGCCGGATTGCGGATGGGAAAACGAGCAAGTTATGACGACTGACGAATGAGATATAGGAGCATTTTCGGAATTTTTATTATTACAGATAAACGCTGATTCGGGGATGGCTTTAAGCGTTTGGCGCATTGTTTCCTTCTCCCGATGCTCCCGCTCAATGGGCCTTGAGACAATATGTTTGGACTACGTTTCGTCACCTTCCAGCCGAAGTATCACGAGCGCCATGCGACGTTTCAAAATTTTCGCCGCCATTTTATTTTTTTACAGAGAAATTGTTGGTTGAATCGGTTTGGAAATTTCACTAAATTTTATCGACAGCACAAAGAAAGCTCATGAGAATTTTCGGACAGCTTCTTTGGAGCCCAAAATGGGTCTTCTTTGGTCTTTCCTAGTGCCCAACAGTTTTTTTACAGATAACCCAGAAATTATAGTTCGTAATTGCAAAATCGTCACCCGTATGTGTATCACAATGTATCACAAGCCAATGTATCACAAGCGCCATGCGACGTTTCAAAATTTCCTTCGTCATTTTATTTTTTAACACAGAAATTGTTCGACGAAGCTATCCGAATCATGAACCTTCTTTGTGCTGGCGATAAAATTCAGTGAAATTTTCAAACCGATTCGACCAACAATTTCTCTGTAAAAAAATGACATGACGGCGGAAATTTTAGACCTTCGAATGGCGCTTACTGTGATGCTTCGGCAGGAAGGTGACAATTTTGCAATTACGAACTGCAATTTCTGGCTTATCTGTAGAAAAAATTTTGGGCATTAGGAAATTAATAGATACAGACCCCATTCTTAAACCGAGCCAGAAATTAAAGTTCCGAATTGCAAAATGTAGCTCATTCTAGAGACCCTGCTACGATCTGAGCAATTCGATTGGGTGAGGCAAAAAATAAGTTCGGAATTCAACACTATTTTTCACCGAATGATGATTAATAAGCAACTTAAAAACATAAGTAACGCCTTCATTTTAAGTAGATACTTGCTAGCATGGCCGTGAAGGCCGCGCGAATAGTTGCGTCATTCAAAAACCCGATCAACTGTTCAGAATGATGTAGATATTAGCGAGTAATGCGGTTGCTTCTGGATGAAGTGTGACGACGCATAAGTAAGTAACGCCCCCATTATGTGACGATTGGTGAGCGAGTCGTTAAATATAAAATTAAATGTAACGCATTTGACGCTGCCCTGCCTACGGGTTTATTCTAATATTTTTGTTATCACTCATTTTTGCACCGCGTGACGCACGATACATGCAGTAATGCCGGGCTATTTTGCTCACTGTGCGTCGAAAGAAAAATAAAAGTTTGGTGTTTGAAAAATTCTTCGGATTAAAACGCTTGATAACCGACGCTTGTCTCCATTAGATTTACGAATTACTTTCTCTCTCCGAGACAGTTTCTGTATGAGAATGGAAATAAAAGGCCAGAGCATCGCTCATAAATTTCCTATCTGATGAAACATTGTAACTCATTGCGATCCTCTTTTCTCTTTCTTCCACTCTCCTGATACCTTCTCAATTGCAGAGCCATAATAAAACAGTCCAAAATGTATAATTAAAGGATATTATGCTGGTCAATGGTCAAGTTTGCCTAGTCGGTGCTACCGCTTCTGGGTCAATAGGTCCCACTTTTGAATCTCAGGGGTGGCAACAGATTTTCACGGAATTGACGGGTGGATCTACTGAAAATTTGAAAAGCCTAGAAGAACAGGGCCGGATTTACCTACTTGCCGCCCATGGGCCGCCTGTATTTTTCCGCCCCCTTTTCATTCGTTTTGAAACATCAATAGATCGTATTCGACAGTAGTTCGATGTATCGTTTGGTTGTCAAAATAATAGAACATAACCACAAACAAAAATTTTAGGATTTAATTCGGAAAAGCAGAAAATGATACGTTTCCTAACAATTTCACTTATCATTGCCATTTGGTACTCGAGAGAATAAAAATTCGATCAGATAAGACCCGTTACCTCAGATTTCTAAATTGACGTTTGAGGCTGTGGTTACATATTGAACCAATCGATATCAATATAAAATCACCTGTATGATCTGTCGAATACGATCTATAAAAACCATCAAGTGAAGGTGCCGGTGGAGGAGAGGTGTATGAGACGCGTTTACTCGTGTTGGGCACATTTTTTGTGAAAGCCCTGCCGACACTATCAAAAGTTCAGTTCCGTAAATCCATCCCTGTTTGGACAAGGCCTTCCATGTATAAGTAACGAACGAAAAAATTATGAAAAAACAAACATAAATGTGGTTAATAATTTTAACTTCCGCCGCTGCCCGTCCGCACTGTGTTGGCGCAATGCGTGAAGTATTCATGCAGTCTTGTAGGCGCTATGCGTTTCAGGCCGACTGCTGCTGACCGCAGTGTGTTTGACGCAATGCGTGAAGTATTCATGCAGTCTTGTAGGCGCTATGCGTTTCAGGCCGACTGCTGCTGACCGCAGTGTGTTTGACGCAATGCGTGAAGTATTCATGCAGTCTTGTAGGCGCTATGCGTTTCAGGCCGACTGCTGCTGACCGCAGTGTGTTTGACGCAATGCGTGAAGTATTCATGCAGTCTTGTAGGCGCTATGCGTTTCATGCCGACGCGACCGCTGCACCGCTCCGTTCCAGGACTTCCAGGTCAAATTGCGTGTTTGGTTTCTCTCTTAACTCGACTAATTAAAGGTGTTGTCTCTTGTATCACCGAAAGACGACAAAATTAGAAATTACTATACTTTCTTTCTCGGGAAATGAGAGATTTTGTCTTCTTTTCTCGTTTGTAATTTATTTTCTGAATCCGACTTCTCTCTCTTTTTTTGATACCTACATTCAAGAAGATTGCAAAATTTGCCGCTCCCTACATTTTGCCGCCATGGGCTGCGGCCCATATGGCCACCCCCTTAATCCGGCCCTGTAAGAGGAACATGAGAGTGTCCTTACCCTCCGGTAGTATATTCCAAGCTCGTATGTGCCTGTACCAGAGCCGGTCCCGTGCAACCTGCGGGCCAGGTGTTTTTAGCAGGCCTCAGGTCAATGTGACCCGCTTTGGGCATTTAAGAGTTAATGTAGGTATAAATTTACAATTTATATTCATTTTATTTACCATCACATGGAAATTTTCCTTCAGCAACAAGATAAAATTCAAAATTAAAATTCTTGTTATTATCAACGAGGGTGGATTTTTAAGTAAGTTTACCCATTTAATATCTCTAAAATTATTGATGTTAGACAAGGAATCAAACCAGCTTGAAAAAGAATATATCTTCAGCTTTTCAACAAGCTGTAGTTTTCAAGATTTGATACAGGATGTGCGAAGTAGTGACAGATTTTTCCGAAAATCCGAAATGAAATGTAATTTTTACTTCGGCTTAAATCTAAAGATAGAAATTAACTGATACATGGTTGTCGATGATTGTCTGTCTAACAATAAAAAAATATCTTGTGTTTGTTCCATCAACTGATGCTATTTTTATTCAATCATTTTAATTTCACTTTTGTTATTTTTATTATTAAATGCATGAGAGGTCTTGTTGTAAGTTCCAATTACATGGAATGATGAAAGAAACGCAAATCCGATTTCCCGAATTCTTGCGTGATCTATACACAGGAAACGCGAGTCCACGGCCATACTACCGTGCTAAGGAAGAACGCCGTTAGAGCCTCTAGACGTTGCCAAGTTTCCTCCGATAAATACCGAATTTGCTGGGAAAATTGCGAATATTATTTTCCAAATTTCTCAGACAATTTTGTACGCAATTCAATCTAAAACATCCAAAAATTTCAAGGGAAAGTATGTTTAAATGTCGTCAAAAATACATGTTTTAACGAGGGAAAGGCAACTCTCGAATTTTCATACGGCGTTCTTCCTTAGCACGGCAGTGTAGGAGCTCAACATCAACTTATTCAAACACGACGAGACTCATTATTGATGCACGAATAGAGTTAAAGCGAGTCCATCTACAGAGGGTGGACTGCACTATATAACCCATATTCGAAGGGATGTCCCTGAGCCTCAAATTAGGCGGAGATAAGT
Source organism: Bemisia tabaci (assembly GCF_918797505.1). NCBI lineage: Eukaryota > Metazoa > Arthropoda > Insecta > Hemiptera > Aleyrodidae > Bemisia > Bemisia tabaci. The sequence goes on along the minus strand of NC_092793.1, from coordinate 15,087,185 downwards.
CAAACGGAGAGAGGGGGGGGGGGGTTGGAACTCGAGGGCACCGCACCAAGACACACCGACAACGATCAGAGCAATAATAATAGCACGCAAGAAATAGCCGTTCACTAATTTTCCTATTCGGGCCGCTTTTACGAGGGTTGAGGGACGCGTTAATTCGCCACTCGGTCCCGGGCGAACGCGTGAATAATTTAACGGCCCAGGATGCGTTATGAGGTTAGCCCGGGGGGGGGGGGGGGGGGGGCAATAACCGGTGCGCGGTCTGGTTCCGGTGACTCAATCGCCGAGAATTATGAGATAATGTATATTTTATTCCGCTACTCGGAGCGAGTCTTAAGATGGGTCACTGTAATCTATGACCTCGTCCGGCGCCCCTCGATCAGGATTTCGGGTCTTGAGACGCGGGCTAAGACGCGTGCAAACATTTTAAAGGCTTAACATGATCGGGTCAGTCGCCATTAACCCTTTGCAATTATGCTCTTAAGTAGCCGAAATTCGGAGACAACGGAGGGTCATCTCCCCCGCACCGGGGATAATTGCTCGGGAGCATTATGATGAAATTATGAGCGGCCCGTTTCGGGATGGACGCCGGTCGCTCGCTCGGACGATAAGCAACGCTTTAGTGATATTTATTTGTAATTATAATTGACTTGAATGGTTCTGGTGTCCGAATTATTGCAGTTTTATTCATTGCGTGTTGATGCGAGAGGGTCCGGCCTCCCTCCACGAAGCTACACTCGTTGGCGAGTGACTCTCGAAGCAATGGATGAGGGATTCACCGGGAATCCCCTCCGTTTGTGACTCAATGCTTATAGGTTTTGCTAAGGTCGAGTGAAAAGAACTAAAAATAGTGTCATGTTTCGTTGTTGTTGGGAAAAAGAAAAACTAGTTAAAAATTGTGATACGAATCATGTAGTGTAACTTTCATGAAACGATTTTTTGTTGAACAAAGCTTACGTAGAAATGTTCGGTTTTAACAATTCAGTATACACCTCCTGTTGTATAAAAATATTTGCCTCATTTTTTAAATTTTAGAGATGGGTAGAGATGGGAATGGGTAAACTTACTTAAAAATCCACCCTCGTTGATAACAACAAGAATTTTAATTTTGAATTTTATCTTGTTGAAGGAAAATTTCCATGTGATGGTAAATAAAATTAATATAAATTGTAAATTTATACCTACATTAACTCTTAAATGCCAAAAGCGGGTCACATTGACCTGAGGCCTGCTAAAAACACCTGGCCCGCAGGTTGCACGGGACCGGCTATGGTACAGGCACATACCAGCTTGGAATATACCTAGCTCTGTCAATACATTGTAAAGAAATAATCAGACATCAAATTGGAAAAACGAAAAATCGAGTGTCAAAACAGCCGAAGACAGGAAAACTGTCATTTTTCAAATTGTCTTCCAAATCTGAGCGACACCTCATTGGCAGCACAGAGCGGAGCATTGCGAGTTCACGCCTCGCGCTATCGCGCCTTCAATTTTGCAGACGCAACACCGACATCCGTCAAGTACGAATAGTTGTATCTCTGCGCCGTCATCAACGCGGGTCGTTTCCCATGCTCTATTTCCACGTATATTAACTTACTTGAAGTCCATGCGCACGAATCTGTGTCTTGCCACAATCCCTGTATTTTCTCTTTGAGTTGCAACGTCCCTTGCAGGAAAAGAGAGGGGAAAGTAAAATAATTCATTTTGAGTATCGGCTTGCGAGAGCAACTTGAAAAGTTAATAGTTGAGGATTTTCATGAAGGAAACAAATAAGTGAGTCTAATAATTGGGAACCCTTTCCACGTGACGGTGACGACGTGTTGTTTTAATTGCACGAAATGGCTCCCGAACGGAATATCCGGCTTCGCATATGTGAGCCATAACTATGAATGTATGCAAATGGATTTACTTTTAATACTTGATCCTAATCGAGTTCCCCTCCAACTCGCAAGGCAGTTTTGAGAGCTAAGGGGATACGTAATTGAGCTTGCAACTCAGACCTGACTTAACTTCAGATTTTTCTCAAAAATACCTCACCGACCGTCCTCTCCTCCCTTCAAAAAAGCGGGAAAAGGAAGAAGAAAAATAAAAATGTAGCCTTCCCTCCATTGCATCGAACTTAGGTGAAAATAATGTTTACCTGCGAAAACGTTAATGTCATTTGCGATGTTTCAAAATCACCATCCTGGTTTTATTTTATCAAAAGAAAATTAATAAACATTATTGCATGAAATTTCACGTGTAACAGTCCTCACACAGTGAGAAAAGATCAGGGCTATTTTAAGAAAATTACGTTAAATATTTTTCTTCCGCTATTTTTACGGAAAGTTAAGAGTATTCTTCTTTGAAAGTTTCAGATAATTTCGATTAGATTGCGAATAAACTCTTAGAAAAATTTAAAGAAAATCATACATGTTTCCAGGGAGCCTTTGTTTTATCAAGGGAAATTTGGCAACAGCCAAAATTCAGACGTATGATTGCAAGTTTAACAATCAGTCAAAATTCGCTGACTTTCCCGGATAGAAAACATTTCCTGGCCACTGGCGCTGAAATTCCCTGACTTCCTACAAAAAGAAAAGAAAGAAAAACGTTAATTTAAAAGCAGCGATACAAACTTTGAGGCACCGCAACCAACCATGTTGGTAATTGCGGTGCCTCAAAGTTTGTATCGCTGCTTTTAAATTGACGTTTTTCTTTCTTTTCTTTTTGTAGGAAGTCAGGGAATTTCAGCGCCAGTGGCCAGGAAATGTTTTCTATACGGGAAAGTCAGCGAATTTTGACTGATTGTTAAACTTGCAATTAAACGTACCACTCGTTTATTTTTAATCCTCGTAGAAAAACCACCCATTTCCTAAATAAAATTGTAGCTGGAGCGCATTTCAGCTATGCATTCTAAACGATACGCCCAGCGTGCATGGAGGCTATTTCCATTTAAATCTTCCCTTACATTTCTAAGGCGCAATGATACAACTATTTGAACTCTCCGGAATGCGTGAGGTGTCAGGCCGCATTTGAAGGCGTTTTCAGAACAGCAATTGCCGATACCTGGGTTATCGTTTTGCATAGTTCATATTCTTTCGTTATTTTCCGTGCCACTTGTTTATTTTTAATCCTCGTAGAAAAACCACCCAATTGTACCTAAATACAATTCTAGCTGAAGCGCACTTCAGCTATGCATTCACCACTGCAAAAATTTCAGAGGAAATCGACAAGCCCAGCGTGCATGGAGGCTATTTCCATTTAAATCTTCCGTCACATTCTTACGGCGCAATGATACAACTATTTGAACTCTTCGGAATGCGTGAGGTATCACGCCGCAGTTGAAGGCGTTTTCAAAACAGCCAAGTTCCGATACCCGGATCATCGTTTTGCATAGTTCAGCAGCAAGTATTAGTAGTAGTAGTAGCAAATATTTTGTGCTGAAAGTAGGAAAAAAAAAAAACATAATTATTCCGCAGAAATTGATGGAAAAATTCTTTATGGGGGCTTCAAAATGCGTCCGATCAGTCGTGTAAATTCTAAAATTTCTCGGGGGTTGCCCCTCGGACCCCCCCCCCCTCCCTGCTTGGGGCCCGGACCTTATAACTGGTACCAGGGCCCGAGATGGGATGTGACGGGCCTGGCAATGACAACCATATCCAGAATTCTCGACTCACCTGCCGTGTTGGATTGAAACGTGGATGGATGCAAAAGTTGACCGAAATTCGACGAGCGGCTGAGTTTAGTTCTTGACTACAGCAAAGTGGTTTTCTCCATTAGGTACCTAGTTTGCAACGCTGCCGATCGAGTTGAAAAAGTCGACCAAATCTACTCGCGAAAATTCAACTTCTCAAGATTGTTTTCATATTCTTTGACTTCTTCAGGTTTTACCTGACCCTTGCAACCCTGGTTTTTTGTATCTCAATCAATATCAGTGAAAATCAGTTTATACTGTACCTACTAGAAATATTTGGATGGTGTGATAGTGCCCATTAACGGAACATTGAAGACTGACAAGACCAATTTTTTTTAACAAACAAGTAAAATTTTTATTATAAATACGCATTAAAAACTACAATATTCCAGCAATATATTACACAACTACAATAAATTAATAACAATCAGAGAAAAAATGATAGACATTAATTTCAATCCTCCGTTTTGGCCAGGAATGGTCAATTATCAGAGCTCTCCTTTTTTTCAATATTGTTTTTTTTTTTTATTAAATTAGGCAAAACATAAATAGTCAAAACTGGTGAAACATATTCAAGAAAACTTATATGCCAGGATTACTAGACAAAACACTGACTGCAAGCAGTTACGGCTGAGATTATCACAAAGAACAATTTCACTGAAATTACCTTCTTTTCGTCCAAGTTCTTGGTTGAGGTCAAGGTCAGCAAATAACAATTTAAAGTTGCTGATGCAGTCATTAAAGAATTATTCAAAAAATGGACAAACTATGAAAAAAAGAAAACACTATGCAGAAAAAATGATGTCTCCTGACAGGAGGTACAGAGAGAGGGGTAAAATAATAAAACTAATGGTCGCAAAAGTTGAGATAAAAATCAAACATAGGTACCTACATATTTAACATAACGCACTGTACGCAATATTTACATATTTCCACAATAAATTTATTCTCATTTCAATCAACAAGTCACTAAAATATTTTACTGAACTTTCAAAATTATTAACACTGAAAATAATCTTTGTAAATAAAAATAATTGATAAAATCGGTGCTGAGATTTTAAAAAGTACTTATGCATTGCACACAACTGGGACTACTCACATGCATGATAGCTTTAATGTGCAAAACAGCTGAGGACCATTTCAAGTTCATGAGGAAAATAAGACTCTCTTTCCAGCAATATTTTAATGGCAGTTGAGCATGGAAAATTAGCTATGCAATCATGCATCTCAAAAGACTCTCAAAGATGATATTAAGAGACTCCACAAGGTTAAGAAAGCTATGCTTGGCAAAAAAAAGAAAGAAAAGAAACAATAGTTCACAGAAACAGACACTTAAAAATAAATACTGAGAAAGAAGTAACATTAGCCATTTTCTTCCTTGTCTACAACAAATGAAACAAATTACAGAGAGGATATGTTGACAAGGACAAAGAATGATGAACGCACTACATGAGACAAACACTTCCTACCACTAGCAGTTTCATTGTAAAATTCCATTGGCTTAGGATTATCATGATCAGGGTAAACTCCATACATATTCAAACATATTTGGACAAGTTAAATCCAACTATGACAATGACACACAATGCTTAGACGGTAGTGAAAAAACTAAACATTTAGAAATAGCTGCAAACAATGTTTTGTGCTGTAACCAAATTTCATTATTAGTAATATGGGTGGTCACGGAAAATCAAAATGATGGATAGCTCCTGACACTTCCGCGTTTTCCTTGACCGATTTTGAGGGAGGTCCCTGACCTAAAAAAGGACACAGGATGATAAATTGACGGATTAAACAAGGGTCAACTTAGGGGTATACAGCATAATTTCCTTGCGTATGTTATTATTTTACAGGGTACTGAAAAACGAACCATCTTGAAACTTTTTGTGCATGACAAATTCTAGTCGAAATAATGCTTGTTTTTTCTGTTAAAAAAAATAAAATATTACAAAAAATTACACAGCAGCTAGTAAAGTTTGGCTGATTTTCGTCAAATTCAGCCTAAAGATAATTTTGAGATTTTCCAAACTAGGGACAAGCTAAAATTTTAAAAACACACTGAAGTTCTCAATTTCCCTAAGCCCCATTTTTCCTGATTCTTGGGTTATTATGCTGTTCTTCCTTGAACCATTTTTTGCCCTGGCTGTTACCGCTTTGTCCTGATTTTGGCTGTCATCTGTAAATGTGTTTTCAGCCGACGATGAACGATCACTAGATTGTGATAGGTCAGTGTAGACAACCAATACATATAGGAGGAGAATGTTAAAAAGAGGAGTAATGAATATCTCCTTCCCACTTTCCAAGGTTTCTGACTGATTGCCGAGTTTTCTAAGTAAGAGATAAAATTAACTCATCAGCTTCCTCGGTAGAAAGGTTACCCATGGGTTACCCTGATCATGAAAACATTGAATAATTTTAGGGAACTGATGAGGCTACGACTGTAAGTAGTAACACAGTTGCGAACAGTATGGTTTACAAAATTCTGGAAGAGAGGGTGGGGAAACATGTAATTTTTCACAATCTGGTAGGACTACAGCAGTAAATTGTAAAATATTTGCGAACGGTACGGTTTAAAAAATTCTGAAACATGGGGTGAGGAATCAATTGATTATAATTAAAATTTTAATCCCTTGAATTTTTATTTATTATTTCTTCATCCAACTTTTAGCCTCTGGCTTAATTTTCTTCCAACTTCCCAAAACGAAGATGAGAAGACTAGAAAGTTCATGGGAAGAGTCCTCGATTTCAGATGTACCATTTCGTGTAAGTTCAGTTATCGCTACCCAAACATATTCGACAATAGGCTCAAGACTTGCTCTGTTCACAGCATTCTGTTCTCATATTGCAATATTTGATGCACCTGAGAAAAAAGGGACTGAGAGTGAGTTGCTAAATTTTTTTGGAGAATGACAGAACATACCTCTTGTCAAAACTGTCGATTTTCAGTTTGTAATGCTAATCGACTAAATATTGAAAAGCTTGACGTTTTGTCATACCCGAACTTTGAAATGCTCTTAAAAATTCGACTCTCAAAATTACTGAGTATTTATACAGCAAATAACTCAAAATTAACCCTTCAATGCGAAAACATACGATCACAATTGATCACATCTTGATTTTTATTTTTTTCATCTTAAGCTCCCTTTTCCTCAGGTGAATCACATATTTTGATCCTCGACTCTGGATAATTTTGAAAGCATAGTCTTAAGACAGAAACTGAGCTTAACATTTTGAACTGGCAAGCTAATAACAGTGAACCTGAGTATTAAGGTTGAGGTATACTGAAGCCTTGAATTTTAATTTGTAGCCATGCATGTGAACCGATTTTCAGAGGTGTCCACACGCTAGTTGCATAACTTGTCAGAAATTCAACTTAAAGCGAAAACCTCAACGACCATTCAAAATGACCGTGTAAAATAATAAGCCATGATTGTCTACTGAAAGTGCTTGAGAACAAGGTTAAGAATACCTCACAAAATGGTCGAGAAAAATATGTGCTGTAACAGAGAACTTAAAAAACTGAGAGGTTTTAACAAAAGCTGCTCTTAGAGTCAGAAAGGTATGAGGATGAATTACAAAGCTAATTTCAACAAAATTCGATTAAAAGTTAAGAGAGTGCAGATGCTTTCTCATTGTGCTGACTCACTGGCAGATGTAAAGGTAGTGTACATTCGAATTCTACTCTGAAGTCCTGAGTAGAACTTTCAAGAGAACGCAAATAGACTTTTTTAGCTTTTAATTATTAGAGAAATGAAGAAAATTGCAGGGCTTGTGCTTGGATGGCAAACCACTAGAACACATTATAATAAGATTGGCACATTAACTTGCATTCTTAGTCACTCCTCAGAATGAAAAGTCAATGGTCAACCTTCATACTTCACAGAATGCCTTTTTGTATGTTCTCTGCATCAAAACATGCTGTATTACAAGTGAAATTTGATACAATGAAATGGTGCTAAACTAAAATAAAGGTTGCTAAACAAAAGCAAACCCTCACCTTGGTTCAATTTTAGACTTGGCGAATTCTTTCCATGGAGCTTCCCTCTTCACAAAGACTTAAGAGAGCCCAAGGAAAAGTCTGTGTAGCCGTTGTTAAGACTCAGATTGAGAGTTAAAAAAAATGGCTGCTTGTTTTAGAACATTAGAAAAAACTATAACAGCTGGAAAAATTACAAAAGGCTGAGGAGAAAAACCAGATTCACACGTTTGATAATGACATGAGTCCATAAGTGTTGTCTAAGGGGTAAATACGTAAAAATCATTCAAAATAAGGAAACTTGAATCACAATAGTATCCTTGCAGTTTCAGATAAAAACTTCATACGAAACTTCATTAACAAAATGGGATATCTACTGGATATCTGGTAATACAATTCTAGGGAGAACCAATTTTGAAGACATGAAAACCGCTGGGCAACAGAATTTCTCTTTGGACATCTGAGAGATGAGGTTACCTAGCCAAATCTCAAGTTATACTTCTCTACGTACTTCTATTTACATTCCTGATTCTGATCCGTTAAAACTGTACCTGTCATAATGTGAAGCTACATATACTGGGAAGAAAAAAACCTGCACTTTCAGCCTGGGAAAGGCGGAAAAGTATGTATGATGTTTAAAAATCTGAGACAAAACCAGGCTTGCTTCTAGAGACCAAAGAGGCCAAATGCAGGACTTCGTCCCACTTCTGGAGTCTCGCTACTTATACCTCTATCGATCAATCAATAACCAAATGATGTTTGAACAAAGATCTTCTTAACCTCTGTCAAATTCACTGAATGGATACTTCAAGCATGAATTGGTTTGATATATTATAATGGGCATTTGGGCAACTTGCAGTAGATAAGTTGTTTCAAAAAGTAGGTGATGAAATTTGTCTTAAAAGTAGCTAATTTAAAATAGGTGCCTTTACTTAAAAAATATATTCTCTGGTTTTCAAGTCACCAATGGAGCCAAAAACGTCCGATTCAAGGTCACCAATATTCTCTGAGTTTCTCAAAAGAGTTGACAGAATGCTTATTTTACTGCTTTGGTCAAAGTGAAATTTGAGAAAAAATACCTAAAGCCTCTTTAAAATGCTGCTGCTATAAATAACATTAAGATTCAGTGTGAGTGTTAAATCTAAGTGACATTAAGTAAAATTCAAAATCTAAGACTCTGAAACAAAGGAGCGTAAAATTTCTACAGAAGAGAATGATTGCAGTTACCTATCTGATGGGAAAACATGCAAGTAATCTTTCATATGGAGGAGGCTTAAAATAAGTAGAATGAAGTAGAGAACAAGCTGACTTGGCTGAAATTGGTTGACTGAAGTTATTGATGAAGTAGATTTAGTTCCTGAACTAAATTAACACTTTAAACGTCCTAAATCATTAATAAGCAGACAATTTAAGAGACAAGAAGTTGAATTTCATATGAAAAAGCAAATAATTTGTGCGAAGAGAAAAATTTGTAGGAATTGATCTGCCGTTTCTGCCACTTACATCCCCTTTAAAGAAGACCAATGAACATTATTTGCTCAAACGTCCAGTAAAACTTTTTCTCACCTTCCATCTTTTTACTCTTTTCATTTCAGTGGTAATCACAAAAAAAATAATACAGTCGGTTGGTAAAAATGCAAAAATGTTTTTTAAATTCCACTATAAAGATAACACGGTCCTTAACGTTCAGAGCTGGCACCATTCCTACACTTATTTAGTCCATTGTTTTTACCTTCTATCTATGACTCCTAGCCTCATGTTTTCAATCATAATTGATGATTTGTACAAGGACAAAATCAGTGATTTATATGGCAAACAAAGCACACTGGTAACCAGTCTATATACATTAAACGATTTCATCAATATTTAAAAATGTAGCAAAATGAAAGCAAAGGCGTCAACCAATACCAGCCAAACATCATTTGTGAATGCCAATAGAAAAGAGGGGAAACTTTACTTGCTTGCTTAAAACTAATCTGTAGACTTGGGTGACTACACATTATACAAGAAGATAACATTTACAAAGCTGTACATAAAAATGTTTACAGGTATAGTACATTCACACACATTCATATGTTTACCATTCCAACTTGTGAGAGGATGAAACATCAGCAGTGCTGCAGAGAGCGTGCTTATCACGTTCTTGGAAGTATGTACACAGAAGTATCACTGCTTTTCTGCACAAAATTAACGAAACTGCACTTTCAAGATTCATGAGAAACATTGATCAAAGTTTATAATTTGCTTAGTATGAAAGTTTATTGGCCCTCCGGGACAAAGCAAGTTTTAAAAAAATATACCTTGTGCCGTTTCTAATCAAAAAAGAAAGGTGATATTTGAGCGCACCAGTCCATACTGGTGGATGAAGATGAGGAAAAGTGTTGACAACATTGAGTTATTACTCTAAACAATGAGAGCATAATGCCGCATTTTGGTAAAAAAAACATGGACTCATTCAACAGGACAATAGAATTTATGACGCAAGTCTCCGCTCGTAATTTATTTTTTTTAAAAGAAAATGAACAGTTTCTACTGAAATTTTCTTCGAATTCTCTTCACTCCCTCAAAAATATTTGCATAAAATTTCAATAAGATATAACGGATAGTTTTCTGTTAAAGACAAATAAAAAGTTGAGCAGAAATTTTAAAGCATTGTACTTGTAACACCCATTATTTTACCTTTGTCATTGATAGGATACTAATAGCATGTGGCTCTGATGACAACTTTGCTATGTTTCAATGTACTTGTGACACCCATTGTTTTACTTTTGTCATTGATAGGATACTGATAGCGTGTGGCTCAGATGACAGCTTTGCTATGTTTCAATATACAACTACAAAGAGGAGTCTTGGAAATTTTATTTTAAGTATTCAACACTTGAACTCTTGAACTCTTGAACACTTGCTGGGGCATTCATTAATAAAGCTTACCTTGCCATGAAACTCTATTGAGCTAGCATAACTATAAATTAGAAACTTTAATCAGTGTTAAATCATGATACTGGACACAGTCACCATCGAAGTGTTTTTTGGGCACGAAAAGAACTGATGACAGGAATTCAAAGTATGAAAGAAAATAAACCACATTATAAATCAGTGCTTCTCGGATGATTCATTGAAAATGTCTGACTCCTTCGATTCCTTTGATTCACACCGACTTCCGATCTGGTTTTAAATGATTTGATTGACGATCATTTCAGGAAAGAAATTTTGTTGCTGACCAACCTCCAACTTTTTCCTCCCGGAGTCTTTAACACAGATCTACTGATGTTTCTTTGAAATTTAAGCTGCTGACTTTGACCTTCTTCTGAACAGACAGCTTATCAAGTCTTGAAAAAAACCTTGATGACTTGATCCTGTACGTTGATGGGGTTCACTTCAGAGTTTCACTTTTATACAAATTTACACTGTAATGCAAATAATTTTTTTGGTTATATTGTACACTTTAAGATTAAAGAAAAAACACAAACACACATTTACATGACTCACTTGATTGTTCATTGAAAAAGTTAAGATTTTCGTTACCAACAACAACACTTCACCATTTTGTCGCTTCTAAATAGTTCCACACTTAGAATACTGATGATGTTTCTCATCTCTTGACTTTGAGATAGCACTCGGGGATTGTTTTTCTTGTCCATTCTTCGCTATTCTTCCGTCCAGAGGCTTCATGGTTATTGATAACTTCGTTCAATTTAATAACTGACTTCCTGAGTAATACTACTATTTATATTTGAAATATTAGAAGAGTAAAATTTTTTGTAACATCTACGACTACAAGAGAAACAACTTGATCATATGTTGCGCAAGTAAAAGTACTTTAAGATCATTGAGAAAATTAAACGATTAAGCAAACTTTATCTGCAAATGTTATTTGAAAACTGTGCAAAATAAATCGAAAGATGCCATAGAGCAAAAAAAGGAAACGCTTAAACAACAAAAAAATGAAATTTGATTTGATGTTGATTTGTAAATATGGCATGAAAGGATTAAATAATTTGTTTAAGCAATTGTGCAAAAAGTATGCACTCCAAATATTAGCAATTTCAATCTGGTAGAGATTCTTAGATTTTTTAATGAATTTAAGATTGATTCAGAGGTATGTATGTAGCAAAAAAAGACAAATTTCAGTGCCTAGGAAGCCTTGGTTTTCGAGGATAAGTCTTGCATCTTGATTTACTCCAGTTTCTTCGGCAGCAGCTGATTCTTCAAAATTGTTTGCTCCCAAAATTGGATGAAAATTTTTGTGGATCAAAGCTCATAGTGATTCGATTTTTAAAGGAAAATTGATGGAAACTGAATTTCAATACTAATTACGGAAAGAATCCAATCAAGACTGGAATTAAAATTGTGTGGATTTATCAATCATATTAAAATTAAAAGACTCTGGAAAAAGAGAGAAAACTGAAAACTTTAGGAAAATTTTTAAAAATTTCATAATCTGATTGCAAAGAGCTGAATTGAAAATAGCAGATTAAAGTTTCATTGAAAAAGAGTTAAAATGAAAATTTGCATTACAATCTGCGAGAAAATAAACAAAATTATTGGAGGTATCCAAATTTATTAAATATTTGAAACTATATATACGCATTAAGGCATATATATATTAACATTGAACAACAAGAATAAATAAATATATAACTCAATAAATATTTAAGTTTAAAAAAGAAATCTAATATCCAGCATTATTTTAAATATTTTTCAACTAGATCCAACAGTGCACCATGAATAAAAAAAAGAAAAAAAAATATTATAAAAGGAAGATAGTCATATTTAAAAGAACTGTTTTCAAGGTATGATTTTATCATCAAAGTGAAGGACAGAAAATTAAAAGATAAAAAAAAAAGAAACAACAAACAAAACAACTAAAAAAATCAAGAATTTGAAAAAACGAAATTCATTTCGTTCTAAGATAAATTGTTGCCATCAATGAGTTGCGAATTCATCATGGTATCAGTTAATCCGTTTCCAAAAAACTGCGATTCTTCGAGAGCGTTTTCATCACCGTTCCCCATTATGACTACATTCTCATTGTGGTTGTCATTGAGCAATTTGTTTCTCTTCTCTACGCTCACACAATTCTTCATTGAGTTTTGTTTGGCATCACAGCTACTCGAAGACCTCCTCTTGCGTAGGACACGATCCGAAATGCTGCTTTCGTTTGACTTTGATTTGGGCATGAAAGGAACATCTATTGAAGAATTCTTTGGTGCAGAACAAAAGTCTTCACTTTTCTCACGACTATCAACTAAATGGAAATTATCGTTTTCGCTATTCTCACTGAACACGGTTTCTTTGCTTAAATATTTAACATTGTCTTCTTTGCTACCCACACCGTTTTCATCACCGAAGGCTGAATTATCGTTCTCCTCGTGAAACTCAATGCTGGCTGAATGGTAACCTGAGCTTTCAGTCACATCGTTTTCATTCAACTGGTCTGTAGTGTTGAGGACTTGGTTGATCATACCCAGACTTTTGACATCATTTTCTTCATTCATGATCAACTCGTCTTCTATTTCTGGTGTAGAGTTGAGTAGAATATTTGAGAGCATTTTATTTTCCCTCATTCTGTCTGAAAATTGATCATCGACCATTTGATACTTGACACCAGCGTCCTCTAGCGAGGTATCCTTATTTGAATAGAGAACCATATTCGAGTATGATTGATTTGAATTCGAATCATCCAACATTTCTTTATCAACGCTGCTGCTGTCCAAAACATACTGAAACTGCTCGTCCTCACCTTCTCCTAAACATTGTTTCAATGCGATACTTTTTGAGTCTTTCTGTAACGAGCCAAAACCTTCCATCTCAATAATACGGTTGCTCATCAATGGCTCTGCTGTATCTTCGACATACATTAACGGAGCGCCATTTTTATTCTTCAACAAGACAACATTTCGAGCTCCATTCATCATATGAACCTGATTGAAATTAGGGTCCATGCCATGGAGATGTGACTCGTCTCGCATTTGTGATTCTTCACTCACAAAAATATACTCATCGCTATTAGTATTGATGAGTTGAGATTCGTTGGTAATACTTGAGATCTCCATTTCACTGTTTTGCATCAGTTCTATGTTTTCAATGTTTGATTGTCTTGGTTTTTGATGCCTCTCCTCCTTCACGTCATCGTTGCACATCATGGCAAGTGCCTCATATGCATGGCTAGTGCTAAGTTTTGAACGGTCTACCTTATCAACAAAAGCATTATTCACCATTAAAGGATCTGAGTCTTTGGTGGATAAGTTTTCTTTGTAGACTTTGACAGGTAAACGTTCGCAGATTGCTTTAGCAACACTTGTTAAACCACTTCCAGTTTCAATGAACTCAGTGATGTACGATTTTTTCGGGGCTTCACTATCATTTAAAGTTAAATTAATTTCAGCTATTTTTGTACTATTTTTCTTAGAACTATTGGAGATCGGTGCAGTGCTATCAAAACCAGCTTTTTGCCATTTCTTTTCTTCGTTGAGGGCTTTGAGAGCATTTATCTCTTTAGAAGAGACAACATACCTGACTACTTGGTTCCCTTTAACTTCTACTAGGACTACTGCATCAGGATCATCTGATGCAGAAGATTTCAAAGTTTCAGTCACTGTTTCCGTGATATCTGACTTTTCGTTGCTAATTGTTGATTTGCCTCCCAATGTGGTGAACAGGTCTGGAGGCTCTGGCTTCGAATACTGTTTAAAGTGACCTGAGAGAAGTTTTTTCGACGAATTCGGTTCCGCAACTAACTCACGACCTTCTTCTGTTACTATTGATCCATCTTGCATCACAACACCTTCCGTTATGCTGACAGAATCATCCAACGTTTCTTCGGTAACTTGGAATTGTAGAGATTCACTTGAACTTAGAACGTCCATAAAGACATCTTCCGTTAAAGTCACGTAGTTCCCATCTCCTGTGTCAACAATAATTGGCACATCAGTTGGTAGCCCTGCTGCTTTCAGGGCTTCTAAGTATTCAGTGGACCCGCTAACAGATGGAGACTTGATGTCCACAACTCCACTTTTCAGGGCATTTTTCTTACCTTGAATGGAGTCTTCTTTTGAAAGTAATGAAGCAAGCAATGGGGACTTTTCCATGTTTGCTGTTATAGAATTTAGTTTAGGGTCACTTGAATTGGACAACAGCTTGCTATACTTAGTATCTCGGTGTAACATTTTGAAATTGTCAATAATAGAATTGCTGCTTTCAAAACTTTTTAGAGAACTTACGGACTGATTTGAACCATCCAACAATTCCCTACTTGACGAGCTAACGGATGCAATTTGTTGTTTTTTCCTGCCGCGCTTGCGAGGTTCGAAAGTGTTAACTAATTTCGACCGCGTTTCTATTTGTGAATCAGCTGAACCAAAACTACAATTACTTATCACGATCGGTTTATTGGGCGGTCTTCCGGGACCCTGTGTCAGGAGGCGATTATTGCTTCCCCGCCCACGAGAGCCTCTTTGTACTACTTTGTTGTTTCCAGAAAGAGAAAGCAAAATCTGAGCTGACTCATCTTGTGGTAGTCCAGAGCTATCATTCATTTCAACTGCTACGCTGTCAATTTTAGGAGGTGCTATGCTTTTTCTTGGCCTCACGATGGATGTCTTCTTGCTTGATTTTATGAAGTTGGCCCCTGGAAAATGGGAAAAAAACATCAATTCAATTTATTCACACATCCAAATCAGCGTAACATAAGGTAGAGTTGCTTGAACGAATTACTGATTTACAAATGAAGGACTAGAAAATTGCGCAACATTCTTAGTCTCCCTCGTAATGATAGGAAAGAATTCTTTTGCTTTTGATGCTGTTTTATAACGACTGAAATTAGCTTGTAAAATTTTTTGAAAAGATATTCGTTTACAACAAACGAAAATATTAAAACTTTTTTGCAACATGTCTATTTACAGGTAGTAGCACTTCAAATTTTCCGGTATGCAGAATGTAGCCAAGTGCTAGAAATAATGTAACATTTTTAGTAAAACTTACATTTTATTGATAAAATTTGACCAAAGCTTTCCGAAGTAAGTGCTTCATCGTTTCAGACAGTTCTACTGTCTGAAATTAAGTTATAGCCTTTGTAATTAATTCTTTGTAATCCTGACGATGAAGCATTTGCTTCAAAAAGCTTCGGTCACATTTTATCAATAAAATGTAAGTTTTACGCAAAATGTTACACTATTTCTGGCACTTGGCTACATTCAACATACCGTATTATATTTGGGTGAGTTCCCATAATTATGTGCTGTTTCTGAACTAAAAATTTTGAAAATAATTAAAGATAGATTTTTCAAGGGAGTATACACTTTAGGGCGGGTTGAAACTAAGTTTTTTCTTGGTTTTGATCTTAATAGCAAACAAGCAGGGAAATCTAACACTGAGTGTTGGAAGAGCGCGCCTTAAGGATATTTGATTATTTCAAGACAAATTGTTGAAGTCGAGCAGGACAGCAGATGAGCATACAAATTAAAGACGATTTTCAAACACTTATAATTTGGAACAAAAGCTGAAATGAAACAGTTCTATTTGCAGTAAAAATCTATTGAGGATGCCATAGGAGCCAAAAATCTTTGTTTTAACCGAAATTTTACTCATGGTGGCTGATGGGTTGCGAAACTAACCAGTGGTGGAGCATATGCACTATTCGTACGAATTATACAAAAGAAGTGAGCAGTCGTCCATTGCGAACGATGATAACCAGTCAGAAAGTTGAATTGAATGTAAATCTGCAAAGTTTCATGCCTTGCAGGTGTAAACAAAAGGTACTTTTTTAAATTGCGATTTGCTCGAAGCAACTTTATAGATACATAAAAATTGAAGAACTTTATTGGCACAAGAAAGGATATAATGGGTTCTTTCAATGATGGCATTGATTAAAAAATAATTACCAGCAATCTAAATGCTCTCAAGACTTATTTATCACGATGCAAAAATTCAAATACGTTCCACCCTAAAAAGGACTTTAAAATAACAGAGCAAGCATTGAGACTACAATATAAAACAAAATATCTTCGTATAGATACAAAATAAAAAGTATCTAGCAGCCAGTCTCTCAGCGATTGCAATAAAAGAGGCCATTTGCACGGCGCACTTGAAACCTAGCCTTAAATGGGCCTTACATGCGCATTCTACAGCTCAGTCCACCGTACCACCCCTAAAATAAATCCGGACCATTTTAGGAGATGCAAATTATAATGTGTACTTTTTTGAAAATTTTGACACCAATTTGCAAGGAATTTTACACTTTGCAGTTCTTATGGCACAAATTTAAGCTGTTGTAATGAGCGAAGAAAGGAACAGGTTGAAAATTACCATTTTTGGAGCTCAAAAAAACACCTTGGATAAAATTTATAATATTTAAAATGCAGAGCACTCCATCTTCCATGAGATCAATGGATTGAGAACAAAAATTTTGTTGGTTTCTATTGCATTTTGAAGCGATTAGCCACAAATTATGAATTGAAATTGCAGAGAGGTTATGCTCCCAGCTGCAAAACTGCTGCAGCATTTATGTTTTAATACTGTTTGCAATGCACCTGAAGCCACACGGTGCACCTGTAACAGTGACACTGCTGTACTTCTGCTCGACTCTGTTATATGATTAGATTAGGGGCTAAATGCTTTAAGATAAGTTTAACACAATTAAATTTTTGCTCACAAACTCATAACTCGTCGATTGTAAGCGTAATAGTGTTATACTGTCAAAATTTGGACAAAATCAGAATTCTTTCCACAGATTGGCGAAAAGGGCTATTTCGAGAGCAATAATTCCAAATTGATTCTTGCGAGCATTAACAAGCCTATAGAATCTACAACCAATTGACTTGAGCCCACGCAGCCAAATCATCTTTTTCTGTGCGATGGGCCACTAGAGAAGGTCTATAGTAGAAGAAAAGGTCACATATTTCTTCTTCAAAATTTTACATAGAGAACTGTTTACACGACAGGAAGTTTTGAAATCGATTTCACAAAGAAATAAATTTTTCCTCTTGCACAGCTTGATTAAGTTCTTTTGACAAAAGTTGGCATGAACTTGGTAATTTGTAGCAAAAATGACTATGGGCCGAGTAATTAAGACACATCAGAGTATTTTTATTCACTTTCAAGACAAATCAGGATGCTTACAGTATTTTGTAATATCATTAATCAAGATGACGACTGAAATTAAAGATCAAAATTCCTTGACTAGTCAGTCTTGAAAGGATGGGCCTCAAGGCTGTTGCACAAAATACTTTCAACCTTTGGCGAGTTTGACGCAATTTGGTAAAACCCCTGACAGTTAAAGATATGCCAATTGTTTAAAAAAAAGATAGTTTGAAATAGTTTTCCGGCAAAATTTTTTGTTCGAAACGTCGAACCCATTCTAGAAAGCAAATAAGGTGAGTTAACAATTTACCCCTGCCACTTTCATCACTTTCCCTGACATTTCCAGGTTTTTCCTGACATTTCATAGTATTCCCTGACTATGGCAATTCTATATAGTCCCTCAATGTTGCCGGAATGAGACTTGTAATATACACTATATACTGGTGAGAATATGAACTACAATTTTAGCATATTCACGACCGAGTGTAGGCGTACCACTGCGTTAGAGAGGAGCTGAGTTTCTGCCCACTTTAGTCTAAAAATTTGCCGATACCTATAATACACTGTCCCAGGCTCTTGAACATAAAATTATCAGATGCTCTTTTTCCTACCATCTGAAAACATAGTCCCTGCCTACTGCAGGGACTCTTAAATTTGAATGTAATGAAAACTTACCACTTGTGCTGAGCGTTGACGCAGTAGATGTGTGCGGAGTTTTACAGCAAGTGACATTCTTCCCTTCCTCAGAAACAGATGCTTGAGATACTTTAGATTGTGGTAGATCACTCAAGACTTCTGCAGTCATCGAAGAAAGTCCCTTCACCTGTAAAAGCGCGATAAGTATTACACACAAGTCATACTTGGAACTTACATTTACACATAAGGAAAACTGTTAAAAAGCAAGAGAAAATGATCAAGATTGCTTGATGAAGAAACACTGTTGATGACTCTTAGATATTCAAAGCTACATGGAAACGAAGCGATCAATAAAAAGATGTTACTTACATCAAAGTTTTTCTTTGGTTACTTGAGATATTAGGGATAGAATACAATGACTGTCCAAAAAGTGTTCGAGCTGGTTTTATAATTGGATGTATTTATGCTAAAGGGAACTATGTAGCATGCAAGCCCAAGGCACATGGTACCTTTTAGTATGAATATGTTCAATTACAAAAAAAAAAGTTAACTAGAAGCTTGATCAAAATCTCATTTAAAATTAACTCAAAAGCTATCAATTGAGACCAAGGTCTTGGTATGAGATTGAGATCAAGTATGTGTCAAGCTTAGATCTTGAATTACAGAGCCAGCCCAGGTAGTTTTTAGACAGCCTATGTAATTAATGCATGTGGCATTTACAACCTCCTTAATAATTTCTTAGGCGTTGATAAAAGAAATATCCTAATCCTACCTTTATGAGAGGCATTATTATTTAATTTCAAAAAGATGAGCTAGAGGTACAAAGGAACTTACAAAATTTCCAGCCAGAGCAATTTTCTGAAATTCAAAATTATTCAAGATCTCCGAAGTTTAAAAATAAAAATTGAAGAACTTTTTAAAGGAGTTGCGCTATACTTTGTTCCTAGCAAGCCGATCAACCCATTAAGTTGGAGCTAAAAAAATTGATTAGCAATGCCAATTAAGAGTTGAGCACTCTTCTCAACTAAAACTTTCTTGAGAAACATGGAAGCTGTTTACAGGACAGGGACAAATAGTGTTGCTATGAGAAAATTCAAAACATCAACAAGAGATTATCACGAAGTTAATAAGAAGTCAAGTCTTATGAATTTATTACACTGACTGCCAAGATATTTTTCCATAACATTTTTGTAGAGGCTGGACGCCAATCCATGCTGTTGCTCAGCTGGACCCAATACAGTATCCTCCACGCAGAGTGTAAACTGGACTGCATTTTCGCCGCATGGGTTTGTGCACTTTTAGACTGCGACAGAAAATCGTATGATGCCATTTTCGCATTGCAAGTAATGCAAGAAGCAAGATGATGGATCTTTTGTCACAGTTTAAAAGAGCATTAACTTGGTTAGCATGGACTCTACCATCGGTGATGCACACTTTTAAAAAATAATATTCACATCACTAATATATAATCTATGAGAACTTGTGGCATACATGTTCCTTAAAAACTTCTGAACGTTTATTGTCTTTGATTAGAATTCAAGCGAGTCAAAACATCGACGGAGAAACTGCACGACTGACTATCGATGCCTAGGGAACAATACTGCCTCATTGACAATTTAGGCATAAAAGAGTAAGCGACTTTGCTGCATTCTACGATATAAAATACGCTAACTGATGCTTTTGGTTTTCTCCAATTCTGCGTGGGAGCAGTGTATTGACTTTGTAATGTATAAAGAAGTTGCAAACCTAACCTCAAAGTTACAAAAAGTACAAAGTTTTTTCTACGTCCTGTGAAATGATCAGTTTGAGAATAGACGGTAAGGATCCTTAGCCATTGATATCTTGTTTACAACATTTCAAAATGACAATTTCTCATTTTCTTTTATCAAAGGCGAACATACCAATGCTATTGCTTCAAATTTATGCAAAAAATTTTCAACCCAGAGAAGAAAAATCAGGGAACTTTTAAAGAAATGATATCAAGTAGTTTTCAATTTAAAAAATAAAGAATGACAGGAAGTTACAACTTCACAAAACCGAGATAGACATTCCTGCAGTTTCACCTTTGATTTATCATCTTTAGTATATTCAGGGTTACATCATCTCCCGCATTTCTGATTTTAATTTTAAATTGAAATTTTGAAACTAAAGTGTCGCATGAAATAATAATGAAACCTGCTTCTTTTGTACAAAAAGCCGAGTCAAACAGAAAAGTGCTCATTCCAAATTGTTAAAATTATTCTGTTTAAGCTATTCAGATAAAAGTTATTCATTACAGAAAAGCTAGTTTGATGAAAACCTTGATCTCTGGATAGAATCATAAAGAAAGAAAGAAAGAAAAGATTCTCACCTTGAAAAATTTGGCAGCATCAAGCAAAGGTCGAAGGTCAGCTTCAGTAATACTTGTTTCACCGCAGTACATGAATTCAATGAGTGCTCGCAGAACACAAAACTTCATGTCTTTCAGCATGATAAGAGGATGATGACCCACTTGAAGTTTGAGTAAGTCCTGAAGGACAAAATTAAAATATATCACACCTTTAAACTTTTGTAAATATACATTTTAGAAAAAAAATTAGAAATAAAGAGAGGAGAGCTTCGAAGGTCCATCTTGCCAAATCCAGTTTATATTCTCAAGTTTAACAGTCAATTTTAAATAATATATAACTTCCACAGAAAGGGGAACATTGTCCTCCTGGAAAAGATCTGGAAAAGGGTTTCATCTTATGAGCAACAATCTAGCTGTTCACCAAGATTACCTAACTTAGGAGATGAAGTCGGTAAAATCAGAAAAAAATTGCTTCCTCAAGAAAAGGATCACTCCATCTAAAATCAGTCTTCCTTTCCCAAAAGAAACCATGACAGAGCTAAATTTGACATCCTCCATCCATCATATTGCAACTTGAGTCAAATTATGAGATACTATACTTGCATTTCTGAATACAATAAAGAAATCGGTCATGATTGTGACTGCATCTTCACTTGCAAAATCAGTGAACTAGTTTCCACCTAATACTAGCAGCTTTACCAGAGGCATATAATTCAGTACCAATCTAATTTCCAGCAGCATCTTATACCTTTTCAGAGTTACATGGAGTTTTCAGAAAGCAAAAGGGGCAAAAGGCAGCAGCAGAAATGCCTGCGACACATTTTTAGGTGCAGTTTGGCCAACGCTTTAGTCTTATCCCCCCTCAGTCTCTATAACTAGTCCCAGGCAATCATTGTTGGAGACCATCAAACTCGGGTCGCCTGACCTGGAATCGAACCCGGGACCTCCTGATCATAGAGCTAGCGCTACAACCACTACACCTGAGGAGGCTAACTCAATGTTCCCTCCCAAAATCCAGTTTGACGCGCAATTTACTCACCTGATCAAACATAAATAGCAAATAACCAGTTGCTAAGCCCCAGAGAGCGCTATAAAAGCGACTTGTCTGTATGTATCAAACATAATTATAAAAAGGACCTAAGTTACAGAAAAATTACTAAAATTTAGAATACTCAAGAATTACTGCTGCCAGTCAAATTAATTGCAGTTTCTCACTCCTCACATTTCACCATCAAGATGCTCAAATATTGAAAAAGTCACACAAAAATTTTTTTTTTCTTTTTTTTTTTTTTTTACTACTTCAAATAGTCCACAAGGGCTAATCCCACGCTTTAAGTCCCATCCCCCCTCCATCCCTACTGAACCAGCCCCAGGCAACCATTGTTTGAGACCATCAAACTCGGGTCGCCTGGCCGGGAATCGAACCCGGGACCTCCCGATTATAGAGCAAGCGCTACAACCACTACACCATAGGAGGCCGACGAAATCTACAGCCTTGTTTTTGAATACTTAACGTGGAATGAAAAATTAATTCAGGAAGTTGGATTTGTCAAAATCAAAACCAAATTTGCAAGATTGTGCTCATCGAAAAAAAATAAAAACATTCATTACTTAGTAAGGACATACTGATTGAATGTGTTTTGCCAACAGTCCAAATTAATGACGAATGCTCCAAGGAATAAATATATGAACTACATCTCAAAAAAATTGCCTGATGAGAAATATATATTTATTTTGCCTGAGCCGAGAAAAAGAGCTTTCTGAGTATAAAACTAATAATGCCAAAGGCTACAAAAAATGGCACAATAAACAAGGTGTTCAATGGTGTTTGGTGTGAGAGTTTTCAGTTTTTTCTTTTGGTAAAAGAAAAAAAAAGGAGGTACTTTACCTCAAAATATGGACTACAAGCAGCCAGTACTGAGCCATGAACTCTTAGAGAATGCGTAGCACACATCAACGTGACATCAACGAAAGCCTGTGCCTCCAAGAGTCGACCAAGCCGGGTTGACAAATGTGAGGGATGCTCCTCCCATTGTACCATAAATCGTGTGCCTACCATTTTGCACGTCACTACCTATAACATACAAAACAAATCATTAGTACACGAAGGATAGATTCCTGATAACAGTTCTATTATTCAACAACAAGAATATTTGTATACAAATGACACTGATAACTTTTCTAGAAATTGTTAGGTGCTGTGATTTGAGAGTTTCCAACTTCTATGAGTTTTCGAGATGATAGGAAAAAGCCTCCTGGACCTTTAAACAATGAGAACTATTATCAAAACGTAAAAACAAACATTCGTTTCGGTATCCTTCTAAAAGTAAATCAATTTATGGATGCATTTTGGTACTATGACTCAAGCAAGGACAATTGCTCGATAAAGATAATAAATATTTTTACAGTAGTCATTACAGAAATGTTAAAACATACAAAATAACCTTGACTACTGAGCACTTATGATGAAAAGAGGCTCTTGGAGAAGGCTAGTAGCCACAGAATATACCTGACAAAAGCACTGCCCTCAGACAGATACCTGACAGATTTTAGATGAACTGAAAAAGAGAGAGAACAGAATGACAAAAGGAGCAGCATTCAAGGCTCAGCCACTCTGCAGGGATTTCAATTCCTTCAGACTCAACCGTTTACTATTTTTTGGAGAGTTATGATAAGAGATCAGCGCTAAAAGGGAATAGTTTCTTGAAAATTAACTCACGAATATCAGCATATTATGGATATGCTAAGGCAAGTAATAATGAGCGCAAGAAAAATAATTATGAAAAAGCGTACATTGTCAAGTGAGAATTGTGCTTTCAGAGACAGTTTACAAAACATACCAAAAAATCCTACTTAGTTTGAGGGTTGGTAATCCGCCCGGGCTCTTAGAGACTAATAGAGTGAAAATTGCCAAGCCAATGAAAACCAAAGAGAGAAGTGAAAATGGGGGCTGAAAGTCATTTCATGGTTTCATTAGGCCGCAATTCACAGGTATATCTCTTTCCATCTATATAGGCTCAAAATCCACAAATGTGCGAAACACACTAAGATTTTCATCAGATCATGTTTGGACAGCATATGAGTGAGGAAAGTGGCTTAAACTTGAGGAACAACCGAGGTATCTACTGCATTTGCTGATACTTTCCGTTTCTTCCGGCAGATACAGGTCACAAAGAGTCAAAGCATTTAAGGTTAGAAGTATCACTGCAGAAATAACTTTCCATGAAAATGGTTGGAGTTTAAACAGGAGCTGGTATGCCAAATATAATTGAGGCTTAAGATTCAATGCGCTCCTTTTCAAATCAGACAACTGCGGAGGAAGCTGATACGATCACTTTCTTAAATTCTGGTGACAACTAAATTGATTGAGAGGTTATTGGTTTCCAATTCCACTTTCTGGTTAAACAACTGACAATGTTAATACTATAGTATCTATAACCTGACTTTTCAGAGAGTAAAGGTTAATTTGAGTGCGTAAAATGTTTGACACAAATAAAAGGCTTCGGAGTGTGTGGAAGAATTTTTGCCTTGGATCGTATTCATTATCATAGCCTGGATTGAAGAGCTCAAACTAAAGCTTCCTACATAATAGTAACAGGAGAGGTGAAATACTGATGTACGAAATAACAGATGAGGAAGATAAAAGCATTATTTTCAAAGATTAGCAGAAACATTACGAAAAATAAACAAGAAAAAATTCGTGTACCATGGAATGGGGTTTCAATGGTTAACATCAATATAATCTCTCCACTGAACAAAAGTAGGACACGTTAACATTGGCAAGCAATCTAAAACTCTCAACATTTCGTTAAAGGGGTTGGAGGGATTCTAGCAATTAAATTCCAAAGTCAGAATAATGACAAAATTACGAAAAAAACTACGGGGGCAACGCAATCGGGATCGACGTACATGGCAGCTATACATGAAGTTATGTACTACTACGCGGAAGGTAGGTCATTAAAATTACGTTTCTCAGTGAAACGAGTTTCACCAGAATACTTACAAAAATCCTTGCAGTTACTACGAGATCAGGAACCAATGTATTATTAACTTTAAATTCGGGAAATTGAGATAGACGTCCATTTTTTTTCACAGAACAAGGACCCACTACAAGCAGTTACCAACAAGAATAGATAGATAACCAATTGTCACAC
Organism: Bemisia tabaci; assembly: GCF_918797505.1. Classification (NCBI taxonomy): domain Eukaryota; kingdom Metazoa; phylum Arthropoda; class Insecta; order Hemiptera; family Aleyrodidae; genus Bemisia; species Bemisia tabaci. Next base: position 15,062,340 of record NC_092793.1, on the reverse strand, counting down.
GAAACGGAACGGAGCGCACCACTGTAATCACAATACAATAATAAGTACTTGGTCGATTTATCGTTCAACGCAGCGTGATGTATCGAACGCCGCGCGAAATATCTGCGCTCATGTCTTCATCGATGAAATAATTTATTAGTACATACATACTTCGGTGGAACTGTACATAATAAATTCAGCAGTATCTTCTTCAGTGCGTACGCTGTGCTAAGGGAAAAAACTCTTATCACCCATAACACGATGTGACGCTTCCGTGATAATGGAAACTGCGGACTAGGGTGTTTCAGTAGTCCTCCCCTCCCCCTCCTATACCGTGCTAAGGAAAAACGCCATATGAGCATTCGAATGTTGCCAAATTTCCTCTCGAAAAAATTAATTCAAGGAGAGAGTTTTGGATATTGTTTCGCAAAATTTTCTGGCACCTCAAATAAAATTAGAAAAAAAAATTATCTGAAAATCGGATGAAAATCATATGAAAAAATGTCCGGAAATTCGTGATTTGTCGAGGGAAACTCGGCAATATCGAAAGGCTCATTCAGCGTTTCTCCTTTTCACGGTACAGATCCTCTCGTGAAATTGTACAATTTTTTTTTTTTTTTTTTTTTTTTTTGGCGCGTATACGTAGTATACCGCCTTTGCGATCGTTTCGAACCCTGCTCGATACAATAACCGAGTCCCTTAGTTCCTTACCGAAAAGTGACTACCGCGAACTTCTGAGATTTTCCAAAGCGTGTAAAAAGTTTATTTATCCATCAATAATTATGATTTAAAGTTGTTTCTCATTCTGGGGCTCATTAGTTTATGTGCAGTGAATACCAAGAGTCTACGTTACTTGGTTTTTTCAAAAAAAGCCTAAGAATGCGACGCGCTGATTTAAATTATGCATATATAAGCAGAATCAAGCGAATTGATTCGAGGATGGCTGAGCAGGTCGGCACTCTCGAAATGAGAATTTAACTCCTCCGTTTTGTTCAAAACGTTGCTTTGACAGATCTGTAACCTCGGTTATAATTTCCAAAAGTTGGTACCCGTGCTCTGATAGTGCTGTTCATCTGACAACATTGTCAGTGTCAGCTGATAAAATGTATATTTTCACAGTGCAATCTGTGTAAGTGCAATCTGTGATGAGCCTCGAGACTCATTAGACCATTAGCTAAACGTGGCTCATACAGGAATCCACTTACCCCTCTCTTTCCCACGCTCCTGCTCACTGCGTCGGCGTCTCGACGAACAATAGCTAATGACGGTTGCCAAGCGATGCCGGGATCCTCAGCCCCTCGCCCAATTACTTACGCTTCATTAACCATTTCACCGTCACGCTAGGATTCGTCCAATTTTCAAAAAAAATTGTTTCGCGAGTTTTTAGCAATTTTTTCCTTACTCTCCGTTAAAACACGAATTAAAAGAGGTCTCATTCATAAAAATCGGCCAAATAGAAGAGAAGTTACAGTATTCGAAATCCGAAGAAATCAACAAAACTTCTCCAAACAAAAAATAAAATGAAGGGGGAAAAAAAGAAATGTATAAATTACAATTTAATATGATTGACCTCAGAATGTGACAAGCAATTCAATTATAAAAAGGAGAAAAAATTGAGTGAAATTACAAAAAATTAGCCTCTTGCAAGGGGCTTCCTTGTATGAGTTTTGACCTGAAGACAAGTAAATCCCGTTATATTATTAAAACGAAATTGACTCCATAGTTTAATGCCTTAGTTTCTTGAATACGATTATTTTAAGCACTCGATTTATATCAGCAATTTTACCCATGAGGTGATTTCCTGAGAGCTGATAATATCACGAATTTCTCATAGAGCCCTTCAAAAATGGCTTGCTTTTTGGGCAGCCGATTCGGCCATCAAACCGGGGTTTAAATGGAAGCTGATAATAACACAAAGCTCTGAGAACAATTTTAAGATGAGTATAGGAACGGTTTGTACATTACGAGGAGAGGCGGGCATTCTGTTCAGCATATCGATACATAAGTATTTTCACACGTAGAATTCAATTTTCACGTCAGGGAGTCGACATATTTTGATTTTTTCGATTTTATACGGAAAATTTATGGTTTTTCGGGATTGAAATTACTTACAATTGTTTCATGAAAAATGAATGCACCCAAAATGACTATAGCATTTTGACTTTCACATACCTACGTGCACTCACTAAATTGATTGGTAAATTCAAAGAGTGGGTACATCGACCTGGTATATCAAGTTTCTGCGATTTTTTACGGCAAATCGGTAGATTTTCGGGATGTGGATTGCTTACTTTCAATTCATGAATGAATAAAGCATGGACATGGTTGAGCTTCTTTGCATGAAAAGACGTTTAAAATAACAAAATCAAGACATATTTAATACAATTGCATTTATATCGAGTCAATTTCTTTTCAATAATATAACGGGATTTATAATACCGGTGATTTGGGTATTTTAACCCCAAAATACCTTTAAATCGACTTTATCTTCTAGGAATTCGACAGAATTTTTCCTTTCTTCGCTTAAATTTTTCCGTAGCACTTTTCCTCAAGAATCTGATAAGATTTTGCTTGAGGCGGATCAAAAAACTTAAATTTGTTCGAATAGCTTTCTAGATTCACAATACACGGTCTCGTCAAGGTGCGTCGTTGACCTTGCAGTGTTGGATCGTGAATTCTCCTGTTGTGCTGCTTGCCTTTTTTGAAATCTCTGTAAATGAAAACTAAAGGGGTTGATATGTGCGAGTTAATGACGCGCCTTATCAACACATTGTGTTGGAGTTCACTGCTTGTTTTTTTTTTTTTTTTTTGTTGTTGTTGATATTTATATACTTACCTATTTTACTAATATAGGTGTCGTATACTTACAAGAATCAGACCAATTCCATTTCACTTTGCTAAATTTTCTCTCACATTTTAACTATATTGTGATTGGCAGGAGAAATAGATCATATGACGACTGGAAACTTTCTGTAAATTTTCCCCAGATCATGAAAAGTACACACATAAAATTTTAAGCCAAAATGTTGCTTGGTTTCCTTGAAAAATAATAAAACGTGAGAAGAAATTAAATACCGTCAGACGTAATTACGCTAATTTAGAGTCCTTCCTCTCTATTTAAGCAAGCACCTTCAGTAAGCAAAGTCATTTCTTCAGTTACTTACATTTAAGTTACAGTCGTGTGCAATAACTTGTATTTCCAAATCCTGCAGAAGGGGGCAACTTACAAGTGCTTCCTTCAACAACCCCCCTTCCTCCCCTCTTTCAAATGATGTCTTTGGTACGGAGTGTTTCTCTGGTCACAATTATTCTGAATCAAGGGGATGATGCTCAAAGAGCTTGCTAGAACGCAAATAATTGTTATTGAGAAGAGTTTAATAGAAAAACTTGGAAAGAATAGGTGCTTGAATTGTATCCAAAATATGCAATAGACTCAGAATGGTAAGATTTAAGTTTTGAGTCGAATATGAAAGGTATTTATCATGAATGTGGATCTCATAACTCACCATTCACAAAGAGTCAAATTATGCATTCATCCTATTGTGTAATATAACGTAGGCTTATTACTTTGATAAAGCATTACTCAAATCCTTTTAAAATTACTTGGAAACAACTCAAGGACTGCATTTTCAGTATCACAAACTTCGAACTTTCCAAAAGTTTGCGATACTGATAGTAAATGGAGGTCTCAGAGGCTGCATCTTCTCCTCAGTAGGTAGGTTCTTAATGCTCGATATAAAAATCTTTCAACTTTACATCTTTAATCTTCAATTTTAGCAAATTTCAAAATCCTTGGGTTTAATTCTGTTTATCAAATTTAATTAAATGAAAATTCTTCCTGATAAAAAGTCGTAAATTGAAAATGTGAAGTGCCATCAACATCAACACATCATCAAAGGACATCAAAAGTCATAGATTTTGAAGCATTTACTTCTATACTTCTGTCAAAAATACATGCATCATTTTTTTTTTCTTCATAAGGTCCTCCTTTCTCTTAATTTTTCATGCATATAATTTAATTTTTGTTAGATTTTTCTACATTTTTTCCTTCAACTTAAGCAGCTTTCTCTCCGCGACAAAAGTCACTTAATGGCAGTTTTTTGACATTGCGTCTGATATCACTGTCAAGGGACTGAAACAATTTTTAACTTGAGGTGGATTTGTCTTGACCATAGTTTGACATGGCAAGATTTCATTGTAACAGCGTAATGTTTCAAAAATTTTGCTCCAGATTTTGAGAACCAGAAATATAAGAATATTAGATTTCTTTAAATTAAGGAGGGTGGTAGATGTGTGAACCTTTGAGTGGAAAATCATTAACTGCTTCGATTAAAGAAGATAAAAATGTAATATTTTGAAAAGTTTCAGGGTTTTTGGGATACCAGATGTAATAATATTAATGGTAGTAATATGGAGAATAATAATAAAAAGTGCCATTGATTTTTTGATCAGTAGATTTTATTATCATAACATAATATTTACAGTAGTAAATAAATAAAATTAAATTGAATAATATTCATAGATAATTCACAGCAAAATGTGTGTTGACACTAATTTATTATGTACAAATGAATTTACAACTCAAAGCGTAGATAGTCCCAATTTTTTAAACAAAGGAAACACTCTCATTGACATGAAATAATAAGGAAAAAGCATGGAAATTTTGTATAACAATGGGGTTTCCAGTGTTTCAAACCGGGATGAGGAGAATAGATTGGAGCTAAAAATTTGTCAATTAGACAATGCTAACTAAAATAAATTATTCAAGTGGCTAAGTGTAGCTTTAAAAAAAATGAGTAAATTTAATTGAATATTGAAAAAGTTGTTGCCGTGGTTTTAAAGAAAACCTGGTGCACAACTTGCACCATTTGTTTCAGACAAGTTGAAGGAAACCCTTTGAGCATTGCTAAAAGTAATCAAATTTTTTAAAAAAGCAAATAGAACATAACAATTTTTAGAGTGGTTTCATAAAAACTCACGTTCAGCACCAAAAAATTTTATATTTATATTAAAACAAAAAGCATGTACTTCTTAATTCCTCTAATTCTGTATTCAAAGCAAAAAACAAACAAAAGAATAAAAGAACAACTACACATATTGGGAAAAAGCAAAACATTTTCTAACACTTCCTTTCTTATTAACTGAAAGAGAACTGAAAGAGAGGCCAACTTCACAAAAGAGGGCCCATTGCCGACATTTGTCAATGTTTGGTCCAAGTTTTTTGAAAATTTTCAGTCTTCATGGAATGTCTTCTTTTAATATGTGGGAAAGTGCGCAGTCATTAAAGTTTACACTTGCCGGGTCGTAGAAGAAAATTTAGATACCGAATCCTCTGAATTCCTTAAAAAAAATAGTAAACCTCTTCCAAACAAAAGAAAGCTTGTACATAAGAGAAACTTGTTAGCTATGAGTACACTTTATGGTTTTAGAGAGAGTTTTCATGAGAATCTTCAAGACATCATGGTGACTTTTTGACAATAATGAAAATAATTTAATAAAGGATTAAAAACCATGCACAATAAGTGGCTCCTATTACATAAAAGGTAAGAATCTCCTCTTCCCACACTTACAGGAGAAATGATATCGATTTAAAATTAATCATTTCAAATTGTCCTCCTCTTGTTTTGAGAGTAGTATCATTTAACCTTATAGATTATCGTGGCTGAAAAAAAAAAAACTCAGCTACAGTCCTACTTTATTCATGATTTGCTTCTTTCCTTGCATTGAAGTCTAACGTCAGGTTTTATACAGAAATATCTTCATCAAATTTATTTCCCCCTCAAATTGAGTACTTAATTGCAGTTTTTTGCCGGAACACAGAAAATGCTAATATACATTCTTACACTGCAAACCAACAATTTTAGATATTTTTAATTAATACTTCTTGATGCTTCTGATTAATTATATGGTACAGAATAGAAGTGGGGCATCCATTTGATAAGTTGGTTAGCTTAAACTAAAAAATGAGGCAAGAAAAAAAACTTAAGGAAAGGACTCTAGCATTTCATTGCTGTGTATGAATTAAAAATGTAACCTAAGGGTAACCTTAGTAGCATAGCTTGTAAAATAAATCATAAAAAAATTCAAACTTGTTGTTTCTAAAAGTTTGAAAGTTGTACTAGAAAAAAACACATCTATCATCAAAATTCAAGAATTTAACATGAAAAATTTTTGAATTAAGAGGTGAAAACTAACTGGGAGGGTGAGCTGAATTATTCACATGTGTTCCTTGTAGGACGAGATGTTGGAGTTTTTTAGCCTACGTGCGTAAAAAATTCAGCTTAAAGCTGAAATCTCGTTAGAGAGGGAAAAAGCTCACACACAAGCACAATTTTCCCTCAAAGTTGGTTGGTGTGTTCCTTGTACAAAATACCACATGATATTTAATTCAGGTCTGTCATACAAATTTGTACGATATTTTTTTTTTTTTCATTTTTTTTCTTTTTTTTTTGTAAGTTTTATGCGTAGTGCTACCAGGGAAACTTCATTTGAGGAAAGCTTAACATTATTTACTCTAACAGAGAAGAGAATACTACTCTCTAGGAACAGAGTTTAGAATTTCAGAAAATACAGTCTGGCTAGATGAGTGACCTGATATACCTTGATTAAACTTGATCATGTTAAAACTGCTAACATTAAGAATACTGATTTTTTTTAAAAAAAAAAAAAAAAAAAAAACTTTTACAAAGAGCAAAGCATGGCAAATACTAGTAATAATACACTTGAATTGTATGAGATTTTTCCCAAATACTCTTCACGGAACTTTAAGTCTATATTCTTTGCACCACTCCCATAGATATAGATAAACTTGGAGTGAACAGAAAATTTTGATGATTCGTAAGTTAGGATGGAAAAATACAGGAACTAAAAAAGAGGAATACAGTCGAACCTCGATAACTCGAAGCTGAAGGGAAGCGATGAAAAATTCGAGTTATTGAGGTTTCGAGATTATCGAGGTTTCGAGTTAACGAGATTTGGAGATGAAAAATTCGAGTTATCGAGGTTGGAGGTTCGAGGTTGGTGCTAGGTCAATTTAGAAAAAAAAAAACCGTTATTTGTTTTACGTTATCATAATAAGGGAATATTGGGGAATGAAAGTAGGAACTAATATTTAACCTCACGTCCGATTGGGGTAGGGCAATGGTTTATTATTGGAAAAAATATGTACACAAAGATCAAGAATTAAATTTTAAAAAACTGAGTTATTCTGCTCTGCTGCAAGTGTTGCAAACGGTGTCTATCTACCTCATTTTCAAGTGTTACCAAAGCAGAAAAAACATCCTCGTTTTTTAATATCGTTGAGAGGGTGCTGGGTGGGATACCGAACTCTTTTGCAATTTGTTCCTTTGTCTTCGCACCTCTGTTTTTCACCGCCTCCAATATGCTCACTTTTTGGGCGACTCTCAACGCGGAACACTTGCGCATTTTTTTTTAACGCGTCACAACATTAACTGATGATAAACTGATTAACCTGCCACCGCTGATTGCCTGCGGCCGCCTTGAGATTATCTGGGCCGAAGCATCCTTCGAGTTATAGAGGTTTTTCTCCAATTCCTTCGAGTTACTGAGGTACATATTTGACACATGGTAGTTGCCTTCGAGTTATAGAGTTAAACCGCCGATTCCTTCGAGTTACTGAGGTACAAATGAGCCTCAAATGTCTTCGAGTTAACGGAACAAATTTTTCGAGTTATCGAGGATTTTGGCCTTCTGCGGAAGGGAACGGACATTTTCTTCGAGTTATTGAGGTTTTCGAGTTATCGAGGTTCGAGTTATCGAGGTTCGACTGTACTTATGAAAAAAAATATGTTAAAATGACTAAAAAAAGAAGAACTTCAAAGGTAAGTATACAGTAGGTATACAATTACGAGATTCATAAGATATGGATGGCCAAAATGCAAAACCACATACCCCTGTTTGAGGCATTACAAATTTCCTGTCATCCTTGTCTCGTACTTTTCCTTTGGAAAACTAGTTAACATATGTAATTCCCTGAAAATTTCCTTGTTTGTCTCCTCTGTTAACAGGTAATTCTGTATAGACTTCAAGCACTTATGTTGACTTGTTTCTCTTTGACTGATTATTGCAATGGTAATGGATACTTAGATCAGTAGCTCATGTGGTGTAAAATTTACTTAGATAAATCTGTATAGTACCAAAAATGAGAGAACATAATAGCACATTAAAATCAAAGCATAGTTTCTGCAAGGATGAAATCCTTTTTCAATCTGACAAAAAGTAATCATAAGAAACTTTAACTTTTAGGGACTCAACATTTCTTTACACACAGCGTTGGGGCGGCAAAACTTATCTACCATCTTTTTGGCCATCGCATACCTGTTGGATGTTTGCTCCCCCCATTGAATTGTTGATTCCCCATTGAAAATCTACTATTATACCTTGTCTGTATAGTTGAAAAACTTAGCAACATAATTTCTTGAAAAAGTTCATGATTTTGTTTTTATGTAAAAAGTATCAAACAATACTCGTAATTGACGTGATGAAAGTCTGTCCAAACAAAATTCTTTAAAATAGTAAGATAAAGAAGTTTTAAAATACCACAGTCAAGAGATCTGTATTTCTAGTTTCACCAATAATGTACTTTAAATAATAATAAAGTGATCCTCATAAAAGGAAGAAGTCCTGTAGCTTTGAATCAAGGCTCAATCATTTGTTCCTCATAATTCTCTCGGAGAAGGGCTATCTGCTGCTGGTCAGAGGGGTTCACAAACATCCCTCCCACCTCTGTCCTAAACGAACTGCTCATAGCAGAGCGATTTCAAACCATAAGAAAGGTACTGATGATTACATGAAAATAACTATGCAGCTGTTTTTTTAGAAAACTAAAATAACGTTTGATTTTGAGTCACATAAATTAATGTCAGAGAGGAATATGTGGTTGAATTCAAATTTTCAATGACAAGTTTGGTAACCTCAACTACTATCGAACTTTTACTTGAAGCTTTATTCTTCCAAAAGCTAGAGGTAACCATGAAATTTAAGTTTGATGCAAAATTTTAGAAAACTGCCTTTAAATGCTCCAAAATACTTAGAAAAAATGAGCAGGAAAGAAATCTCTCTATTAAATGCAAAAGGGAATAAAGGATAAATAAACTCCATCATGCAAAGAGGAACTACTGTTTTTGGCTCATTTAAAAAACAACATATGTGGCATGGTTTTTCTATGCATATAAGTGCTCATATAGATGAGCCCGAAATAGTAGTTCCCTATTGACTAATGTTGTCCGAATGATAATGACTATTCAGTTTTATTACAGTTGTCAATCATGAACATTCTGTCACTGATAAAAACAAACTAAAGATAAAATTAAGTACACATCACAATTATGCAAAATACTGAGTCAACAGGAAAAAAAGACATTTGCTGAGACTAATTCTAGAATCATATGACATAAAAAATCAGTGTTGATTGCTTCTTTGAAAAAAAAGAAAAGAAAAAGGGTCATTACACAGCATTGATTTCATAACAAAAAAAACAATTCAAAACAACACAAGGGCAAACAAATACCAATTATTTCTCAGACCGGTTAGCGGGTTTCTTGTCCTCCTCCGAACTTTTAAGCTTCTTCTCTTCTCTGAATAAAAAAAAAAATAAAATCATTAAACAAAAACGGACACAAAAAATTAGCTAAAAACTAAAAAAAAAAGAGAAAACAGAAAAGAAAAGAAAAATTAGCGACAAGAAAAATTACGAAACTAATTTATAAAAATCAAGAGAGACCATCCCAGTTTTACGATAAAAGAACAGCCAGAGTTTTATTAACCACTTCTAGGAGTAAACTGGATTGCATTTTGCAAAAAGGAACCACTAGCATTGCAATGTTGCTAAGATTGTGCAACTTCTTTTGTCTTGGAGGGAAAACCCTATTATCCATTAATAGTTTCTATTTTACTCGCTAAAAATTGTAAATTTAAGACAAAAATTACCATCTAAATTTCATAGTTTTTCACGATGTCCGCAATTTTATTGCAAAAGATGAAGTTGCAAAATCTTCGCATCATTGCAATGCTAGTGGTTCCTTTTTGCAAAATGCAATCCAACTGTACCTTCCTTTATTATGTCTTTTGGTAAAATTTTATGAAACTCAAACTATTCTCCTTTCTGATATGAGTCAGACATCTTCCTGGGAAATCCAGTATTTTCTCAGACAATTTCAAGATATTTGCGACTGAAAAACAGAAAAAATTGAGTCAAGCTCAATAAGGGCTACCTCTTGACAGGAAAAACAAAATCAAAAACTTTTGAAAAAATATGCGTTTTCCAATACACTGAATATGAGCAAAAGCAAGGAATCTGTAGGAGAGAGAGTAGTAGAGGTCCATTAATAAATGAGACATTCCATGAAGCAAATAGAATACTAGTAAAATAATTGAGTTAAACGATTTTGTCCAGTATGATTGATAAAAAAAACTAGAGGTTTTTTTTGGGAGGGGGGGGGCAGCACTTCAGCACTTACAATGAGCTAGTTCAGAAATTTTCAATTCTTTCATTCTTGAAAAGAAGAGGGTGTAATTTTCTTGCCTTTTTTTCCCAACGATAGTGCACAGAAAACAAGTTCTAAGTTGCCTATTTAGAGTTTCTATTTAAATAAGCAATGCCAAGAAAGCTGAAATAGCGTCCGAAAATGTCCCTCTTGCTACCTCACCACCACGGTTAAATCGGTATCTCTGTCACAACCTATAGTCCATGCATATGATATCAATGCGCAGAACAAAGAGGAATACTTCCTGACACCATTATGGCTCTCTCAGTAATTCGTATTTAAATAGAAGCTCAGTATAAGCAACTTGAAATTTATTTCTTGTGCGCCAAAATTATTTGAAAAGTCTAGGAAAATCACTGATCAAGCTCCTTAGAGCAGTAAAGGGATACATTGGAATGTTTCATGAAATTATACCAGAAGACAATTCTCATGGGGATTGTGAGAGGCCCTTTGTCTCGTGAGAATACCAGAAGAAAGAGGACATTCATTCAATTTTGTTTCAATTGACAATTGAATTTCATTCAACACAGAAATTGAATGCGCAATAAAGCAAAACTCCCAATTCAAGTTCAATTTTACACTAACATTGAAAAAACCCTACATAGAGTTTCTCTGTGGTTCTCTCTTGAAAAAGCTTTCCAACTTGGGTTAAATTTCTAATCACTTCTTGTCCATGAGACTTTAAAGTTCATAGGGTGAGTACTATTCAAAACGTTGGCCACAACCGTTTTACAACGGAAAGTTGAAGAGCCCTTCCATTTTTGCACAAAATAAGTCTCTTATGGCATCTTTAGAAGGAGATGTAGTGACGCGGCACATTCTTGCCATTAGTGCTGGGAAATCAGCACTCTTCCCATTTAAACTCCCATTAAATATCCCCATTTGAATGCACAACCTGGCAATTTTGAGCATAGCATCATAATTAGAAATTTTTTATAGGGAGTCGCGTTGATCCTGATGAGAAAATTATGTAGACTGAACCAAAAAGCTGGTCCCATTAATTTGAAAGAAATATAAAATTTATGTAATCTTTGTAGGCAATTCATTAAAAAAAACAGCAAAAGGTAAGAGAAGAGAATAGCGTCTTTAGAGAACCCCCTAAGCTCCAATACTACAGAAACAAAATAATTCCAGTTAATTTTTAGCTGAGGAAAAATTTAGACAGCAATCTAAGATACAGACAAGAATATTTTTCAACCTCCATGATACAACTTCATCCCAAATAGATGTAAATGAGATAAGTTGAGATTACTTTCACAAGCCAAAATAATTTGATAGAAAAATTGAACTACTATTTTTTTTCAGCTTGCAAAACATTTTCAGAGATCAATAACATGCATAAAATTTTACCTTCCATAGATCGAAGCATGACTGTATTAAAATGCAGAAATAGAAGGTGTAAAAATAAATTACAACGCCCCGTTAAGAAAGTTTGAAATTTAAATCCACAGTTCGAGATATCAATTTCTCTGGTCAATGCAATGATAAAACTAAATCAGTTAACAATTCATATTCAATTAACAGCAATTACTTAAGTTTAAAATTAGTCAACAATAATAGTAATAGTTCTGTGTTTAGTAAAAATAAAGGATAGACATGAAAAATTACTTTCAAAACTGAATATAAAATCTCTACACAGTAAAATCTAAAAGGCAAAGACAAAAGAAGGATAAGGGTCAGTTTAACAGTTCAAATTATACACTAATCTTGCAAAACAAACTTTTGATAATGAATACTTATCAATATTCTTTCATTCCTTTCATCCAAGCCTTGAATCGCAATGGAACAAATATTTCATCGGAACTTTCTCCATGAATATATTGTGATTCATACACAAATCCTACGTTAAGACCAGGTGGACCAAATTAATGTAAAAATAAAAATTTTGAGACTTAAAGAACTATTTTCAACTAAGAATAGTCATGTCTTACATGTATCCAATGTGCAAACTAACTAAGACACATAAAGTAAGAAATAATGAAAATAGTACTTGAATCAACTGATGAAAAGATACTGTTAATTTACATGACATCTCAAATCTTCAGCTTCTCTTCCTACTAAAACTACTCAACAAGTTCAGAGCCTACAGAGGGCAAAATTAAGTAATCTGGAATCATCTACAGACTCTACCAGTGGCTTGTCCATGAAATAATTACAAGATAAAACAAAAATATTGACTAAAAAACATGAGATGTAATATAAACTATCTAGTCAGTAAAAATGGTGAGAGGAGAAGGCATGAAAGTCGACCTTTCCCAGAAGGAAAAAAAGCCTCCCCGGAAAAAAGACAGAAATAAGAAGAAACATCTTGCTAGATATTAGAGCTGAGAATCATTTTAAAACAGGAGAACTAAAATATCACTAGAGTAATTTTAATTCTTCTACAAAAGACGAGACTTGGCAGATTGACAAAAGAAGAAAAAATAACTACTCATAACATGGCACAAATGAGGAGTGGAAATAGATCCAAACTCAACAAGTTCTTATATCGAAAATTGGAAAGAAAGCATGCAGAAGTAGGGATGAAATCCTTCAAATTGGATGATAAAAGTAGACAAAGAACTCTGCAATGAACTAATAGAAAATGGCAGCACCTCAAACTAGATAATAACTTATTACATAAACCTATGTTTCACCTATTACATAGGATTTTTCATTGTTGCATTATCTTTTGTTGTTACTCAAACTGGCATTTCACATTGTATAAAAAGAAGCAGGGCTAGAAATGTATTTCATAGCTAATCGAGCTTTTTTATTTGGAAGGTGTAAAGCCCAATTCAAACAGTCATACTTTTCATCTGACAAAAAGTTGAATGGAAAGCTTGATGCAGAAAAATTTGATTCAATAACTGTTGCCATGTGATGACATCATAACATAGGACTTGGGTATTGGGGTATTTCAGCCACCTTCCGGTTCACAAAAATACAGCTTTAATAATGTTGGTTGGAAGATATCGTTTAACTTCCATCCAATTGGCAGATAATTGGATGGAAATCGGAAGGTTAAATCAGATTCAAGTTCTCATTCAACTTTCCGTCCTATTGATGTGTTCATGTGTCAGTATCACACCATCCGCTTTTTGATCCGACAAAAGCGGAAGAAAAGTTGATTGAAGATTTGACCATCTAAATAATGGGAGTTTACCCTTTATTGACAAAAAAAGTTCTTCCTGGTTTTACAATCAAAGCGATCCTTCAGCAAAAGACCTTACAAAAAAACGACCAAATCGGCCTAAACACGGAATCCTACAATTTTCTCAGGGATAAAAGAGAATCTTTCCAGACACTCAAAACTAGTCTTATTTTTTGCCTAGCCCCCAATATTTCGCTTTCATTGAATGATTCACTTTCAAAATGACCTACAGAAGCATAAAAATACAAAAACTCGCCACTTGCGAGCAATCCAGGGGGCGCAGGCAGGTGACCTTGAGACTCGGAACATACAAGGTTCCCGCGCGCTGCATCAACTTTGAAGACTCATAACTCCACTTCTAATCGTTTCCCAAGATGAACTTAGGCTTGTTTTAAACCTTAAACGCTCTACTTTCATTTAGGATTGTCTTTGTTTTGCTTCAAGCATATTGAACTACCAAAAAACTCGAAAAACGAAAATTTACGAAAGGGGGACCTTGTATAATTCCCCCAGAGGTAGGTCAAATTTTTAAATAGTATTAATTTCATACATATATTCTGATAGCTCTTATTTTTCTGGAAATTTTGACACCAAGATCATTTTTCTACAACGTACCGTTGAGAAGTTATGTTACTTCAAAGGTTTTGGTTTTGATCACCTCTCCCCCTTTTCCCCGAAGGCAAGGCAAAAAATAAGACCAGTTTTGAGTGTCAAGAAAGACTCTCTTTCATCCCTGAGAAAATTGTAGGATTCCGTGTTTAGGCCGATTTGGCCGTTTTGTTGTAAAGTCCTTTGTTTCATCTCTGTGGGATACTCCTTTACATCAAAGAACTCTCCTGTTTTTTCTTGATATCAGCATGATGGATCTTTAATCAAGTGAAAATGACACTTTTAAAGACTTTAATTATTAGCAGCTTTCTGAATTAAAGCAATTTAAACTCAGATTATAATTAAGAAAAATGAAAATTATTAAACTACGTTTGAGGAGTGGCCATTTTCGTCAAGGGACATGGTGGGTTCTGCGAAGGATTTGTTTAAGTGCCTGCAGGAATAATAACACAAAACTAGACATGGCTTCTTTTTTTTAAAAAAAAAGAAAAGAAAAGGAAATGGAGGTAGGGTATATTTGAAATATTTCTTATTTTTTCTTCTCATTGGACCTGTTCTTCCATGATGACATAAATTAAAGGTAAAGTGATACATCAAAATTCCATAAGCCTACAGGCACTCTAAGTAATCTAGATCCCGGCCGGGGGGGGGGGGGGGGGGGGGGTTGTAGAGTTTACAGAACACAAGCTGTAGAGAAACTAATGAACCATCATTCTAAGTCTGATTCTCGCGTTGAGTAGATAGCTGCTCGGTAACTGTACCTGTTCAGCGAAGGACTATTTTTTCCACTATTTGGATTCATCACAGGTTCATCACAGTATTCTTCTTCCATTTCACCTACTTCTCCTATACAAGAGTCCGTCAGTGAGGAGGGCTGGTCTAGTTCAGGATATTGCGAAAGTTTCGAACGTAGTATCCATGCGTAAGTGCTGTATCGCTTCAACTAGTAACAAAAAAAATTAGAATTAAATCAAGTTAATGTTTACTTTTCAGTGATTAGTCATTGTTAAAGGTTAGTGGGCACAGTAACTTGATTCTGAACTGATTAAAACAAAATCGGCCATTCTTAGCAGTTTTAGCTTTGAATTCATGATAAAATTTTGCAAAATTCCATGTTTATATAATGTTAAAATTTTTTAAAATTACGCGCCTCTAGTACGAGAAATTCAATGAGCTTCTCGCAAATGAGTTTAAGCATTTACAACTAAGTTGTGGCTAGCTGACTGTGAAATCACACAGAAAACCGATGAAATGTGATAGAGTCAACTACTAGTGGTGGAGATTGTCGCAACGCTAACACTACCTACTTGTAGATTTGCAGTTAGCATTCTTATCACTTGGCAGAGTGATGCGAAAATACCTTAGAAAAAACCACTCACCGTAACCAGGGTTGCCACTGAATTTAGAAAATGAAATCCCGCAACATTTCTCAGATTATCCTGACATTTAAGTAAGATTCCCTGACAGTTGAGGATATACCAGATTGTTAAAAATACATAATTCGAAATAGTTTGCGGGCAAACTTTGTTGTTCGAAATGCCAAATCCATTCTAGAAAGGGGATAAAGGTGTCTTAACAATTTTTCTTCGACACTTTTGTCATTTCTCCTAAGATTTCCAGGTCTTCCCTGACATTTCCCAGTTTTCCCTGGTTGTAGCAACCCTGTAACACCCATTTTGGCCTGAGACAGCGAAAAATCGATGATTACAATGGCAAGCTGTGCAGAAAGTGCACTAACTTTTGAAAACATAATAAATCAGCCTCCTTTTGAATACATTTTGATACGATCAACAATGTAATGGTCAACATGTTGATAGAGATAAGTAACCTACTAGGGGGAACCAGGTACTTACTTCATGATGTAAGTAGGAATTTTTCTCTTTGTAGTTCTGGATTGTTAAAGCTTTGGCACCTCTTTCGGGGGGATGACTTGTATGCTTATCCAACTCTAACTCTAATCGCATCACAGTCTCTTCATGACTAAGCATTTGCTCGCGCTAAAAAACAAAAGACGTGAAAAATTATAAATTTGTAAGGAGAAAAAACACGTTTTCAAGGAAATATTACTGGGTGTAGTTGTATATTTTTGTACGCACGGCTGGCTCTACTCAAAGAACATGTTACTTGCCAAGTTTGAGTTTTGACTCTGTTGTTCAATGTTGTCAATATGTTAAGAGTTTGAGATCTTTTTAATCCTACCATTGACTACACCAAAAAGAGGGCTATCAATTCCCTCAAAATAAATGTCAAACTTTCGTGTTGTTTTTGTACATTGGAATTCTCTCTCCCTTGACCTTCTCTACTAATTCAACTGTGAAGTCAATTCTGTGGTCTTTTTTATGATAATGATTGGAAACAGCCAATTTCATTACACATAATTATTTTCATAATGTCTTCAATATTTTCATTCATTGCATTACACTTACGCTCGAAGCCTCTAACTTTTGTTTCTCTCCTCCTCTCAAAGACAGTCTTCAGAACAGTTGCGCACACTATCACACGAATTGCTGGTTTAAATAAAATTGAGGAACTTGGATGTAAATTACAGAACTTTTTCAACGTTCAAGAATATTTAAGAACTAAAATACAAGGATACATTCACTTATATTAGCGGATTTCTGGAAGCATGACAAACCCTGATAAATACACAGACTCTTCAAACTTGACGTCAAATTTGTCAAAACTATTTCTTTACAGAGCAGGAACAATGTGCACTATCTCCGATGAACATCAGCATCAGACTTGAATGATGAAAAAATTGGACTCACCAAATTTAATTTAGTATAAGTAGTTGGTAACAAGGGTCTTTGGAATTTCTTTTGAGAACCACAGCCTCCGGGTAGAGGTGGTGCTGAAAAACTTGCACAAACAAAATTAATCGTATCTACCCAGGATTGCAGCTCCTTGGAATCACTGAAAATAAAATGAGAAATGAATGAGAAAATTGGGTACTAGAGAAATAGAGAGATTAATGCATGAGTAAATAGTAAGTTTTCAAAACAAAATTGACTGATTCAGGAGTCAGTTGAAATCTTGATAAGTTGCTGAGTAAATAATAAGTTGAAAAAGTTATGAGTAACAGTTAGGTGAATAGTCTCTGTTTGTTTTCTAGGGCTAGTGATAGAGAAAATTAATTAAAAAAATGACAAAAAAGTTTTAAGTTTGGACATATGCTTTTCAAATGATAATTTCTTCTTCGTGTGCTATCAGCCTCTGCTACCCACAAAAAGGGGCGACTATATAACAAGTAAAAAATGCTATCCGGCCAGTGTTCTGCCTCCCTTATATGCCACACGGCCAAATGCATCTAAAACTCAGACTTGGGCGCTGCGCCACCATGAAACCTGTTGGAGACATACGTTGACACACACACAGGCAATTGCTTCAAATTTGCTTTTGCCATGATGCGCAGGTAATAATTTGGCTGGTAAAAAATAGTAGATGGCTCCTAAAAATTGGGCTTTCCAACCGGAGTGGCTCTAAAACATTTTAAGGGGAAGGCAGAAAACTGGATAAGACGTATCAGAAGTGTCAATCACAGAATAAAAAAATCCTCTTTTCCCGTCTTATTTGTCGTGCAAAAGAACATGGGATTTTAAAAAATTTTAGGACTTTCAATACTGTTGAGCAATTTTTGAAAATTCGAGGATGATCAATACATCAAAAAACTACTAAATAGTTCAAGTTTGTTCAAAGGCCTTCAAGGCTTCAAAGACCATGTGAACTACGATGATACAGAAAAGGATACCCGCATACCATGGTTGCCAGATTGTCCGGGTAAAATGTGTATGATTTACATTGGTTTAAATGGGGAAAATACTGATATTTTAGCACCATCTGGAAACAGAGCCGCATACCTGGTTTGAAAAAGGTACTCTGCTTGATCTGCTGTCTGGAGCCGGAACACATGCTGCTTTTTTCTATAATCAGTAGCTTTAGTTGCTAAGGAATGGTGAATGCGTATGGCATTGTGTAAATTATCACTTAGTTGCGTTTTTCTGAACCCATGTTCATCTTTATGTAAATATAAGACAAAATCTCGAAGAGTGCAATAAAACATCTTCCAGCCTCTTTTTCCTAGGGGAGCTAAAACAAAATGAAAGAGAAAAAATTGGGTGAGTGAGTACACACAATTTATCTTTGCTCTCATTGCCAAATTTTTTGGTTAGGATTCAATTTGCAATACAATGGTTACAAAATTTTACCACTACAGTGATTCAACAAGCTATCTGACGTGGTCAAACCGGCATTGCATGCCAGTTCGACCACATAGAAAGCTTGATGTATCACTAAAGGTCATTAACGCATCATTGATGGCAGGGTGCCTCATATCCTTCTGACTTCCTGAAAGATTTCATTCCCAATTACATAGTGAAAAAGACTGACATTCTATCCAGCTACCTGAGAGAGCTTGAAGGTAGGATGTAAAAATATTTTTAAACGAGGTGAAAATAGGGGATAAGATATCTTCCTGGGAAATAGGTGCAAGGTGTCCATGTTACCAATTTTTCTCATTGCCATAGAGTTCACAGTACAAATTTCGGAGAGTTTTCCTACGTTGATTTTAGAGTATGGATTTCCAAACATCATTGATAGGCATTCTGACAGCAAGCACACCGCTCATCCACCATCATCAACCTTGTCCTTTGTTTTATGGTGTTCCTCTGTCCAAAAGAGTTTCAGAGTCATTTAAACTTAGATTTTTGAGAGAGGATCTTTAAAGTAGTAAGGAGGTAAAAAATAAAAAAAAAAAAAAAAAATTAAAAAAACAACCACAAGTGAGGGCAGCTTTTACGATAAACCAAGGAAACTCATTGTTCCTTTAATTTTGAACAGCCCGTGAGAATATGTGCTCTGAGATTTATTTTCAATACAAAATCACATAAAAAGACAATTAAAGGAACATGAAACAATAATAGTACTTACTTCTTTTGCCATTAGGCTCGACGCAACACTTCCGCATTACATAGCCTTTCTTATATTCTATAGTTGATGACATGGACTGGAAGAAACCTTTGTCTGAAGCCATAATCTGACAATTGTCATTGGTAAGACCTACTCCTCCTTTCATAGAACCATTATCTTCGACTTCATCGTCCCTGTGTGTGATTAAAAATAATAGAAAAAAATTAAAAAATAAATTTTAATATCTTTTTTGATAAACAAGTCAACAGAGGTTTCTGACCCCTCATTGATAAAATACCTAGGAGGCAACCTACAACCAAAAATTTTAATTAGTGGCAAAAGTAATAGAAACTGTTTTACAAATTATTCAATCTTTACCAATATTATATAACATATGTAAGTCATTTCCCCCTCCCTCCTTTGTTGGTACCATGTAACTCTCTAGCATATGCATCATTTTTTGTACTTTATTTCTCAAAAATGTTCACTGATCTCTTACATTGACTTTTACGCTGTTAGTTGTGACATGTTATTATTGTAAGTCACTTTTGTTCCCTATGTGTGCACTAGTCAGTTTCCTGCTGCCATGTCAGGGGCCATACACAAGTGTCACCCAAAATGAAAAAAATGATACACGATGGTTTTGAAACGATTATATACTGTACAGAAAATACATATCGACGGTGAAACTACCAAACCACGTATCTCGTTTGCAGTGTTTAAAAATCTACGCTCACATTTTATTTTTTTGAAGTAGACCAAATCAATATCATTCCTTGAAATTTTCACGGAATTTTCTCCACACAAAGAGGAAAAATCACAGACATTTTCAAGACTGGATGTTAAGTAGTTTTTCATTTAAAAAATAAAGTATGACAGGAAGTCTGCGACGTCGCAAACCGAGATACGTGGTTTGGTAGTTTCACCGTCGATATTGTATATGATGGTACAGATTTGTAACAAAGCAGCCTTGATAGAAAAAATTAAAAATTCTATAATGAATTACAGAGACAACTCAGAAAGCTCTCAAAAAGAATTGTGCATGTATCATACAATTTTATACTTACACTGCCCATTCAAGCGAACAATTCTTAATGGCATGATAGGAGGCTTTGAGAACATCTTTGGGGAAGTTCTCCCCATCATCATTTAATTCAGCTAAATTTTCGATGAATTCAGAGCAGGTCATTTTACGTCCAATTATTTTGCCATGAAGATCGGAATTGAGTAGCATAAGGGCACAGGTTAAGGTATGAACAGCATCTGAAATGATAGAGCAAACACAGCTACGTTTAAAGAAAGCAAAGGCTTATAAGTTAATCTTATCCGCATTTACGCATTTTCTTATCAGCGCCTTCTATTACAATTTTAAAGGTAAACACCGGATAAAATTGGTGACTGACCACAGGGATTGCCACTTTGATAAGCTATGTGCACGCAGCAGATTTCACAGTTATGGTATCTGCCTATTTTCAAAGTAACAAAATCCACAGAACTGGATTAGAGCAAAGTTCAAGCAAAGTTGACTAAACATGAAATACACGGATGATGAAATTTGACTGAGAGTATGCAAGTAAGAGAGACACATCTTAATTTGGTTGTTCTGGAATCTCCTGAGACATGTTTTGCCTTCCAGGTAGGAGCTTGTGGCAATTTATCTGAATACATGTATCATTAAATCAAATTTTAGGTATGATGTTTAATTGGTCTCTGGATAACAGCGAGAATATTGATGCATACATATTGACATGCTGTAACAGAGGAAAGCTCCCATTTTGGAAAGAAACAAAGAAATTGAAGGAAAAATCAATAATCAATTGAATACCTTGTGATTTAAAAGCACCAGGATTGCAATCTAGGTAGCGTTTGGAAAAATGAACTAGAACTCGTTCTCGCTCCTGGGTTTCACCTGAGAGGCTGAACTGTTTCAAAAATTTACGTAACGCTACATCTAAAGTATCACCTTCAAAATTGAAGTATTTTAAGAATTCGTCAGCAACTGCTCTGCTAAAATCATTACTGAAAAAATGAAAGAAAACAGTTAAATAGTGTATAGATCCTTCTTGGAGACAATAAACATCATTGATAAGGTCTTACTGTACGTAAGTGAAACAACTTATGTTGACAATATTGGGGAACAAAAGGTAAGATAAACAAAGCTGATAACTGTGCTACCGTACAAAGGAAGAATGCTGCTTGAACCTTTGAATGTTGCCTACCCCCCCCCCCCCCCCGACAAATCAATTATTTTGGAAGAAAATTAGGAATATTTTCTTTGGTTTTTTCAGTTACTTTAGATCTAATTGCAAAAAAAAAAGTTGAAAATTTGAAAAGTTTCCTAAAAAATGGCAACGTCCAAAGGCTCATAGAGTGTTTTGACTTAGCACGATAGTGTGGTCTTGAACTTTTCTGACCATGCTGCTACTTTTATTAAGTAAGTTTATTAAGGAATATGTAGTAAAAAACAAATTGTAAACAAACAGACTGAAAGTTGAATTTGTAATTGTCCCAGAGAAAAATTTTTTGGTACACTGTTTGTTTTACAATAAATTACTATGAGCACATTTTTTTTCTAAAATCAAGAACTGAAAAAAACCCTACCACTTGATCGCAGTATTCCATGAACACTGTTCAAATTTTGCTTCTTTAGAAAACTGAGTACCTAGTAAAAGGTACCTATAGACCAGATATGAATTGAAATACCACATTGTATGTTCTCTCTTCAAATTCTACGAAAAGAGCGATTCAAGTAGCACTGAAAATGGCATTCAAGCCAGGTTGTTGCTTAGGATACATATTTATGAAATTCTCAGATTGGGAAGCTGATAAACTACTTACTTTTTACTCAGATGTCTAGATACATCTGATTTTTTGAAACCATCTAAAGTGAACAGGCGTTTAGCTAACCGCGAGGCAGAAGGGTGATCGACAGCTTTTGGAGAATAATGGAAGGATCGTAGCGACTCAATGTCGCTCTCGTCCTCGGAGAGTCCATTGCTACTCTGCGAGTTTGGTAAAGGAGGAGAGACTGCTCGAGCAAGGGTGGCTGCCCCTTTTGTAAGGGCCAAAAGTTGCTCATCATCTTCATTTAAGGTCTACATGGAAAAAAAAAACAAAATATTTTATTGAATGACACGATAATAATGATAGAAAAAAAGAAAAACAAATTGAGGTGCACAATAGCAATATATAGACAGAGAACATTGTGAGACTTCATATTGTCTACCTTGTGTTTTGATTTTTTAAAAAAAAAAATAAATAAATAAATTAACAGTTTTACGTTATGTTCGATGATATACTGTTGTATGATAGGAAGTATTGCTATGATAAAATTGATGAATGAGACACTGTACCCTTTCATTAAAAATTGATCAGGAAGGCTTCAATCAGAATTAGCGAACTGCGCATCCCATTGACTGACACCCTCTTATTTTTTACCTTTTTAGCTGAAATGTATGCAGCCAAATGCCTTGAAACTTCCTAATAATTTTCCTTTGATCATAAATCACTTTTTCAGTTTCTGCGAATGTGCCTGTCAAACCCCCCAAAAAGTTGCTTGAAAATGACCCCTGAAGGTCAGCCACCACATGAAGTAAGATTGTTAGCAATCAATTTATCATTCAGTAGAGGTGCAACAGCTCAGTCCTTGCCTTGCTGCTGAGAGGGAGCAGGTTCCAGGTGCCCGTTTTAAAGGTTACATGCAATGTTTAATATCAATATTTGAAAAAACCTTCTTCTCTGGCAATCCCCTACAAGAATAAAATTATACAAAATCATTCTTTACAATGGGGTGCTGCTGAAAGAAAAACTCACCAGGTAATTGTCTTAACTTCGTTTTACCAATACTTGTATTAATTGAAAGGAGCCAATTACTTATAATAACTCTACAGAATGTGTCATTCTTGTGAGGAGGGGATATTGGAGAAGAAGTTTTTTGGTAATAATAATATTAAAAATCAAATAGGGTCTTAAAATAATGGCCAGGAACTGGCACCTACAATTTCTCAGCCTCAAGGCGAGCGCTGGGTCACTATGCCACCATTGAAGGGTAAGCTGCAGACCGAAGATCATTCTTAATTAAACAAATGATCATCGGGAAGCATTTTCAGACAACATTTTGGGGAGTTTCAAGGGCCCACCAGCAAAAACTGCGAAGCACCTGTCCATCAGCTTCCTTTAGGCTGTTCATTACTTAAAACCGCATCAAAATTAGAGGTGGCCACTTTTGAGCCTTCAATAGTGACATAAATCTAACAGGTAAGTTCAATGCGAAATTTAAATAAACATTTTGAGTGCTGAAAAACTCATTTACATTTAAGATGACAAGCATTAAAAAAATAAATAATATAAAAAAAAAAAAAAAAAAAAAAAAAAAAAAAAAAACTATGACACAAATTCCACCAAAACTATTTTTTAGCAACTAAGACAGAAAAACATACTCCACACCACTCAGGGATAAATGCCAGTATGCATGGCAGCATTTAACATTTAAAATCAAAATTACATGTTGTGATTGAATGACGGAAATATACAGCATATGTTCTTTCAACAGATAATCCAATAAAAAATAAATAAATAAATAAACAAAACTTTTTAGACAATAATGTACATCAATGTTATTGATATGTAATATATATTAGAGTACGGCTGATTTCACTCATTCTGTACAACATCGAGGAGACACTACGAAACATGAAGCTGCATGGATATTTTTAATTACATTTGCTGGGACCATGTTTTTGATGGATCAAAAAACTTTTTTTTTTTTTTGTAAGAAACTGTTAATTCACTTTAAACTGAAAATTCACCCTTTTCTGCTAGATAAACGGCGGAGTACATACCATGTAAGATGGTTGTTCTCCACTACTAGAGTAATCTTGTTCCTTGTGGCTCCCCCTCCGTGAATTGTTTCGGAAATTAACTTTTGGACTACATCGTCCTTTCACCTAGATAAAAGAAATAGATAAACATTCACTCGGTCAGCAACTGGAATTATCTCACAGAGGAGCTGTAAAATTAAAGTCAAATGTCCCATTCTATTTCTTTTACTGTGAGCAGTTTCAAAATTAATTGATGTGTCGGGTACCTTTGTTGAGGAGTTTGGATGAGAATCTGCTTGCACAGAAAGGATCACACATATAACTACCACCCAAGATAATCTCTAATTCTGACTACAGTAAAAAAATCATACCAATGCACAAAAAAACAACAAGTCTAGAGTGTTACATACATGTAGATTTGACAACACACAAGAGGGATAAAATGAAATGTAACTTAAATTCAATTTATGGTTGCATGTTAACGACTGGTATCAGGTTGCCACTCAATATTTTATTGATTTCCATGGTTTTTTGCGGCTGAAAATGAGCCTGTGACGGCTCTTCTGCCTATTTTACAATAAGAGACTACCATTTCTGGTTCATCTTTGAAAACTCTTATCTGCATACGGAAGCAAATGGCACGCATGTTGTTTTTATATCAGCAAGAGGTACTGGATCCTTGGTGTAAAGTGCAATGCAATTATCGAATTTCGAGTGTTCAACACGGCAGATTAAAGCTTCAAAGAGTCTTTTTCGAAACCTTTGTGCTTTTCAATTGCAAACTTTAAACCGTCAAAAGTGCAAGCAGTCTAACCAATAGCTTGATGTTGAGTTTTTCAGCGTTTATAATAAGCTCCCTTCTCCTGCAGACAGTCTGATGATCATAAAAATAGAGCATGCAATTCATTTGAACTCAGCACAACCTGCTACATAGCTGCCAAAGTAGTTTTTATTCGTATTTGTTAGCAATATTTGACCACACATTATCACAACAAACATTAAAACGTTTTTACACCCTAGAAAAAATTGAATAATAAAAGAAAAAAAATCTCACTCACCTGTATCACTATTCGATGATCACCGGAGTCGCCATGGGCATTCTCATTTCTTTGCAACCTACAACTGCCTCCTTTGGTCGATTCACTGACCAAGAGTGTAGAGTCGCTATCACTAGGGTCTGAGATTTCAATGTTGAAGTCTTTTGAATTGAGGATTTCCGAGTCCTCCTGGAAGTCCGGACTGGAGATGTTCGAGATTGCTTCCGACTGACTGAGGTCACCACCGTTATTGACTAAACTACTGCTAATATTTTGATTAGTGCTGCCAATATTGGCATTTGATTGAGCTTGGAGCGTTTTCTTCCGCTCGTGAGAAGAGGATGAGGATGAGGTTGAAGACATGACTGAAGAGGATACGCTTGTTGGCGATGCTGGTGATGATAGTGAGTGATTCTGCGATGAGGCATTATTATCAGATGAGTTATTTGAGACTGAGCTGGAGCTATTTTTCATTTTTGTGCCTGATTCTGTTGTGTGATATGACCATACCTATGAAAAGAGGAGACGAACAAATCTTAGACAACATAGCTTTTTTTTTTTCAGCACTGGGAAGTAAATAGATGTGGGTTGATTAGGACTCAGAGGCTGGAAGCAACTTTTAGAAGACACAACTTTTTCCTCAGAGTGCTATAAACCCTTGATCACTCACATTACACTGCTGCAGCCGAAAAAATTGTAACAGCAGCAGCAGTCATGATAATGAATCTTTTTTTTAATTAGAGAGAAATGTTGGAATGCACGCTCTAGAGAGAGGAAATATCAAGTTAGGGTGTATTTTTAATTTTTTGCAAAGATAGGAATATATCCTAAATTGTAGCAGCAAGGATGCTATTTGTTACTAAATTCACCGAAAAAAATAATATGCTGTTTTAGCATCTAGGATGCCAAAAATGTGTCTGGTGATCCCAAGATGCTACCTTTACTGCCCCCGCAATTAATTTTACATCCTGTGAATGCAAATTCAACTGCGGGGCAGTAAAGGCAGCATCTTGGGATCACCAGACACATTTTTGACATCCTAGATGCTAAAATAGCATATTATTTTTTTCAGTGTTGTAGCAGCCAATAGCCTTCTGTCTGCTTTTTTCTTCCTAATTCCTCAAAAAACTATAGAAAGAGATTTCAACTAAAAAAATTGAGAGTGCTAATTCATTAAATAGAATTGAAAGTTATTTCAGGGTACCTGATTTTATTTTAATGAAAGTAGTTATTTTTCAAGTTTAACAACTCGTTGTCTAATAATAATAAAAAATAGTTATAGTCTGTTACAGCTAAAGTAAGCAGATATAATCCAGTAAATTCATGACAACTACCTAACATGACAGGCTGCAGTTGATATTGAGCAGATTATGACATACCTGGAGAATTTTGTGTGCAATTCTTAATTATCATTTCTTTCCAGTCTTAAATTAATTTTGCTGACTTAAACTCTTTAGCAGAGTTATTTTACCGAGGAAAATGCAAGGGAATGAATTCACTTGGCAATAATCTTTAAATTTAAGAACAAGAAGTTTACCCTCTGATCAGCTTCGCCCTCAGAGTCTGGTCTCGTGTCTAACAGAGTATTTAATGAAGAGGTAACATCATCATCAAAGTCAATTGATACTGTAGATAAACTATTTGAATTTTTGTTCAACTGCAAATGGTCTTCAGACTTGGAGGTCCTGACTACATACGATGAGGAGGCGGCGTCTGAGGAGCTACAGACGGGAGCAGCTGTATTGGATGTGCCGATTGAGCTAGGAGGAGAATTACCTGCTGATGACGAAATAACCTAGACAAAGTAAACAAGTGGATCATTAAATAAATAGAGTTCACAGATGTACATGCTCAAACAGACCAATTTTAACAACACACTTTTTCCACATCATATTTTACAATATTTTCAGAATATCAAAGAATTAATATTAGGTTTATTCAGACTTAGAATTCAAGAGGTACCTTGGAAATTCAAGGTTATGGACTTGGATTTTAGAATAATCTCATTAATTCGGAAGGGTACTCGATTTTACAGTCATAAAAATATAAATACAATGTGACATACTTCCAAGTACATGCAAAAGCAGGTACATTACATCGTTTTTACACAAACATTTTTCTTGGGTCATTGTATTTTAGGGTTTTTCGATCATTCCAATTTTATTGATTTCAGCTGAACCAAAAAGTAAAAAAATTAAAAACTCTCGACTCTTGACTTTAATTTTTTTCCATAAAAATGTTTTTCACACACAATTTTAATACGAATTAGTTCCTCCTGACTGGAACCTGGGAGCAGAAACTGCTTCTTAGGACCACATGCATGTTCAAAAGGTTGATACAAAGAGACGATCAGGGAGAGAACATGAAGGTACTTTACTGATTGGTCGGAGGGAAAAATCTCAAGGTTCAACATACAAATTTTCTGACTTTGATTAAAATAAAATTTAAAAACTCACTAGTCAGAGAAAATTCGAAACGCGCGTCGGATTGTTTCGAATTTTCTCTGACTAGTGAGTTTTTAAATTTTATTTTAACCTTTGACCTTTTAACCATTTGGTCTGGTACTTTGAAAATATTTGATCATTTCTGACTTTGGCCCAACTTTTCAAGAATTTATCCCTCTGTCTTGAAATATCTCAATGAAACAAGTAGGTCTTACCTCTTGGTGATTTTGTTTTTTACTGTGATGATGATTGTTCCGAGACTTATCAGACATATCTATGGGACTGGTCGGAACTGAGTGGTAATTACTATAGTTATTATTGTTGTTGTGGTGATGCTTGAGCAAAGAGTCAATTTTCCTTGAATGTTTGGGCAAGAGTGAGACTTGCTGGTTCCGTGTGAGTTTCAAGACACGGTCGCCCGTCATCATAAATGCTTCGAATCTTGGCTGTTGGTGACTGTTTTTGATTGGCTCATTCTCCAGGTCTACAATGCCTTGTGACCTAGTAACCTCGTTGACAGGCAAAGGATGCTGTGATGGAGGAGGCACTGGTGAGTCATTGGGGCTAATGTGATTTTTAAACTTGTCGTCGACCTTTTTCGCAGGTTGACTCGAGTTGACCGATGATTTTTTTTCACAGGGAGTTCCATTGTCCACTATTCGATCTACATGCGACTCTGGAGAGGAGAGGTAACTCCTTACTTTAGCTTTGATATTTGGATCTGGAAAAAAAAAAAAAAATACACTCCTATTAGCATTGTACAAAAATAATTTTTAGATAATCATCGTATTATCTAATGTTACCATGTAAAATTAATGTAATTTGTTTAGTCTTAGTTTTAAACCATGTAGATACATGCAAGGAAATACTTGTAGTAGTTACGTTATATTTGAATAAAATTTCTTTAAAAAAAAAAAAAAAAAAAAAAAAAAAAAAAAAAAAAAAAAAAAAAAATAGGTTGAATGGTGAGAAGAAAAAGAAAAGAACATCACGATAAAAATTTGATAAGTTTTACAGCTTAGCAATATTGAAAGAATCAAAGCCTTATTTTTTTCCATATTTGAATTACCTGACATTACAAAGGCTAAGTTAAGAACCAATAACAAGCTGCCTTTTCCTCAGACCAATAACAAGCTGCCTTTTCCTCAGGAACAGATGGAAAAAGGAAGATTGACCTTACAATAAGTTTATGGTATGGATTCCATACCAATTGTGGAATTTTCCATTTCAATCCTTTATGAAATTACGGCAGTAATGAAAGGAGGGGAAGTGAAGGAGAAGGAGTGAAGAAACAGATAATACATTTCTTTGGAGGCTGCTTTTACGGTATTGATTATTTACATTTTATTCCTCCAGCAGGTCGATTGTTGAATCGTTATCGAATGATCTCGATCGATAAATCCCTATCTTCACAATGCAATATATCGATCAAGGTTATTCGATAACGATTCAACAATCGACCCGCAGGAGGGGATGTAATGGGCCAATAGACAAGGTCTAAACTAGAAGGAAAAGGCACATGTTTTCTTTTCAAAATCTTCAGTAGAAAACGATTTATACGATAGGAAGTTTGATAATAAAAACCTGAACGAGATACTAACAAGAAGTTTAACCAAATCAAATGGAAGTTAGATTATAAAAATGACGTTATTTGTATT
Source organism: Bemisia tabaci (assembly GCF_918797505.1). Lineage (NCBI taxonomy): Eukaryota > Metazoa > Arthropoda > Insecta > Hemiptera > Aleyrodidae > Bemisia > Bemisia tabaci. The sequence continues at coordinate 15,033,250 of NC_092793.1, read as the reverse complement.
TTTGCCACAAAACCAATTTTGATTGGAAGCACATGTATATTGTTCAAGCTTTTATCTCCAGACTTTCTGTTGTGTAAATCGTTTTCTGCTTATGATTTTGAAGCGAAAATATGTTGTTCAGTGCTCCAGTTCATACCTTGTCTACGAGTTTATAGTATATGCCAGTTGCTTTTGCATCCTTCATGGGGGGGGGGGGGGGATGCGTAGAATGATGATTTTAAATGATTTTTTCTTTTTTTTTTGCAGCGACACAGTTAGTTAGAACTACAAAACTTGCACAATTGCAAACCCTTGAGGTTAACATTTAAAAGGCTGTCACTTTGAAATGGAAAAACGGGAGCTTCAGGTAAACACCAAGAAGGACTTGATTATTAAACTGTAACGCTGCAAAGTTTGACCTGACCAATTATTTGTTTAAACATTACAAATAAATGTTTCACTTCGAGAAATCCATGAAATATTCATCAAATTACGAAGGAAATTCACGACTCAATTTAAGAAGCACACTCGCAACTATTACAGAAGAAAACTTATTTTTTTGGTCATCAATGATATATTGTTATTTACGAGTGCCGTGTAAGCAACACAAAAACCAGACAGTGAACAAATTATTCCATAAAAAAATTATTTGATTTAGATTTTATTAAGTTGCAATGAATTCACAATAATGATTAATAAGCCACAGTACCTCTTTTGAGTTTCAGGACAACAGGATTCTCCGACAATCGTAGGCATTTTAAAACTGTAACAGACAAGACAGAAATAGAATTAGAGATAGATTTACACAGAAAAATTCCCAACAATTATTAATGAACATGCGTTATGAGAGTCTGCATTAGTTTGAGTTATATTTTGACGCAAACGCACTTACATTTCGGACTGAATCAAATACCTTTTAAAGTCATACACATGCGGAGAAAACTGCTCAGAAAATTACGGTGAAATGTTTTTGCAGAGTCGCAGCTAACGATAAGCTCGTATCAACATACTTCCGTACACACGCTACGCGGCTCAGTCCCAGCAAATACTACTAAAAATCAGCGGTTTCCTCCATAAAAACAGAGAAAAATTGTTTACGGACGTTCTACTCAGAGACAGAAAAAAAAAATTCTCTTCGATTTGAACACTATTTTTTCAAGGAAAAAGATTTTTAGAACAGGTTCAAAAGAAAAAGTGTAGATTTTAACACACTATCAGACAACTGCGGTACGCGGTATCTCATCAAGATTGCCAGATTGTACAGTAAAATGTGGATATTTTACATGGGTTAAAATGGAGAAATGTGCTGATTTTTAGCACTATCTAGCAACAATTTATCTCATGTGTTACTCATACGTGCGAGAGCAAAGGTTAGGGTTCGACTTGACTTCTAGTATACGTAGATAACAATCTACTTTCCGATTAATTGATGAAATTAGTTGAGAAAAAACACATTTTTCAACTTATTTCGGATACGTCACATGTGTTGTTGATTTTCCTATTAAGATTGATGCTCTTGTAAGGGCGTTCCTTTCCGATGAGCCCTATCATCAATTTTCATTGGTTAATTTTGTTAGTCTTAAGGTGCTGTTCCAACTCGAAGGGATCGCATTTGGGCTAGTGCGCACTGGAATACACCGCACAGTGAACCGGGTCAATAGGAGAGGTCGGACAAAATTTGGAAACTTTAAACGCTCATAACTCCGTTTATACAAAGCTTGGAGGCTCAAAAAGTGGTTCCAATGGTTTTTTCGTAAAATTTTCCTCAAGAAGCACCCATTGAAATTTAAAATGAGACGAAATAAACATCAAAATTTTCAGGTTTAGTCAAATATATTTCAAGTCCGACCTCTGTAGTTGACTCGATCCACTGTGAGTCAGTTGTAAATGATGACCGATTTCGTAGATTAACAATGATTACTGGTGCCCAACATCGCTGTTTAGCACATATGTTTAGTACAAAACAATTTTTGGGGCATTTCATTAAAAAAAAAAAAAAAAAAAAAAAAAAAAAAAAAAAAAAAAAAAACCTGAGCAAACGGTGAAGTTTGTGATCTGGAATAAGTCTAAATCGACGGCTTCATTTTTTTCTATGAGCTGTAGACGATGAAACAACGCTATGCTATTCACGTGAAGTTGAGACGTGTTCAATTTTCGAAACTTCACACTCACCGGAAAACAGGGAAATATTGCCTACATTTGATATGAGGACTTGTGAAAGCGCTTACAAAAGATTCGGCGCTGGGCAGCGCTTGCACAATGCCCTAGCGGGAGCTTTATAGCCGTGAAGAGAATGTTATTTAACATTTCCTAGAGGAATGATGTAATTTTACCTATTCATTCAATATTAAATCACTTAATCAATTCACTTCAAAATCAATTCACTTAAAAATGGATTAATTCATTTATTAATAAATAAAATCAATGTTTAAGATGTTGAGGAGAATCAAACGCACCGTTGAAAATATCGGAGTGAGATCCGGAATGCATTTCACACCGAATTTTCGGGAATTATGGGTTCACTTGGTCAGCGTGTTATTTCTGAAAATTTTATGAAAAATCATACCCGGTAAGACTTGGGTTCTTACCCTGTCAAGTGCCCTATTCAAGTTGATTTAAAAGCGATTCTTCAGCGGGGAATATCCAATATAGAAATTCAATACAATATATAAAATTCCCTGGCACATTCTGGTGAAGGTCCCTCAAAATTGAGGATATGTCAGGTCAGATGCCTAAAAAGACATGATTTGAAATAGTTTCCAAAGACAATTTGTTGTTCGAAACGTCAAACCTATTCTAGTGAGGGAATAAAGGAGGCTTGAAAATTTTTCCCGGACATTTCCGTCATTTTCCAGGGAGTCTACTACAGCAGGCTGACCAAAAATCAGTACTTTTCCAGTATATCCCAAAAAATTCAGTACCTCCTCAACAGAAATTTCAGAACTTTTTCAGTGCCTCCATTTGACGAAATTCGAAAAATTTCAAGGATTTGAATTTCTCGCTCTAATTGCGACAAAAATGCCAAAAAAATTAAACAAAATTCCGGGCTCCATGCGAAATTTCCGCACTTTTTCAGTAGCTCCGGACCATCCTTGAAAAATCGGTACTATTTCCGGACTTTCCGGAAATTCCGGACTTGTAGACACCCAGTTTTCCTTTACATTTTTATCATTTTTCCTAACATTTCCAGGTTTTCCTTGACTTTTTAAATTTCCCTGACATTTTCCGGTTTTCCCGGTATACCCTGACTGTGGCAACCCTGTACTATTTCTTACTGTGTGGCCTCTTGGAGAAGTAACTTGCTTACTTGAAAGGAGTCCAACGATGAGGAGCAAGGAAACCAACAACAAACTTGGGAACTCGTAGAAAGCGTACGGAATAGGAGGGCTCGGAGGCAGCTGACGCCCTGAATCCATCCTGCACCAGAACGCAATGACCGGCCATGATTCACTCGAGCACACGATTAAGCTGACCGATCAGTGAAACAAACTTATCGCCAACTTTTCTCCCTTTTTTTTATCAGTGCCGTGGCGTGCTTTGCGATAAATCGATTGATCTCCCATTTAAATCTATTGAAAAGGATCGATAAGCAGGGTGTTCGCACCGAACACCTTAATAATCGATTCTTTACCATGGCTTCAAATGGGGAGATATCGATAGTCGATCATTCACGCTTTGCCTCTGTTTTATTCGCGGCTCCTCTGCATAATCAAAGCTAGAACGACGCGGCGGTATACAAAACGAGTTGACGCAATATACTTGAGAAGAGCGGGGCGGGTCGATTGGGCAGCATTTTGCTGTTAGGAACTATTAAAACTTTAAAATATTTAAAAAAAAAAAAAACTCACGCTTTCACAAAGAGAATACATCGATTATATGCGATATACAAATGCGATACATCGATCAACATCGCTCAATAACGATTCAACGATCGATTGAGAAAATGAACTTATTGTTAGAATGCGCCCAATGCTAGCAGGATGTCTACCAAAACAGGTTAAAAATCAGTGCTTTTACAGTACTTTTTCAGTACATTCCCAAGGAATTCAGTACCTCATCAACAGAAAAATGCAATAATTTTTCAGTACCTCTAATTGACGAAATTCGAAAAATTTCAAAACTTTAAGTTTCTCTCTCAAATTGCGACAAAAACGAGAACAAAATGAAAAAAATTCCGGACCTTCTAATGGAATTTCCGCACTTTTCCAGTGCTTCCAGACCGCTCTTAAAAAATCAGTACTACTTCCTGACTTTCCGGAAATTCCGAACTTGTAGACACCCTGTCTAGCCTCAAATTTTGATGACGCGAAGCGCTCCTTGGGGGTTGGGTTACGTGGCGTTCGAAGGGTGGCGGGTTATTGATTAAAGCTTGAACTTGAGTCCGAAAATGTAGCCCATCCCCTCACGCTTGACTGGGACTTGGAACTCGCCCACGCGGACCCCTTCGGAGATCTCAACCTACATCTGGTCAGTTTCGAGATATTTGGAATAAAAATAAAGAGCTTATAAAAGTAAAGTTGAACTTTCGATCATGATTAACTCGATGATTCCAGAAATAATATGAGCGCGAGAAGGCACACAGCATCTCTCAGATTAGAAACAAAGATGTTGACGTTACGTCACAGAAATCGGTGTTTCTTTTCGTAGAGCGAATTAGACTCAGTACAGAAAGAACATTGAGACAGACTTTTCCCTTTACAAAAAAATTATGATATTTTATCTGAAAAAAGGAGGAGAGGATAGGAAACAATTTGGAAGCGATTTCATATTTACTGATGACTTCCATGAGTTGATCTCGGTCCGCAACTTTTTTTTGGGTACTCATCATCAAGTTAAGTTACTCATGGTAACTGTGTTTAGCACTTTCACTGCTCTCTCTTTCTTCCTATATGATCTGTACCCCCTCCTTTTCTCCCTTCCTTCCTTTCCGCTTCTTAAAAAGACTGTACAAAAAACGAATGTACGTACATAATAACTTATTTAATGTTAAAAGTATAGCCAAAGATCCTTAAGGTCTATTTATGTTACGTATTGATATTATAAATAAATACTTTCAAAAATCATCAAAAAAAAAAAAAAAAAAATCAACCCCACGAATGAATGAACTAGATTCTTTTAATACTACGCTTTAGAACTGACATAGAAAAAAATCCGAGAATACGGCAAAAGAACGCAAAACAAGATCTTTAAGCTGACACTTCGAAAACGCGACGAAACGACGGTAATGTCGATCGGTTAAAATTTCCTTCAAATAACGATATAGGCAATAAATCGGCGTTGATGCGCGTTTAGATGCATCGCGTTTTAGAGGTACGTTGGCGCGACAAGGTAAGAGGCGCAATTGAATGCTTTCGATCTGCCTACGCAGGTAATTAATGCATTTATTATCTCAGAATATAAGAAAAACAATATTCTGTTATGATTAGAAATAATATCATTTAGTCTGGACCATTTATTTGTCTGCATACGTACGAGGGGAAAAAATGAAACAACAGTAGCAAAGCACGCCAAGTTTATGCTTGCATCCATCGATGATTCTTGAAAAGCTGGGGGTTGATGCTTTCTGACGCAAAAGGATTCATAGCGCGCCGATATTTTCCACGAATCGCATGAGATTTTCGTCTGCATCGATACCCGGGAAAACGGAGAAGGGTAATTTCTAAAAATACCTACGGTCGAACTGCCATGCGCCGAACGCCTGATTCTCGGAACACCTGGCAATCTTCGAGGACCGTTTGCTTTCGATTTTAATGTTAAAGTTGCGAGTAATAAAACAACAATTGAGGGGCTTGGAGGAAAAGGCGCATAAGTGCAGTTCCTGCTATTTCAAGAAATACGTGTTTGATGTATCAAATTTACATGGAACCTCATGGCGGGAAGGAAGTTTAAACTCACTTTTTGATGCTTAAAAGTTGGATTTGAGTCGTGAATTTTTGACAGAACATACTTTCAAACTATATTTAGTCGAGTTCAAACTTCTCTGTAATAAAAAACAACCTAAAAAATTGCACTTTTCAGTGCCCATCTGGCACTGATTATTCTTCCGAGCAAACCCCGATTGATCGATTAGTGAATTTCGATTAATTAAAGCAATCGATCGTCAAAACTAAGCAAGATAACCGATCACGATTAATCGACTATATTAAATGGACTACATTTTGCAATTAGGAGCTATGCGCTTTCTGCCTCATCCATAAAAACACCCATCTGAACGAGGAAACTAATGGAGCATATATGTTGTTCGAAGAATGTGTCAAAAATAGTTCCCAATTGCAAAATGTAGTCCGCATAATCGAAAATCTCTTGCGTTATTCAACTATAATTACTGCATTTGTTAACGTCACTCAGTGAGTGCAAGACTGAGGGAATAATTGTTTGGCGTGACAACGACTCGAACTTTTAAATTCGCACCTGTTGGGTGGCGTCCTTTTAACCGAATACCTGTCGTGAGCATCTGGGGCGCAATGATAGATGGACGATCGGACAGGATTTCCACGGCGCGCTGCGCGATAATTGGCGTTTTTGTTCGCGCGCGTGGGAGAGCCCAACTCCGGTCACACCGGCGTCGATGAACACGCTCAGCAGAGATGTAAAATTTGAAATTTCAAAAAATTTCGAGGAATTTTTGGATCCGAAAGCTGAAAATGGTCATTCTTTGGGCTCAAGCTAACATCAGGTTACAATTATTTTAATAAAAAAAATTTTAGTTCAAAGAAGTGTCCATTAGAAGGGTCGATCAATGCAACAAATCTCTCTAATCAAAAATAGGGTGTCTCCGAAAATAGGCTGGCCTAAAATCAGTACTTTTACAGTACTTTTTCGGTACATTCCCAAGAAATCCAGTACCTTCTTAACAGACAAATTCAGTAATTTTTCAGTACCTCCAATTGACGAAATGCGATGAACTTCGAAAATTTGAATTTCTCGCTTACAATGCGACAAAACAGACAAAAAAATGAAAAAATTCCGGACCTTCTTGCGGAATTTCCGCACTTTTTTAGTACCTCCGGGCCGCCCTTAACAAATCAGTACTATTTCCGGACTTTCCGGAAATTCCAGACTTGTAGACACCCTGAAAAAACGAAATTTATTCGAAAGAAACATCAAAAATGATCGTTTACTGCTTAAGACTCGTATTTAGTGTTGGTTCGCCGTCTTTGATAAAACTGAACGAATGGGGACTTTTCAGAAACACTGCAAACGAGATTCACTTTTGTGCAGTTTCACGCAGTGGCGTCATTCCCCCCTAAGTTATTGACAAGCCCCCCCCCCCCTATTTCATTACTTAGCAGCCCTCCCCCATAAAACAGCCGCGGATTTCCAGGGGGTTTGCGCGGACTCCTTCCAGGGGGTGTGAGCGGGTGGGTCAGAAAATACATCGCCATTTCTCGATCTCGGATCGGCGGTTCCTTGGAGAAGTGGCAACTGCAGCGGGCCCCGCGATGCACTCGATTAATCATGGAAACAATTACGGAATCACTGTGTAACATCGTCGCGTCGCCGTCGCATAACATCGCGACGTCACTTGTCGCTCACCGCTCCACTCAGCGGTGTCTGATGCTCATTCGGGTCAGCCAGAAAACGGGTAGGAAGCACGGCGACGCACAATGGATCGAGTCAATAGGGAAGGTCGGACAAAATCTGGAAAATTTAAAAGCTCATAACTCCGTTCATACAAAACTTTGAGGCTTTAAAAGTGGCTCCGTTGGTTTCCTCCTGAAATTTCCTCCTAGATGCACCCCTTCAAATTTAAAATATGACGAATTAAACATCATTTGCAGTTTTAATTAAACACTTCATGTCCGACCACTCTGATTGACTCGATCCACTGTGCGCCGGCTCGTTATTATCTCTGCCAACCTGAGGAAAAACTTCGTATCGACGTTCGCACATTCCCAAATTTTTTTCGATACAATGTTTGCTTTGGGAAAAAGTGATCTACGTTTCTCCTTAAAATTTTCAGATATTTTAGATTGAATTGCGGATGAAATTCTCTGGAAAATTGGATTAAAAGTATTTAAAAGTTTTCCTGAAAATCCAAGTTCTATTAAAGGAAATTTGGCAATGTCCAAAGGCACATATGGCGTTCATTCTTACCACGGCAGATTTGGTCGAGGGATGATTGCACAGAGTTTAGCAGAAAGGAACAAGTGAACAACGCTTTCGTCGCCGTTCGAGGAAATGGAGATCTCGATTCGCGAAGAAAGAGCCATTTTTGTCGCGTTGATTCGATGAATCGGATTTTGAGGTTTCCAAAAAAAACTTTCTGGACCAGTAGGGGAGAGGCAAGTACTACGTGAGGCATTTTGGCCAACTTTTCGACCCCTTCTCTCCATTTTTAAGGTATTTATAGAGCAATTTTTGTCGCGTTGATTCGATGAATCGGATTATGAGGTTCCCAAAAAACTTTATGAATCAGTAGTGAAGAGGCAAGTCCTACGTAAGGCACTTTGACTAACCTGTTGACCCCTTCTCTCCATTTTTAGGGTATTTCTAAGACACCCTCCTCATCCCCCTTATAACCGAAAAAGCTTGACATATGATTTCATAATTACTTTCGTAAGTTTCATTACATAACGGATTAGAAAATAAATTTAATAGATTTATCGTTAATTAAGGTAATGTTATGTGATAGGAAAAATGATTTCCTAAATAATAAGGATGAATCTAGTTTTAAGATACTTCCTATCATAGAGTATTTATTCGTTTGAGGTAAACGCGTTGCTTCAATTAATAAATTAAAAAAAAAAAAGACTTGAAGTGAAAGGCTTGCGTATAGGGCTGGACTTGACCACCTCCCCCCCCCCTACTATTCAAATCCAGTAAGGCAAGCTCTCCCTCCCCCTTAAAAGGTTACGTTACATTCGAATGACCCCATATGACACCACAATCCGACATTCCAGGCGAGACAGATGCAATAGGATTAAAAAAAAGGAGGAAACACGAAAGCAAAGCAAACAAAAGGAGGAGGAAGGAATTGCAATTAAAGAGGGGACAGAACCGCAGGGACTATTTTATCGATTTAATCAATTGTGGCGAGCGGCCCCGCGGCGACACGACACCGCGAGATGCACGCCGCCGCCGCACGATGGGATGAGTCATTTGGCGAAGTCGGACAAAATGTGGAAACTTTAAAAGCTTATAACTCAAAACAAAATTTTGAGGTTTTAAAATGCCTACAGTGGTTTCCTCTCCAAATTTCTTTACAAACGAACCCCTAAAAATCTAAAATTTGTCGAAGTACACATCGAAATTTGGAGTTATAGTAGAAAAATCCGTGTCCGATTTCTCCTATCGACTGGATCTACTGTGCGCCGCCACGGTCGCGCACCCACCCGATGACCCCCGACCCGCTCGATGACTCAATCAAAGCTCTCATCCTCCCGGCATGGCATGGCAGTCGCCACGTTGAACGACTTGTATCCAGTCATTGAGTCGCAACCAAATTAAGCACCCCAAGAGAGTCACGGCCGTCGCTAAGGAAAATTGTCACCCGCGCGCATTGTAAATTTGGCGCCCTTCCTCCTCTTACCTGGATCGATTAATGGAAGAAGAGGAGAAACGCGAGGTATGGAAATAAGTCAAATAAAAAGAAGATAAAAAAGAGGAAGTAAAAACTTTTAAAAAAATAATAATAATAAGAAAAAGACAAAAAATATGTAGCGGAAGAACAAAAAGGGGATGGTGACGGGAGAGGAAGGAGTAGTAGTGGGAAGTAGTAGTAGTATGAGTAGTAGTGGGAAAGAGTAGTAGTAGTAGTAGTGCTGGTAGTAGTAGAATATATTCATTTTTTAGAGGTGTCTTACATAATTGTTAGACGAACAAAAAGAAGATGAGACGAAAAACGCGATAAGATAGAAGAATATAAGATGAGAAAGACGAAGAAAAAAAATATAAATAGGAAACACATGAAGTAGAAAAAGTTGAGAAAAAAATACGATGAAGAAGAAAACAAAGAGAATGACGCAGATAAGGACGAAGAATGGCTGATATGTCGATGAATCGAGGGCCCCACTCATAATTAGTGGGTGAGAGAAAGAGCTTTCTACATTGATAATTGAAAGATTATTGCGAGGTTATTGTAACAGTAAATTCGCAAGTATTCGACCACATTCTTTCAAATATTGTTGACATAAAGAATTTTAAGTTCCAGAGTGATTTTTTCAATTGAACTATGCACGAAATTATTCTTAAAATATAGGCAGAAAATTTTGTACTTTCAATATTCTAATGATTAAATTGCCATGAAAATGTTTAAATTTCATTTCGAAAACATGTTGCTATTATGTCGTCATCGAGAATATCCTGACAATCTTGAAAATATATACTCTTTAATGTAAAGTCATAAGAGTAACGCATAACGCCTCAAGCACGAAGTGCTCGGGGAGGTCGGACCGCGAAGCGGTCAGGGGAGACTCTCTAGTATGGAAAGAGTGCAAGGTGCAGGATATCAAAGTGACGCCAATGTGGGGGCGACTTACGCCCTCTAACCCCTACGGATTTACAAGCTGTCGTTAGGGGCCTCGGACAATGTAAGACTTATGTACACAGAAACCTCATAAAAAATAGCCCTCCTCCCTATCTCCTCACCCCCGATTCTTCCGCTTGCTCGCATGTAGTTTGATACCGAGAGCGGGAGGGCGAAATCCCCTCCCACCCCTCCGAGATTCGGGGGTGAGAGGGGCTCCGAAGCCGGTTATCGGATAAATCTAGGCTCCGTCTAATTTTCAGCTTGGGTGCGACTGCGATATCATACGGACTCCATCCGCGAGCGGGGGAAAGTTAGTTCGAAAACAAAAGGTGAAGGGTTGAACGTTTGAGCATACACGCATGCGGATGGATTTCAGACCGCACACTTGAACTTTTGCGAGAGGGAGGGAGGGGGGTGGTTAGCGATCGATGAACAGTATTATCGTTGCAAAAAAGCGGTGGTGATTCTCGCGGGTTGGAACTTCGTTTTTCCCATTGGCGGATCCAGCGATTCGGCAACAACGGATTCCCTGCATTTAAACCTATTGGAATAAATCGATTCTTAAAGGAGCCAGGTGCTCCGACAAGAATCGATTATTTAGCATAGGTTTAAATGGTGAAAATTCGGTGTTGCCGAATTGCTGGATCCGCCTCTGATTTTTCCTCCACTTGAATTCATTATGCGTAATCGAAGTCAGTTTCGATAAAATATCGATTCTTTCTACATGCCTTCAAAAGGCAGAGAACCTGCCGATTTGCGAGAGTCGCGACCGCGGGTTGGTTATCAAAATCGATAGACAAAGCGAAACGGGAGCGAATCGATTGGTTGCGACGGATAGTTGCAATAGACGAAGGAGGTAAGTAATAGACAAACCAAAGACGATTCCTGAGAAACTCTACATTGAGTTCATCATTTTCTCCTTTCGTTTGTAAGAACCACCCATTTCAGCTGATAGGTGTGCTGCATTTTTCTGCAATTTCAAGGATCAGCCCGCAGTTTTGATAAAATATTTTTGCAGTTTGACCGTCAATGCAGTGTTTGCTCCCTGTGCCCGGTGTACCGGTCTATTCTGCAGAAAGCCAACATTCCTTCTCAAATCTGACATCGGAGGTTGCAACGAGGAATACAAGCGGCAGAGATCCGGAGCGAATTCAAATACAAACGGCGAAAGTTCCACTTTTAGCTTCCTCCCCCCCTCTCTTACTCCTCTCCTCCCTGCTGCTGTAACTCCCCCATCGGGATGCGCTGTGAACTTGGCGAACTTGACTCTTGTCCGCTAGCTGCGATCGCGTGAGTAATTTTAGAGACGTGCTCCCTCAAGTTATTCAACTCGAGGCAAAGCTCAAAAATGCGCTCCTCTCTCTTCGGCGGCCATTCCGGCGACACTGTTTTCCCCTCATTTAAATCCATTCCCGCAGAGATTGGAAGGTTTGCGCGAGTGCTCGTACATAGAGTCCCTTTATACTGAGAGTCAAGACAACACCCTTCATGGAGTCACAAACGGGAATAAAGATTACAGAAATTGAACGTTTTTCGTAATCTTTGATCGGCCCATTCTCGAATTCCTTTCTTCGTTCCTTCCCTCATTCCGTTCGTTCCTTGCCGAACCCGTAATTCCCCGGTCCATTCCAGATTATAATCTTTGCGATCGGTGAAACTGTAATCTTTATTCCCGTTTGTGACACTGTGAAGGCCTAAAATACGGGAACCAATCAGAAATGGATTCAAATTGTCTTGACTCTCAGTATAGAGGGACTCTACTCGTACATGGACCAGTGGCGAGGCGTAAACAATCGATTATCGATATTTCCCCATTGGAAGCTATGGTAAAGAATCGATTCTCAAGGTGTTCGTTGCGAACACCCTGCAAATAGTTGGCAACAGGCCCATTGCAAAATGTAGTCTAATTGTGTAAGTACACTTTTCATAATCTGAGAAAACTTCAAGGCAAATTTCATGACATCAGTCTGTTGATTAGTTCTATGATGAAGAATGAAACATGAGAGAAAGTTACCGACAAAATGAAAGGCAGTTAAACTGATTGTAGTTTAGTACGTTCCATTATCATCGAGAGAAGAGATACGTCCTTCGTCGAAGATCGGGCGAATGTCCACTGGTCACGATGCGAATGGAATCCTTGGGAACTTTCGTTGAAAAATTCATTCCGGCGCGAAATTGATTTTCGGAGGGGTTCGCTCACATTTCAATTAGTCCGGAATTCAGCCGAGCCTGTCCGGACGGGATGACGGGTTATTTTGGATATGGAAACCGAAAGCTCCCGAGCGATGACCTGTGGAGTTGAACGTGCTACCCAACCGAGCGACAAGTCAACGATCCAAGACACAACATCAATCGGGAAACAAAGAGAGATTTTTTCCAACGTTGCCCAACGATTCATCATTCTTTTTTTCCATACAAACTGAAAGAAGGGGTTGCAGTGGTAATATTCGTTAATTTTACTGTGCCTAAGTAACTATGACCATTAACACCTCTGCAGTTAGGTTACAGGGTTTGATACAAAGAGAGAACAAATTTATCAGGCAGCAGAAAAAACAGGTGCACGGAAAAAATAATGATAGTACGTCGCTATTAGACTGTCTTGTCATATATATGTATGAGGATACTTGCCGACAAATTTTTGAAACAGTACTAGAGAGCCAATGCAGCATCTCTGCAGGTCAGTTTCTAGTAACACCTATTTCTGTTCTAACGAACTAAGTAAAAATGAAATAAAACAAACGGAACTATAATGCACGCAAAATCCTCTGAACTTCGTTCAATGGCGGCTCAGGACCGATCACATGAACTCCGAGCGGTAGAAGCAGAGATTCCCGGTTTCTGGGACATTTTCCCAGATTTTCCCTAATTTTTCATTTCCTGATGAATCCCGGTTATTCCAACGGCCGAATTTTGTTAGTCCTTCCATCGTACTTAACACAATACACTCAAGACGAGTCTCGAATGCACTTAAGTCCGGCTTAGCGTTTCTGATTGGCCGGCGCGGCGCGGCGGTGCGGTTTGGACTCATCGATGGATGTTGTATCTCCGTGTGAAAGAGCCAACGAAGCTCGGCCTTAGGTCCTGGACACCATGCAGTAAGGCTAATTTTACTTTTCTCGGGGCATCTCCTACAGAGACAAAAGACCCTCCACTGGTATCTTGGCAATGGTGGAAGCTTTTACTTTCAGGACTTCAGCATTCAACTGTTGACTTGCTTACATGGTTAATGTTCAACAACGTGTTGGCAGTTTCGTTTTGCAAACAAGCCAAAAATGGCCGAAGTTTGGGAAACTTGTTTGGCTCATGACGTCACCCGAAGCTCATCATCCACCATGTAGGTAGATCAACAGCCGAAATTAGGGTGATGACTGTTGCTCCCTTATAATTGTCCACAAGGCATTGTTGAATCCCCGAAAGTAAAAGCTTCCACCTGTCGCCAAGAGGCAAGTGGAGGGTCTCTTGTCACTGAGCTCCTACGTGCAATGGTCCTATTTCAAAAAACCTCAACAGATGAAATCCTGTGTATTAGCTATCCTTACTGTCGATACAACTTCCGACGGGACGATTTGACAACTCAAGCTGCGACCACACGCGAACAGCTGCTATAAACGCTTGCTCAGCGCGGGCTGGGGCGCCGGGGCGCGTTGTGTCGCGGGATGCGGGACACGGGACACAGGAGGCCGCTTGATTGAGTGGTGAGTGGTGATACGACTTTAAAATTAAATGCATGTCTCTCGGACTCGGGATCGATAGATAGCGCCGTTAATTCTCACGTCGTCGTTCCCAGCACGAAGGAACATAACTCCCTCCCAAAGTTGCCAAATTGACTCGAACAATTCAAATTTTTACGAGAAAAATCCATCATAGTTTCCGTTGAAATTCGTCTCATTTTCGCTCGGAATTGGAGGAGAAATTACTGCAATTTTCGGTTCGGAGATTCCAAAATTAACCCGGTAAAAATACGCTTTACGCGGGAAAATCTGGCAGCGTTGAAATTCAGTTACGTTCTTTCGTGAGGAGAACGACACGTCACCGACGACGTCCCAGCCCGGGGAACACAGCTTCCGACCCCCCCCCCCTCCCCTAAACCTCCCTCGCAGCCAAGAAGCTTCTCTCCCTGTGACGCGACGTCCAACTTTCGCCGTTATCGACGTTCGCCGCTTCGCGGTCGTGAGTTTATGACGGATACAACAAAGGCGAAGTATTTTGACGGCAAAAGTTTTTCGAGGCGTAAATCACTGGCTGTCGATGTTGCCCCATTTGAGGCTATGGTAAAGAATCGATTATTGAGGTGCTCCATGCGTGCTCTGATAATCGATTCTTTCCCATAGGTTGAAATAGCAGATCAATCGATTGACCGCAAAGCACGCCACGCCACTGCAGCGATATAGGTTGAGAGCGAAGCTCCGCTGGTTCACACGACACCTGGCGTTGAGTCATAGAGGTAAATGCAATGGACCACTAGACAGACTTTAAACATTCTTGACATGGAGAACAAATGGAGGAAGAATAGCATTGCCGAAATACACGGAGAAAAAAACTTCCTGCGTGGGACCCGAAGTTGAGGTCATATGGATCTCTGAAGTTTTCGGATCACGTATCTAAAAACTTGAGGTCCAGCTGCCGAAATTCGGGTCAGACATCGAGGACCTTCGGTACGTACCGGAGTACTTCAGATATGTGACCCGAATTCTCCGGTATATATCGAAGTACTTCAGATGTCTGACCCGAACTTCGGCAGCTGGGCCTCAAGTTTTTAGATGCGTGATCCGAAAACTTCAGAGATCCATATGACCTCAACTTCGGGTCCCACGCACGAAGTTCTTTTCTTCACCCGCCATCACTTTGATGAAAACTCATTTTACGGGAATCGCAAAAACGTTAAGTTCGCACCGTCGTTTTGCGGAGGCTTAGCATGCAATCGATCCATCATAGGATCTTGAATGATCGGAACAGTGGCGTGGCGTGAATTGCGATGTATCGATTGTTACGTCATTTAAAACTATGCTAAAGAATCGATTATTAAGGTGTTCGCTGCGAACACCCTGTTTATCGATCCTTTTCCATAGGTTTAAATTGCATAACAATCGATAGATCGCAAAGCGCGCCACGCCACTGGATCGGAAGCGGGGACTCCACTCACCTTCTTTCGTGTTGTATCGTTTAACGTCAGTCTCGTTCACTTTCAGGATCACGTCACCGGCTTCCACCTGTAATCAACAAATTGAGGAAATTAACCTGACTTCCAAGAGCTAATAATGATGGATACCCAGCAAAAAGCCGGAGAAGACATCGTATCGTTGAGATACGTCGCTTGAAAAATGAGGGGGATGTTCGATTATCGATTGACGATCGATTAGCCGGCGCCTTTCGATTATCGATCAGGATACGCAATCGATTACTTCGATCTCGATCCGTTGAACAAAATTAATCGAGATTGATAAAGCTTCTCCAAAAAAAAAAAAAAAAAAAAAATTAACTTGAGGTAACCATTGAGAGTTTATCTCTCATATGAATTGGACGAATTGAACCAAAATCAGTCAAACTGCATCAGCTGACTTATTGAAATCAATGTACAAAGAAGACGAAGAGAAAATGGAGCTATTCAGTGGCGGGGCGTGCTTTGCGATATATCGATTGATCTGCCATTTGAAAATATGGAAAAAGATCGATATACAGGGTGTTCGCAATGATTAGCTTAGTAATCGATTCTTCAGGATACCTTCGAATGGGGAAACATCGATAATCGATTAATCATGCCACGTCACAGGAGCGATTCTGCTGGTGGAGGGGTGTGACAGGAGTGAACAGAGGAGTTGAGTAATAGACTAGCTATCGGCAAACCACAAGGGACCCTATTGGCCCATAATTTTCCCGTTTGAGCCAAAGAGATTGCTCCTTTTTCTTTTGGTCTATTGCTTTGCCCATCAGTGTCAATAATCGGTTAGCAGATGTTCCGTAATTTCTTCTCGTATTATATTTGCCTTGAAATTTTGTGAATATATCCTTCATAATTCAGGGGAAATTCACAGACATTTTCAAGACGTTCCGTCGTTCAGTTTCCGTTGAGAAAATAAACCTCAAGAGGTGATCAGGCAGCGTGAAATATACAGTTCGAATGATTTTGATTGAATCCGTCCGATTACACTTCCGTTTCAAAATCGATTGATTGATTTGTCAACTGCGAGTAATTGAGGGAATCTCTTTTCAAAACTAGGCGAGATACCGATTACGATTAATCGGTTCGTTGGATAATCGAATATCCCTGAGATGAGCTCCGTTATCGGATCGAGTGGAGGAGGAGCGACGAAGTTGCCAGATTGTGTGGGTAACCCTGGATATTTTACGTTTCGTTAAGTGGGGAGACGTGATGAATTTTCAGCACAATCTGGCAACAATGGAGCGACTGACAACCCCTCCGGAGCTTCAGAAAACTTGCTTCCCGAAATGGATCGAGGTGAGGAATCATCAATCATGATTCATTTTCGACGTCTGTTTCCAGGGAGACAGGGACTAAAATACCGAGGAAAAACTAAAATTAAGACGAAAAATTTGCTCGGCTTCATCACAGTGTCCACAGACCTCAGAAAAATTCAATGGTCGCACTTCATTGATCTACGATGAGCTCCCAACGTGCATCGGTGATAGGAAAAATTTCAGCGGAAAATTTGGCAAAAAGAGGGGGGGGGGCGTGATTGAGATATTTCTATGTATCCTTTTATAAAATCATCAATCCTGCAAGGGTGAAAACGAACAAGGGAGAGGAAAGGCTGGCAAGAGGGGAAAAATTCCACTCGGTTTCTGGGATTGATACCCGAATAAAAGCGATATTTAAGAAATTCGCTTGAAATATTTTAAGTGTTTTAATGATATTTCCTGACATTTCGTTACCAAAATTTCAAATTTGTCTTGTTCCTCTTTTGCTTTCAGGCAGTCTCGTCACACACATACCCTCACAGGGGGGTCACAAGAGGGGGGGGGGGGGTCCTCATAGAGGGTCACAACCCTCTATCATTTCCAAAACATCCATAACATTTAAAAACTTCCCATTCAAAAATTAATCTTCGACTCAGTCGTGCAGAAACTTCCCGATTACGCTACTGCTCTGGTTTTGTAACGATCCTCCGGGAGAACAAGAACAAAAGCAGGGGAGCCCCGTCAGAAATACGGCATTACGGCATTCCAGCGGTAAAAAGTCCAATTTTTCTAATCTTCAGAGAGAAGCGATCATGAATTTTGGTAAAAATTAAGAGGTAGGTTGATTGACTTAGGGAGAAGGCTTGGAACTTTCTGCACTCATGCTTTAAATGGCGCAAGCGATCAAGTTCCGCTCGAAAAAGAAGATGCATGTGAGGTCAGACGTCAGAAATTGAGCGAGCGGCTTGAGTTTTAACTCGGAGCCGGATGATAAATTACTGGAGAAGCCGCTGGACCATTCCATCCTCTCTCATTCGTATAAGCAAACGCTTTCGTTGTGTAAACGTGCGATGCTTACGTGGGTCCTATGTGAGCTCAAAATCGGAGCGGTCGAGGAAATGCTTTCACTCAGCACTAACCGGCCTAACGAATGGACGGCAATAACGAGGAGAATACCACCTGCGTTTAAACTGCGTCCGTAACTTACGTAACGCTGGTATTGCGGATTTTCGACACCGGCGTAACCCCTCTGCAACGCTCGGTAACGCTGAGCTGGACAGCAACCCTGTCAAAATGTTTTAACGTTCGATCCGGCGAGTTTCACCCCCGCGCCTGCTCCTCTCCAACACTTTTAAAAAAGACCGCAGAATTGTAATTGATTGGCATTTAGAGGGCATATATATCGTTGAGAAATGAAAAAATAAAACGAAAAATTATACTGAGGTTACTGAACGGAGAGCAAGATAGAGAAATTGAAATTTCTCGAATATTTATTAAAAAGTTGGGTAAAATTGTACATGCGAAAGAAAAGAAAAAATAGTGACTTGATGCAACGAAAGCAACAATTCCAATTTCTCGCTAATATCTTGTACTGAAGCACTACAGCGTGATGCTAATTTCGGAAGGTTGAAACAAAATTTAAAAAAATTAGGAAAATCGCTAAAATCTGTGCAAATGATAAACTGATCGATCGACTTAAGGTCCGTCCTCGAAAAAGCAATGCATCGATCTCAATTCCTGGGAGAGTTTTCAGTGCAGTTCTAAGTATGGGTGAATAATTCGTGTGCAAGCGTGGGTTTCTCCGTCGAAAAAGTTTCTCGGGAGTATCAGTAAGTTTCACCCGGGAGAGTAGCCCACCTCAACCCCCCCCCCCCCATCCTTCAGGAGCATTCCGTAATTTACGGATAGCCCCCTCCCTAAGCGGGAGCTGCACATCACGCACCGTGAGACCTGTAGGGATGATTCAATCATCGATTAATGATCGATTGATCGATACCCATCGATAGTCGATTAGTGATCAAATACTTTAACCTCGATTGATGGTAAATACTAATCGAAATTAAAAGCTTTTTAAAAAATAAAAAAATTGAATAAAATTCATGACATCTAAGCTGAAAAACACTTTATAATGCTGATCTGGTATGAATTATCCTTTCGGTTAGTGATAATTTAACAAATAAGAGGGTAAATTCCGATTTATCGAGGTGATCAATTGTCGAAACCGGGCAGGATACAGCGATTAATCGATCGAAGAAGGAAACCGGCGCCTAATCGATATACACGCTTCACGATGGTCCGTGGTCGTATCGAAGCGCTTAAAGATAGCGAATTTGATCGGCGGTGAATCTATTTTTAAAGAGGTCGATGCGTATTCCGAGCGGACTGTTGAGACTTGTATCCTCTATTTTTAATGCGACAGGGAGATTTACTTATTCCTTCATTCATTATTAACGCTCACCACACCGGGAGCGGCGGAGGACGTCAATGACGTCACGATGAGAGGGTGCAACGCCCGCCCGATCTGGAGAAACATATATTTCGGAAACCCCGCACTAACAATCGGTTGAGTTCGGAGGTCAACGTGTTGCGGGTACAAAAATTGAGCCAGAGTTGAAGAGAAGAATAGAGAGGAGTTTAAACTGAAATCATTGAAATGATTACTTAAAGTGAAACATAGAAAATAGTGGCCAGGGTGTCTATTAAAACAATCTGGGCAAAAATCAGTACTTTTACAATGCTTTTTCAGTACATTCCCAAGAAATTCAGTACTTTTTCAATTGACGAAAATCGAAAATTTCCAAAAATTAAACTTCCTCGCCCAAGTTAAGACGAAAATGACAAAAAATGACAAAAATTCCGGACCTCCTGCAGAATTTCCGCACTTTTCCAATGCTTCCGGACCGCACTTCAAAAATCAGTACTATTCCCGGGCCTTTCGGGAATTCCGGACTTGTGGACACCCTGGTTGCATTGTCGTACCTCATCACCTCATACTGCGCTAAATTGAGAAATAATTGTATCATGAAAATGTTGTGCTTGCTTCTTAACATAAATTATGGTAATATTTCATGGCATCAATATAATGACACATATTTGTGGCTCACAGACCCAGCAGAAAAAGTAAAAAGACAGAACTTTAAAAGTCTATCATCGCAGAATAAACCCAAAATGCTCTCCGCTTTTCCGAGTATACTCCCTGGAAGTCCCTGTAATTTTTCCCACAGAGGAAATTGCGTTTCCTGGCTCTTCCCGTTTTACCGGTGGCTACGACC
The DNA here is from genome assembly GCF_918797505.1 of Bemisia tabaci. Classification (NCBI taxonomy): domain Eukaryota; kingdom Metazoa; phylum Arthropoda; class Insecta; order Hemiptera; family Aleyrodidae; genus Bemisia; species Bemisia tabaci. The sequence continues at coordinate 15,013,111 of NC_092793.1, read as the reverse complement.
CTTCCAATGTATGGGGTTGCCACTTCCTTCAGGATTTCGTGAATTTTTCATACTTATTCAAGACTTTTTAATCATATGGGCTTAATAATGTTCAAAATGTATTCTTCCCACTTGAAGAAGGAAATATTCCGGAGTCAACTTCAGAATTCCTATATATCGACGGTGAAACTACCAAACCACGTATCTCGGTTTGCGACGTCGCAGACTTCCTGTCATACTTTATTTTTTAAATGAAAAACTACTTAACATCCAGTCTTGAAAATTTCTGTGATTTTTCCTCTTTCTGCGGAGAAAATTCCGTGAAAATTTCAAGGAATGTTATTGATTTGGTCTACTTCAAAAAAAATAAAATGTGAGCGTAGATTTTTAAACACTGCAAACGAGATACGTGGTTTGGTAGTTTCACCGTCGATATGTTTCCTCCGTTAGTAGAAACCCTGGATATTTTTCCGGTATTTTGTCCGGCGGTGGCAACCCTCCGAATTATTTAAAATACGACGTGAGGGATGTTTCTCCCGGCGTGACGTGCGCGGACGCGACATTTTTTCGGTGCATGGCTTTTAAGCCGCAGCTCATCCGCTGGAACGCGAGTTGATGGACTGGAATAAGTCACTTGTCCGTTTTATTGACTTTTCCTACTCCGGCGAGGAGCGACACATCTTCTTCGTCTTCGTCTCCGTGGGTCCCGGGCGACTGGCGCCTTCTGGACGGGCGAAAAACCCTCGCCGCTCGGTGGAACGGGTCGATCGGAAAAGCGGGACAAAATTTCAAAACTTCAAAAGCTCATAACTCCATTCATACGGAACTCTGCTGTTTCAGCGGTGGATCCATTGGTTCTCTCGTGACATTTTCTTTTCAAAGTACCCCATAAAATTTCAAATGTGACGAGTTGAACATCAAAATTTACAGTTTTAGTTGAAAATTTCATGTGCGACGTCTCTGATTAATCGGATCCGCTGTGCGCCGGCGGGACGAGGGATCGAGGATGGGGACAAATAATTCGGCCGCGGGTATCGCATCTCGCCGAAATGTGCTCCGCCGTTAACGGCCTCCCTTCGCGGTGGATTCGGTCCGTTGAAACTCGACTTTCCTCGTCCGTAAAGCGAAGATCGCTCCAATTGCGTTTCAGCGGCGTCCGTTCGATCGTGTGCCGTACTGCCACCGCGCTGAGGAAAAACGCCGAATCAACGTTCAGAAGTTGCCACATCTCCAGTGGCGTGGCGTGAATTGCGATGTATCGATTGTTATGTCATTTGGATTGCATTTTGCAAAAAGGAACCACTAGCATTGCAATGTTGCTAAGATCGTGCAACTTCTTTTGTCTTGGAGGAAAAACTCGATTATCCATTAATAGTTTCTATTTTGCTCGCTAAAAACTGTAAATTTAAGACAAAAATTACCATCTACATTTCATAGTTTTTCACGATTTCCGCAATTTTATTGCAAAAGATGAAGTTGCACAATCTTAGCATCATTGCAGTGCTAGTGGTTCCTTTTTGCAAAATGCAATCCATTTAAAACTATGCTAAAGAATCGATTATTAAGGTGTTCGCTGCGAACACCCCGTTCATCGATCCTTTCCCATAGGTTTAAATTGCATAACAATCGATATATCGCAAAGCGCGCCACGCCACTGCACATTTCGAATGTGATATTTGGACAGCGTTAAGCAGAGAGGAACCAAGCCACATCAGCTATTGCCAAATTTAATTGGGAAAGATTTTTAACATGAAAAACGGATGTGCGGATTTTTGTGCGGATTTCAGTGAATTTTCTACATCGCACGAAGCAAATTCCTCGACATTATCAAAGAAATTCGCGGGGACGTTCTCTTGTAAAAAATTAGTTGCCCAGTTAAATTTGGCAAAGGCTGGTGTGGCTGGGCCCCTTTCTGCTAAACCGCGTCCATTTCGTCTGATAGAGCATGAATTTTCTAGAAGGGCTTCCACTTTTTTCGTAGAAATTTTCAAAAGATTTTAATGGGTCGGCTGCGCTGGTCGCAGAAACGTGATTCGATGCTTGAATCTTGTAGATTCGCTAAAAATATTAAAAATTGTCCGAACAGCAACTTCTTACTTTCAATATTAACCGAGACATCGCGCTTTAAAAAATTCGGTTTATGACGTCATCCCCCGCAGGTATGCATACCATGATCTCTTCCACCTTGGATTCATCAACCGGTGATGCACACATTTGCACTGGTTACTCAACGTGAAATTCAAATGAAAGCAAGGTGGAAGAAACCAAGGGTGTCACTACTGCGGTGGGTGACGTCACAAACCCAATTTTTCAAAGCGCGATATCTCGGTTGGTATAATGGTATTGAACGTGGAAAATTGCTTTTTGGACAGATTTTATTACTTTTAGCTGATTTGCATGAATCGAGCATCAAAGCACGATACCGTGACCAGCGCAACTGACCCAATGCAATTTAATCCAACATATCTGAAAATTTTAAGGGAAAACTTGCTAGTTTTTTTCCAAAAATAGTGTATCATCTAAGGAAATATGGCAACGTTCATATGTTCGTACGGCGTTATTCCTTGGCGCAGCTAGCATGGGCATTCCGTGGGCGGCGAAAACTGTTCTCGGGGTAATAAAGGCACCGTCCCCCAAAAATTGTGAGGTTAGCTCGATGCTTACTGAGCTGATACGATCGGCATATGAATTGTTGGATTCACTTTTCTTTTCTCTTCCTCTCCTTATTCTTCTTCTTTTCCTCCTGCTTCTCCTCCTCCTTCTTCTCCATCTTCCAAGAATCATGAAACTTTAAATTTGACGTAACTACTCAAACCCTTCTTGGTAAAATCCTTGTTCACCTTCGATACGTCAAAATCCGATTTTTTGACTCAACTCGACGAAAATAGTTCTTTGGAAAATTTTACCTCCCCGCGCTATACTGTGCCGTACGCACGGTGAGGTTAACATGAATAGCATCAGTGCTGGTGATATATGAAAATATCGATTATTGTTTTATTATAGTAAGTAAAATTGATTGATTAAATGATTAGTGCGTTCTGTGACTTCGTTAGTTTTTCGCTAGGAACTAGGATACACGTAATCTCAACATCAAAAACATTCAATGACCAGTGCCTGAATTATAGAACGTGGTTACCTTAATCGATGAGTCCATATATCTTGGCAATGGTGCCTCCACACGGAAGTTTGAGATATTTTCCTTAATTCTTCAAAAGCTGAGGTGGATTTTACTAATGGACGCATTCAAATCAAAAGGAATTATCTCCGTTGTTGTGGCGTAGCCCTGTCATGCATGTATTCTTTTATGGGTGCCAGGGCCCAATCAACGATGCAAATGGTTCTTTTTGATTTTTATAGGTCCAGTCCAGGGGCTTTGAGTACCCCGAAAACCCTGAACCAAAAAGAGCGGCATGGTGATGGACATAGAAATTGGACTACATTTTGCGATAATTAGTAACTGCAATTTCTAGCTCATTTTAGAGACATTATAGCTCATTTTTGAGTCTTGGTCTCGCAATAACAGCGTAGCGACGCGACGGCTCGTTTATATTTTTAATTTATTTTCCGGTTGAAAATGAAATTGTAACTATTTTGAAACGTTCCGGATTTTGTTTATCCTTTGTTCTTTTTTTTTTGCAGCCTTTTTCCCAAATTAAATTGTTCTTTTATTTAGAGACAACGTAGGTACCCTTAGTTTCCCTGTTCACAGAATTGTTTCTACAGATGATCCAGAAATTGTGGTTCCTAATTGCAAAAGGTGGCCCAATTCTGCTTCATGCTCTTCCTCGCAAAGCTCGGAGTGCTTAGGGTGTTCGATGGTTCGGAAGAAATTTGTTACTTAGCAGCTTGGAACAACACGTTCATGTTCAAGTCGCTCGCTCATTGAACGACGGAGGAAACGATGCGACATCGTGAGCACCTTTTCCTGACCCGATTTTATTCGCGCCGACCGACTAAACATGAAAGGATCCAGATAATCCGCATGCCCCACTTTTTACGGAAACCTGACTTCCAACGAGCATATATGAACGTGTTTATGTTAAAAGGAGCTATGAGCATAGGGTTTGTGTGCAACATAGGTCCTTTTAGCATAAATGCGTCCATATAATTATCTGGTGGAAGGAGCAGCCATTGTTTTTCCCTCGTGTTCTTCATTTCCTACCTGAATCGATAATTGTCATCGCATATCGTTGGCCAACACTGGAAAAAAAACCACATTGGATCTAGAGTCCAGACTCTTAAAAACATCGACAAGAAAGGATACTCTTGATTTGATCAGATTTAAGCTTAAATCAAGAACCAAGCCTCTTAATTTGAGCGGATTTCCTTTTGATTTAAGCTTAAATGTGATTGAATCAAGAGTCCTTTTTCTTGTCAATGTCTGCACTATAGATCCAATGTGGTTTTTTTTTCCAGTGAAAGTGCTGAACCACGCGTACGTTAAAGACGGTTCCTGTCATACTTCATGGTTTCCTTGAAGAACTAATCAATTTAATGCCTTGAAAACTTCCTTAATTTTTCTTCTCCATTAACAGAATATCCAACAGTAATTTCAAGTTCAACAGTTGGTTCGTTTTTCCTCGAAAAAATAAAAAAGCGGACATTTTGAAACACCGCCACGGAGATACGTGGTTTGGTACTTAACCCGTCGATATTTTATCAAGAAGAGAGCATGGCGCCGTCTTCACGTGAGCTCTGGAGGACATGGTGTTAAACAAATGGCAGGGCTCATTATACGATATGTATGTATGTATAGCCGCTTTTATAACGCTCTCTGGCGCTCTGCGGCACCTAGCCGCCAAAGTCCCCTATCCTCCCAAAGCCCCTCAGGGAGTCGGCAAAAGTAGCAAATTTAGCGTTACGTAATTCAGGGACGGCCCCGTACATACGTTTCACTTACCTTGCAATCAATCCACGGACTAACAATAATAATTACCGGGGGGTAAATACCTACAAAAAAAACGTTGCATTATGCCACGCGCTCCGGAAGTGGATCCGAAATGGTTTCTTCCACTTTGCGAAATTATCAGCTATGAAGATGCGCACATTTTCACTAAGTGCTCCACTCGCTATGATGGGTCCAACGTGCAAGAAACCATGGCGTGCACTTCTGCGGTAGATGACGTCATACCTCGTTCTTTCGTTGCTAACGTTTATGTTGGGAGGATGTAAAAACTTGGAGTTCGTCCAATTCTCATTATTTGTTGCTAATTGCTAATCTAATAGGAGGAATTATCGAAACAGGGATCGTTAACTTAACTGGCCCACGGTAAACGATAATTTCACCAGTGGCGAAGCTTGAATCATCGGCTTCAGATATTTTCCCATTTGGAGCTATGGCGAAGGATCGATTGAGAAGGTGTCACTTGCGAACACCCTGACGATCGATTGTTTTCCATATGTTTAAGTAGGAAGTAATCGATCCATCGCAAACCACGAAACGCCCCTGAATTCCCCTTTCTAACGAATGAATTTCCAAATAATTAAAAGAAAAGATTGTTCAATAGTGAAAAAACTACGCATGATCATCAGAGATTGACACGACGGATCGAAGAACTCAAGTTTAATCAATCGGAGATTCACCAGGGTGTCTACTAAAACAGGCTGGCCAAAAATCAGTACTTATACAATACTTTTTCAGTGCATTCCCAAGATTTTCAGTACCTCCTTAACAGAAAAATTCAGTGCTTTTTCAGTACCTCCATCTAGGAAAATTTGGAAAATTTCTAAAATTTGAACTTCTTGCTCAAATTGCGACAAAAATGCCAAAAAAAATGGAAAATATCTCGGACCTTCATGTAGAATTTCCGCACTTTACAGTACTTTCGAACCGCCCTTATAAAATCAGTACTATTTGGACATGAGTGGACACCCTGTTCACGTGAGTTAGCAACATTGGATTGCGCGCGTTCAAATGCATGCACAGTAATCGATATCTATCGAAAGAGTATGCCTCGCCTAAAATCGACCGTTTTAATGGATTTAAACACAGAAAAAACAGCGTTGCCAACTTGCGGGAATCGCCGCGGGCGCTCGAGTCGGACGGAAGCTTTTTAGAGCAGACGTGAGTACAAAAATGAATCAATTGCTTTCAAAAGGAAACAGGTCCGCTCCTCCACGAGTCTTAGTTAGCATGTCCATTTATGCGAGCCAAGGCTCATGCAAAAATGGACTTGTTCTCTTTTGAAAACAACCGATTCAAATATTCTCGGCCGCAGCGGAAATACTCTTGACACTCATGCAATCTCAGTATACCGTGACTTATGATTCAACACTCCGAATTGCCACAAGAACCGCGATTTGATTTTTATTTTACACTCCACCTTTGGATAGGAAGAAGCAAAGTGGATCGATCAATTCGAGAGGACGGGTCATGAATACTTCGAGGAATATTTAAGTTGGACCACATTTTGCAATTAGGAACTACAATTCCTGGCTCAGTTTAGAATCAACGTATGTGTCATTAGTTTTCCTAAGGGCATAAGTGTTTTTACAGATGAGCTAGAAGTTATGGTTCCGAATTGCAAAATGTAGTCCAATTAATCCTCGTTAAAACCGCACATGCTCGAAAAATGACTTATTTACAAAAATCGTTTCTTCGAGCGGACGCTTATGGTCTGAGTGAGGATAACGGAGAAATTTCTTTTCTGTTGAAGAAAATCACCTACCCAAGTCGGTCTACGTAAAACCTAGTGCACCTAAAATTAAAAGGAGCAAGTCCGGGAGCAGAAAATTTAGGAACAGAACTCCCAGAGTCCATGCCAAATAAGTTCACGCAATTTTAGACGATGACATTAAACCCGCCCTTTTGATTCTTGCATTTATTTTCCACGATAAACTAACGGCAGAAAATGTTTTGTCGCAGTCAGAAAGTGCGTAAACTTCTTAGGTGTGGACTCTACTAATTAAAGAACAAAATCTTGCAGTTCTTCTTGAAATGATTATCCCCCAAAAAACAAAAATAGATTTTTGTACAAAACTCGGCCCAATCCCAAAAAACTCTCTGATTATTATATTTTAAGAACAAATTATACCAAAATACCAAAAACATACGATAGCTCCGCCGTTTGAATTCATCATTTAAAAGTAGGTGATATCAAAACGGCCCAATTTCTCCCTTAATGCCAATGCAATATACATCGCAAAGCTTTTTCCTAAAATACCAAAATACCAAAAACATACGATAGCTCTGCCGTTTGAATTCATCATTTAAAAGTAGGTGATATCAAAACGGCCCAATTTCTCCCTTAATGCCAATGCAATATACATCGCAAAGCTTTTTCCTAAAAAAAATCAAATAACTAAAACGTAAAGTGGTCTAGGACACGTTTTGATCCATGCTTTAAAAGAAGTGATACGGCCCAACTTCCCTTAAATTTGCCCACCTCGGGGCAAAGTTCTTCGAAACTTTCCAATTCATCGCTGTAGAGACACCAACCATTACTTGACTTTTAGTATATCTCTTTGTTTAAAAATCAAAGACGTCCCTTTGAAAACTGTAATGATTTTTTTCTTTAAAGTTAAAAAACACAAATAATCGTCATAAAGTTGAAAAAAAATTGAAGGAAAAAAAAGGAATGGGCCGGCCGGCCGTACTTATGGGTAGCAGGTGACAGGGTGATTCTCGTCTTTCTCGCTACTTCTTTAGCCGTGTCTCGTCATCGAAAGCAGGATCAATTTTTCTGAGAGCATCACTCAATCATTTTCCAGTAGCTAAATTTGCAAGGAGTTTTCTTCATTCGGACGATACTAGTTCAGACGTAATGCCTCATGAGCATCTCAGCAGTCATGCTCTGATGACCTAGAACTAATTTTCCCAAATACCTACCTACAGCTTTCAAGCGATGTCTTTGTTCGTGACAGAGCGTCTGACAAACTGCCTACTGAAACTTGGCGTATTAATAGGCATGTGCCTCATCCTAGCGATACTTAAAATGGTTCTTTGCTAACAACTTAATGTTTGCAGGACTAGGTTTGTAACCCATACCAAAGTGTTGGTACGTAATAACGTATAAACTTGTTTTTGGTACGTGCCGGCCGGCCCATTCCTTTTTTTTCCTTCAATTTTTTTTCAACTTTATGACGATTATTTGTGTTTTTTAACTTTAAAGAAAAAAATCATTACAGTTTTCAAAGGGACGTCTTTGATTTTTAAACAAAGAGATATACTAAAAGTCAAGTAATGGTTGGTGTCTCTACAGCGATGAATTGGAAAGTTTCGAAGAACTTTGCCCCGAGGTGGGCAAATTTAAGGGAAGTTGGGCCGTATCACTTCTTTTAAAGCATGGATCAAAACGTGTCCTAGACCACTTTACGTTTTAGTTATTTGATTTTTTTTAGGAAAAAGCTTTGCGATGTATATTGCATTGGCATTAAGGGAGAAATTGGGCCGTTTTGATATCACCTACTTTTAAATGATGAATTCAAACGGCAGAGCTATCGTATGTTTTTGGTATTTTGGTATTTTAGGAAAAAGCTTTGCGATGTATATTGCATTGGCATTAAGGGAGAAATTGGGCCGTTTTGATATCACCTACTTTTAAATGATGAATTCAAACGGCGGAGCTATCGTATGTTTTTGGTATTTTGGTATAATTTGTTCTTAAAATATAATAATCAGAGAGTTTTTTGGGATTGGGCCGAGTTTTGTACAAAAATCTATTTTTGTTTTTTGGGGGAAGATATCATGTCTTTTTGGTATCAAGTCAGCGAGAAAAAAAAAAAAAAATATTTACAAAGAATTTCTTCAGCGAAGCATTAGTCTGTTTCTGCAAGGTCGATTCTTGGAGCACAGCCTAAATGATGCCTCATGTGGCACATGAAAAACAGCTGTAAGGTGTGTGCCATTTCAAAGTTTGGCACTTTTCAGATGCGTCCTTTAGGAGAATTGATTCCAATCGTGAGGATTCCATCGAAGCTGATAGAATTTTCTTTTTTTGTTTAGGTGGAAGCGACCTCCTTTCTCCCCTTACAGTCGCACCTATACCACACCTTGATTTTCGGGTGCACTATAGAAGTGCAAGAGTTTGAGCCGTTGCGGCACTGCATCAGGATGATTGGATATTTTAATCATCTAAGCTTGCCTGGCTTCATAACTTGGAATTTTTTTTTGTTTAGGTGGAAGCGACCTCCCTACTCCCCTTACAGTCGCACCTATACCACACCTTGATTTTCGGGTGCACTATAGAAGTGCAAGAGTTTGAGCCGTTGCGGCACTGCATCAGGATGATTGGATATTTTAATCATCTAAGCTTGCCTGGCTTCATAACTTGGAATTTTTTTTTCTTTAGGTGGAAGCGACCTCCCTACTCCCCTTACAGTCGCACCTATACCACACCTTGATTTTCGGGTGCACTATAGAAGTGCAAGAGTTTGAGCCGTTGCGGCACTGCATCAGGATGATTGGATATTTTAATCATCTAAGCTTGCCTGGCTTCATAACTTGGAATTTTTTTTTGTTTAGGTGGAAGCGACCTCCTTTCTCCCCTTACAGTCGCACCTATACCACACCTTGATTTTCGGGTGCACTATAGAAGTGCAAGAGTTTGAGCCGTTGCGGCACTGCATCAGGATGATTGGATATTTTAATCATCTAAGCTTGCCTGGCTTCATAACTTGGAATTTTTTTTTGTTTAGGTGGAAGCGACCTCCCTACTCCCCTTACAGTCGCACCTATACCACACCTTGATTTTCGGGTGCACTATAGAAGTGCAAGAGTTTGAGCCGTTGCGGCACTGCATCAGGATGATTGGATATTTTAATCATCTAAGCTTGCCTGGCTTCATAACTTGGAATTTTTTTTTGTTTAGGTGGAAGCGACCTCCCTACTCCCCTTACAGTCGCACCTATACCACACCTTGATTTTCGGGTGCACTATAGAAGTGCAAGAGTTTGAGCCGTTGCGGCACTGCATCAGGATGATTGGATATTTTAATCATCTAAGCTTGCCTGGCTTCATAACTTGGAATTTTTTTTGGTTTAGGTGGAAGCGACCTCCCTACTCCCCTTACAGTCGCACCTATACCACACCTTGATTTTCGGGTGCACTTTCGAAGTGCAATAGTTTGAGCCACTGCGGCAGTGAATCAGGATGATTATAGACTTTTAATCATCTAAGCTGCCTGGCTTTATTTCTTGGATTCTCCGTAAAACGGTTAGCCGCCAAATTTTTTCGTTCCTTCTGCTTTCATGGACTGCACGAGATTGAACGATTATAGCTTTGATTAGGAGAAGAATAGAATTTTCTCGTTTCAAAAGTCAAAAGGCATTTCCTAGTACAGGAACTTTGGCGGAATACGCTAGAGGATCACGGTGGAAACATTTGCATTTCCTGATCAATTCATTCTACGGTAGAACAGCAAGAAAGCATCTTTGCTTCCTTCAGGCCACTCACACAGTTGAATCGTTCCATCATTCGCCAGAATAAATCGTTCTTGGGATCGAATGATAGAAGTGTAATGACCGAGGTAATTTTGAGCGTTCATATCTCTGTCTCCGTGATGAAATACGGATCCGTGCAAATCGTATCGATGGTTATCGACGGTGATGTGCGGCAGCGCGATGACTCTGAAAGAGGTATTCTTTAGTCCCTCTTCGAACAAAGTAACTGTATGATGAACAACTGGCTCGGATTTTGTACGACAGTTCGTTCTTGAGCGGTGCTTTTTTGGCCGCAAGTGGGACAGGTATAATCCTCGATATTTTGATAAGTCGATGGGATTTCCAACAGTTCAGCGATTGTTCTGTGGCTGTGAACAGTAGGCAGCCTGAAGACGTTGTCCAATTGTGGCTCCGACCTGTTGGTTTTCCCACACATATCGAAACCACACTTTCTCTCATATAATACAGTAAATTTCGTATGTTCGTTTAAGATAGCATGGCAATTAATCAAGGAAACCAAGAATAATTGAGCATCTTGTTGTGCGGGATCCGAGTAAGGTATTTGGTGGCCATCGAAAGACAGTAAGTCTACTTCCTGACGCACATGGAAAGAAGTGAGTTTTTTCCCTCTATTTGCTGCAGTAACGTAGTCTGTAGCAAGTCTTTTCAAAGCTGTTTCATCTGCTGAACTCGATAGAGCACATCGTAACGGCTCGTAACTGAGGAGGCATTGCAGATCTGAGTTAGCATAACAAGACAAATCGGGATTTGAAAAGGCAGGCAACGGGTTTGAAGCTTCGTTTCTGTAATCCGATAATTGCTTTCCGACAACATTCCGCCTTTTACCAGTCGCACGTTTTGCAACTGCATTTTTTGGAGCTTCCGATGCTGCTGCAGTGGTTTTATCAGTAGGCAGAGGTCTTGCTAGAGAACTTTTTGGCGATCCCTCGGAGGCTGCATTCTTACGAGCTGTGGGTTTTCCTGTCTTGGACGGAGGCTTCTCACCGTCGAATTTGCTATAAAACAGTAGACTGGCGCCTTTGCTTCCTCGCGGCCATTTACATTCTGAAATGTCACAGTCATCGGCTAGAACAACTCTCGTTCCAAACTGCACAACAGCTGTGTGATGGCATTCTACGACACCTTTACCGCTATGAAATACGGCTGCGTGGAGGCGGTAACGATGCTCGTCGACTTTAATGTTTGTGCCTTGAAGAGCAGTCATTTGAAACTTGTCATTTTTAACCCGACGCTCCCCATCGACACTGGGGCTCCACAGTAAAACTACCACAGCGAACAATTCGCTTGGATTCCTGATTACAAGGCATTCAGCTGCCTCTGTTTTTTCGTGGCATTGCGGACACACGAAATCTTTCGGTTCTGACCAAGAGGAACGCCTCTGTAAAAACTCGGAAACCTTCTTATGTTCCGTTGGCATCTGCACCATGTGACGCTCATCTGAAATTTCAATCACAGCCTTGCAAGAAGTACATTGTCTCTGCAGTACTTCAGTGAACGCTGTCATTTGTTTCAGGACGTCACTCTGGTTGACGAGGCAAAGGTAGAAAAAGATAGGCTCTTGCATCTTGGACTCGGAAAAATCATCGCCGGTGGCTTCACGCACATTGAACGCAGATAACGGCTTTCCGTTACGAGGCTTCACGTACTCTTCAGCGAGTTGTTTCAAGGCAGAATCGCCGTCCAAGCGTCTCAATGCATTCCTTAGGAGCTCGTGACTGAGTAGACATTGCAATGTGGCGTTGGCGTAGCAGGCTACATTGTCCTCATTCTCAAAAGGAGGAAGTAACGATGAAACCATCATCTTTTTAGGTGGGGGGGTTTCGTCTACGGCATTCCCTGTTTCGAGGCGAGGTGCCCATACGTCATCTTGGATACATTGTTTTCTCTGTCGGTTCACTTTCAATTGCTTCGCCATTGACTTCAAGTGAGGAACCATCGTCCGCAGTCTCTGATATTCACGTAAGGCGGAAGGCAGAGCTGAAACCTGTGCAGGATTGAAGTTGATAACTGTCAGACCGGCCAGTGTTTTGACCCGAGACAATGCGACGTAAATTTGACCTTGGGAAAACGTTTGGTCTCCAACGTCTACGAAAGCACAGTCGAGGCTTAATCCTTGACTTTTATGGATTGTTATGCCGTAAGCTAAGGACACCGGAAATTGTTCTCGATGGACGAAAACCCCCGGAATGATCTCAAATTTAGCCACAACTGGATCCAGCGAGAGTTCCCGGCCGTTCTGCATCTGCAATTTTAACTGTTTTGGAGTTTTGTTTTTGGTTATCACCTCCGTGATGGTTCCAACAGCTCCGTTCACGTACCCTAGAGTAACGTCTATATTTCTCAGGAGCATGACCCTCGCTCCTTCTTTGACCTTAATAGTTTTGTCTAAACCAGCCGTTCTGGAACAGTCTCCTTCCAGTTTTTCCAGTTTTTTCAGGGCTTTCTGTTTATCAGATAATCGGCCGTCGACGGAATCTCGGGCATGCAAATCGACTTCTTTACCAGGTAGAAGCGACAGAACAGCATCATTGAGTCGTTTGCACATCCTTTTCTTCGGAAGGAGACAAACTGGTTTATCAGGGTTGTCAAGCAAGTGCTGCGCTAACTCTTTGGTCCGAGCATCCGAGTTGATCGTTTTGAATTCTAACTTACGTTCTAGGAGCTTCTTTACATCTGCATTCGTGCAGCGACCCAAACGGACGTTCGCTAACAGCTCGCAAAAACTGGGATCGCTCTTCTGCCGCATATTGATGAGAAGCTCGTCGTACGTAAACAGATTCTTCCATAAATTGAAATCGGCCATAGATCCGAAGTGTTTTACTCTTTCACCATCCGACAGCGATTCGTACGGTGGATTCTGGTCGACGGGAGGTAATTGAAGTAAGTCTCCGAATACCATTATGTGGAGATTCCCGAAAAAGGCGTTTTCTTCCTCGAAGGTGTTGAAAATCTCCGACAGCCGCAAATGAATGAACATCAACATGAGAGAGGAAACCATGGAAATTTCATCTATGATCAAGATGACGGTTTGCTTGAGGGCGAGTCGGAGGATGTTGAGAACGGTATCCGAGAGCCTGCTGTATTTCAAATCATTCCCGTGTTGAACAGGCAGCTGAAGCAAACGATGGAGAGTTTGACCTGAGATGGCGGAAGCAGCCATTCCAGTGGGCGCACAGATAGCGACGTCTTTACCTTTCGTCTCTCGCACGTACTTTGCTATCGTTTTGATGAGGAAACTTTTACCGGTTCCACCGACCCCGCTTACAAAATGTCGCATAGGGGTATTCGAGTCCAGTGTCGATTTGACGAAATCATAAACTCTGAGTTGATCCTCGTTCAGCATGGATTCTAACGTCTTCAAGTCCTCAACTTCATCGATTTTATTCGCCGCTTCTCGGTACTCTTTCACAGCTTCCGCTGCCTCGTTAGCTCTAAATCCATAAGGATCTTCATCGGCATCTAAATTGATGTCTTCCGGTTCTTCTTCAAACTCTGCGGACTTCTCCTCGATCAGTCTCGCAATCTCTTCGCGAGCAGCTTCTATAGCCGAACGCTTGTGATGATACTGCAAAGCGTCGTGTAGGGAGTCTTGCTCCGCCTTGAATGCCTCTGTGAAGGTTGCATGACTGCCTTTCAAGTCATCGATTTTTCGCCAAGGTTTAAATAGCAAAAGGAGGCTGTAAAAATACTCCTCAGGCTTTTGTCTCGGATCGAAATTGTAATGATTGACGAGATGCAGCTTCGATCTTTTGCGGACGTACCCGAAATCCGGATACGGGAAGAAAACGACACCGGGTTTGGTCGGTTGAACCGTGATAATGTCGTACTGGCTGGCAAAATCGTAGAGACTTACACCATTCAGTTCAGCGGGTCGATTCGGGTAGTGATTATCGACAAGCGACGGACAGTATAAGTTGGTGCTTTTCGGATCTTCCTTCGCTATCTGTTCGATCTGCCCCTTTTTCTTCAGCTTTCTGCTGCGAAACATGCCAACATCTACCCATTTGAAGGAGGTATCCTTATCGGTGAAGTGCAACGGTTTGCCTAACAGAGCATCAGCTGCTTCTATAGCATGGCATTCCCGATGGGAGAGACATCTGGAGGCGACGCTCCACAACTTCTGGCGTAAAGTTTTGAGGCTGTTGATGGAACTGAAGACATCCTCCATTCGACTTTTCTCCGGCTTACAAACATACTTCGAGATGTACCGCGCAACAATACCACTCTTCTCGCCGACAAATTGGATATCCATATTTCCGTATCCAACTGCTAACAAGAGAGCGGGGTTGTAATCGTTGATGCGCTCTTCTCCCTTCTTGCGCGGTAAATCGTAAAGTCGAGAGTTCGCTTTCAGGTTCCTTCGTCCGGCAACAGCTGTGGGCACATCACGAAGCACTAATTTATCGGTGACGGGTCGAGGAAAGCCGAAGCGACACACCGGTAGCTTCCCATCCTTGAACTGCTTCATTCTGGTGCAGTATCTATTGTCGCGGTGCGTCTGGTAGGTCACGACTTTCTTGTGAAGTTCGGGAAACGTTTTTGCATCCGGCACTGAGCAAGTTATGTGCTTCTGAATGAACGTGGCTACGTCTTCGCTGGACGCCTTTCCCAGAATCGGAGCATCTTTTATCCAAAGTAGAATGTGGAAATGCGGCGCGCCGCGTGATTGATATTCCCTTCGAACATGATAGTGTATCACTTCTCCTAGCGGGCCGTCCTTAGACGCTGTCAGGAAATTCATCATCGCTTTCAATTTCTGATCGCAGAACTGAGCAATGGATATTGCATCCTCAGCGATGAGAACGGATGTAGTTTTGCCTTTTTCTTCATCTCCTCTCATCTTTCGCAAATATTCATCCACCTCGGGATCGTCGTACAGAGAAGGTGAAAAGGTGAAAAAGAAAGTAGCAGGCCCGTAATTATCGATCATAGCGATCAATTGAGCCAAAGGGACTTTCCAGAACTGTTCCGTGTTTCTCACACGCTGGAAAATGGAGCACATGTCGCGTTCCAATTCTTCTTCTCCGAGTTTCTCGAGAAAATCACCAGCGGTCCGTTTAGTTCGGGTGATGTTCAGTGTCTGATAAATGCCTGCTGCTATCTCCCTGTTCGTCTTTTGATTATTCAGAAAGAAAAGGTATTGTGTATTCATTCTGAATTGAGAATGACGTGACATTAACTTTGCCTTCGCGAATTCAGAAAACTCTATAGGTACATCTCTTTCCTCGTTGAAGTAGTTCCGACCATCAGGGAATAAATCAGGAAAGCATTGGGCATCCAAGAGAGGAGCTCTCGAATCTATGATTGCTCCTTCGACTTTTTTCATCTGAAACAATTCGGAAGAGGATTTATTTTCTCGTGAATCGTAAAGAGGAACAATCGAGTAGTTATCATAAAATGCGTCGTCTTTGGAACGCTGCGTGATCATAGCCGCGATTTCTGCCAGAGACGAGGGCGCTGCTTGATCACTTTCTTCATCGTCAGAATTGCTTGGTGCAGAGCGACGATCTTCCGGCAGAGCCCCGATATCACTCAGCTCATCTGAGAGGTCAAGATTTTTCACTGGACTCTCGTCGCGCTGGCTGTCACGTCTTAAGTTGCCGGTCTTTTTTGGACCACCGGGAGTTCGTATCTCGTCGTCACATTCGTCTTCGTTAGAGTCATCGGGATCAGGAGACGATCTACCGACAGGTAGCGCCTCCGATTGGCTCTCCCTTTGACTTGCGCTCGGATGCGGAGGAGTGGACGGATTATCCGGATCATCTGCGGTTGCGCTCGAGGGAGGAACGGTTGATGGATTATCCGGATCGTCGTCACTTGCGTTTGAATGAGGAAGGGCGGAAGGATTATCAGGATCATCGTAAATGATTTCCTCCAGTTGCTGCAGGAAATCCTCCGCCTTCTCTGGAAGCACTATTTGCTTGTACAAGTCATTGTGAGTCTTCAACCATTGCAAGGCTTTGAGAATATCGGAGAAGTTGACTAAATGCTCCCAAACTTTTTTCTGATTCGTTGGTAGACCACGTATGAGCAAATAGAGCTCTTGATTCGGCATTACAGCCTGTTCATCTCTCAATACTCTTTTCAAAGTTTCTTCCAGAGGTAAGGGCAAATGGAAGGTTCGACCGACCACTTTGGAATTTAAGTGAGAAGCCGGAAGGTGCTTCCCTGACACGGTGCCTGCTTTTGCGACAACTTGAAACGCTTTCGCCCGCTGGATAAAAATTCTTTCAAATTTATTCAGTCCTTGAATGCTCGGAGGCACTTTAGGTACATCCATCTTGTTCAAGGTCGCAATTGATGGCAACTCGCCTTTGCGTATTTTCTTCAAGCAAAATTTGCAGATGTAATCTACGCAAACACCGGTTTCGCCTTTTTTATACAACTCATTCCACCAATGGTTGTCGGGTGTGGACTTCATTCTACTCAATTCGATTAGCTGATCTCGCTTGAGTATTTTTTCACACGAAAAACAGTAATTACTAGGGAGATCATTCATCGCTTTGTCGAGAGCTGCAAAACATTTTTTAAACTGCATGTAAATGCCATCTTCATCGGTGTAAGTGTCACCGCCGATCGTGAATTCGCCTCCTTGGAGCCTCGCTTTTTCCGCTATGGCCTCTAACTTTTCCCGGTCAGCTGTGTATAGAGCAGTATCTAATTCGTCGATCTCGGACAAAATTTTCTTCATAGTTTGCAGCGATCGAACAGCAGTACGTACATGAGGGTAATGAGACATTAGATTCTGAAGTACAACTAGCGGGGCGCCGTTGCCATCGGTCATTCTACAAACTGCGGAATGTCCTTTCTTGCAACTGAGGTGGCATGTGTTCCTGCACTCGTTCATGCCTACGAGGAAATGAACCATCTGTCCTAGAGTGGTTTGTTTCAGTCTTCTGAAAACTTTGCCAACTTTTCGGATAGCGGTCCTATCACTCGTATTGCAAAGCGCGCTGCAGTCCCATCGGAGAGACTTTTTGAGCGGTTGTGTTTCCGGGAAAATATTTCTAACTTTTCCCTCTTCATCGACATTTAAAGAAGGGAAGGGCACGAGATTTTTTACCTCGCGATTCCTCCTTATGCCTACACGCTTTCGTAGAGGGCTTTTCATTTGAGTCCTTTTGATTCTCAATTTGATAGCCTTGTATGCAGTATCGACGAAAAATGGATCCGTCACCGATGAGTGTTTTCTAACACCTAACAAAGCTTCACCTCTCTGACCCAACTCGGAAGGCGCACTATAATTTTCAGCGACGTCGACCCATTTTTCACATTTCGTTTTCAAACTTTCATGAGCCTTCTGAAACATAACGATCAGTCTTCTCCTGGCTACCATGGCCCATTTTATAAGACATCTGGCCTGCGTACTGGCAGAGGCGAGAGAGCAGCGTTTGAAACGGCGAGCAAGGCTATTCCTCAGTTTCGCTTCACTGTTTCGGAGACGAAATACATTTTTCTGCGATTTTTTAATCCTCAAGAAGTTTTTGAGCTTTTTGAATGTAGGATTAAAAGGCTGATCGACTTTGCTGAAAAGCGTAGTATCTCCTCCGCGGGGAATAGCACGTTGTGCCGGAGGAAGAGCTCGAACTCGAATACCCCGGTTGTCTCCTGCTTTTAGCACCCTCATTCTTCTCATGAATCGACTGACAGGAGTGAAGGGTTCTTCCTCTGCGATAGACAGTCTTTGACCACGCTCAGAGAGAGGAGTTGCAGTGGCCGAATTCAGGGTGCTACGAGGTGGAGCAGGACAGGGACCCTCCGGATGAGGAGAGGGCTCAGAGATTGGATTTGAAGCGTTTTTACCGGGACCTTTCAGGCTTCCTAGGCTGGTTCTTGCCCTCGAGGATTTACGCTTGAACTTCATACGCCATTTACTTTGAAGTTTTGCTCTGGGACGTAAGGTTCTACGCTTTACCCTAGGGGCAGAGAGCGAATTACATTTTATATCGGAAGCGTTTTCATTGGACAATGATCGATCAGATTTTTCCAAGCTGGCACGAGTAAAGGAGCTTCCGATTGAAATCGGTCTCACCTGTACATTGGAGTCTGCAGAGCATAGGTTGGTCTGCGCAGACATTTGTACGGATGAATGACTGTCGAAGCTGCTCTTAAGCAGAGCTGTTGCCTCGCCTTGGTGACTGAATGATCCTCTGTTGTTTCCAACTTTGGAACGTCTCGCCTTTTTTTTGAGAGGAGACGAACAAGAGGTTTTCTTGCTTGGACTCTTTTTGCTTCTATTCTTTTTTGTTGGACAGTGGAGTTTCCTTTTGAGTAAGAAAACAGTGGAAGGACTATCTTCCGTATCAGTCGTTTCTGCTTCCTCGGAACTCCCGTCTTTTCCTCGCATCGTGGTGATAATTTTTTTTCGAAGAGGAGAGACAAGGAAATTGTCATCACGACTCAAATGGATCGATGCTTGTTCGTCAATTTGAGAGGGTAGTTTCCTTTTGAGAGAAAACACCACCGTATCACCGAACTGATCCTCCTGAATATCATATCCTGCAACTGTGGACTCTGCAGGAAACAAATTTCGTCGCCTCGGTAAATTGTTGTTTTTAAGTACCGACGCTGAGATTGTCGGATTCATTTTTTCTTTCACATCTTTCGGCATCGCTAACCTTTGGTTGCGAATTGAGAGGTTGCAAAGCGCATGTCTTCCAAACTTGTCAGGTACCGACCTTCCAATGACTAACGTTTCATCAGTCAACTCCATATACTGATGATCACTCTCAATATGTGATCCTTTCGATTCACATGTTGCCTCATTTTTCTCAGTAGAGGGACGTTTTTCACAATGAGTGAGTCCTACAGGTAACACATGCAAGGGCTGAGCGTTTGGTGAGGCTCTGTCTTGGTCATTTTTTGTGAAGTTAACGCCTGCTTCATAAGCCGAAAATTCACTGCTGACATGACAGAGCGGCTGCTTCTCACTGGGGGGTGCCATAGTTTGTTCCCCAATGAAATTTTTGTCGCAGCCTATCAGTTCAAATGGGTTCAGTTTTTGTCGAATGGGAAACTCAAATAAGCACTCATCGCCTGGATCTGCTGTATTTTTCTTTCCATCGACAAAATTTTCCTTGCCCAAAATTGATGTTTGGACTAATGACAAAGATTTACCGCTGAGAGAAAAAGGCAATTGAGTCTCGCTTAAAGTTCTATTTTCTTCTGTAATCAGACAATTTTCATTGCTAGCTGTTCTTATCAGTTTTAGCTTTTGTCGCTGCGGAAGGTCATCAAAGCGTTCAACTAGACCCGCTTTTGTTGGCCTATTGGTGTCAACATTGTCGCTTAAAACTAAGGTATCGACTGAAAAATCAGATGCCGATTTTCTAGAGTCATGAGTTTCGGGGGTCACATGTACCGCATACTCAGATGAAGATATTTCATGTGCATTTTCAGTGGGACCTTTTCCTATGCGTCTCAGTTCTATCGGCTTCAGTTCTTGTTGCTTGGAAAACTTAGGCAAGCACTGACCATCTGGACGCGCTGTATCTTCATTTCCAATCTCAACACTGACATTGCCATAAACTGACCTATCGACTGACAAGGATTGGCCACTGAGTGAAAAAGGCACCTGATACTCACTTAAAGTTGTTGTATCTTCTACGTTGAGATGATTTGCATTGCCAGTCGATTTTGTTGTTTCCAGCGTAGATTGCTGAGAAAGCTCAAATAAGCGCTCAACTGGACCCGCTTCTTCAAGCTTTTCACTCTCAATATCTTTGCTGGAAAGCGAAGTATTGACTGACAATTCAAATTCAGATCTTCTAGAGTCATGAGTTTTAGCGGTCACATTTACCGCATACTCACATGCAGTTATTTCATATGCCATCTCAGTGGGGTTGCTTCCCATGCGTCTCAGTTCTATCGGCTTCAGTTCTTGTTGCTTGGAAAACTCATACGAGCACAGACCATCTGGACGCGCTGTATCTTCATTTCCAATCTCAACACTGACATTGCCATTAACTGACTTATCGACTGACAAGGATTGGCCACTGAGTGAAAAAGGCACCTGATACTCACTTAAAGTTGTTGTATCTTCTACGTTGAGATGATTTGCATTGCCAGTCGATTTTGTCGTTTCCAGCGTAGATTGCCGAGAAAGCTCAAATAAGCGCTCAACTGGACCCGCTTCTTCAAGCTTTTCACTCTCAATATCTTTGCTGGAAAGCGAAGTACCGACTGACAATTCAAATTCAGATCTTCTAGAGTCATGAGTTTTAGCGGTTACATTTACCGCATGCTCACATGCAGTTATTTCATATGCCATCTCAGTGGGGTTGCTTCCTATGCGTCTCAGTTCTATCGGCTTCAGTTCTTGTTGCTTGGAAAACTCATACGAGCACAGACCATCTGGACGAGCTGTATCTTCATTTCCAATCTCAACACTGACATTGCCATTAACTGACTTATCGACTGACAAGGATTGGCCACTGAGTGAAAAAGGCACCTGATACTCACTTAAAGTTGTTGTATCTTCTACGTTGAGATGATTTGCATTGCCAGTCGATTTTGTTGTTTCCAGCGTAGATTGCTGAGAAAGCTCAAATAAGCGCTCAACTGGACCCGCTTCTTCAAGCTTTTCACTCTCAATATCTTTGCTGGAAAGCGAAGTACCTACTGACAATTTGGATGTGCTGGAAACATCTGCTTCACGGGACTGGTGTTCATTACGCTTGGATTTTGACAGATATAACTTCCTTTTGTACAGTCGTTTCACTTGAACTTTGCTGAATTGCTGTGAAGCAGGATTTGAAAATCCTGCAGGGGGAGACGTTGCATTTTCTTCATTCGTTGCGCTGCTAGGAACAGGTTGAGGATCAAGATCAATTGAAGTTGATGGTGTAAGTTGATCCTGGATTTTCGACTTCTGGGTTCTGCGACATTCTTTCTTCTTCAACAGTCGTTTCTTGATTTTCGAAACCATTCGAGTGTTAATGGTTTGGTCACGATTTAATTTACACTAGTTCGTTCAATAAGGGTGTAAGTCGTTGTGGAATCCGATTTAATCTTCTGTATTAATAAACAGAACAGAATGTTGCAATGGTTGCAATGCACGTTCCTCTGAGATAGAGAGTGGGGCTGCACATTATAGGGGCTCGTGCTCGTCTTGCTCGTCTGATAGGCGATAGGTAGGCAACCCGAATTTCAGGTAGCTGCAGAGAATAATTAGAGAGGTATACTCTGTACATACCACATGTATACCAGGTTGCAGCGTGAAGGCGCGTTCTTATGAACCCCCCCCCCACCCTCCTACCCGAACCCTTCTATAAAATCTTGTTGTGAGATGATAGGTGAAAGTCTTACGTCACAGCCTTAAATAAAGCCGCCCTTCTCATTGGTCAATGGTATCGCGGGAAAACCGAGATGGCTTTGAATTTTAAAGAGTAGCTGGAAAGGTTGTGAGGTTTTACTTATTTTGGCTCTAAAAACTCGAAACTATTAACTATAAACAGGTTCCATCATGAAATGTATTACTTTTTTTTTAACAGCGCGCCAGTCCGTGTGCTTTCTACGTCATAGCCAATCTTCAAGATGGCTGCCTTGCCACCACCTCCTGTACTTTCTCTATGGCATGGCTATAACCTAAAAAGGCCGGTGCAGGCGTAAAGCGTAAACCATGAATGATCCATGACCATGTGCATGTGCCAGTGCCTAGTTTAGTGAAAAACGAAGTTAAGAAGTGAGTTTTCTGTTTTTTCTGAAGGCCGGCTTTGTGATTAGTGAATGTGAACAAGATATAATGGCACCGAATCCGAACCTGAACTTATTTTCTTTAATCAACGAAAAGGTAAGTCTAATAATTACATGTCAGACCTTTCTACGGGTTCTGAACCTGCTTTCGGGCAATGCAACAACCTATGGTATCTGTTCATGTATGGAACACTCAGACAAAAGGAGGTATGAAAGACAATGTGGTCAGAAGCCTTTTTTAATACGTCATTATTTAGTCCCTAATTTCTTGTGTATGAGGTATATATCTGAATTTTTAATGATCGACACAGCATTGCAACACATCAGAAATGCAAAGTCCGGAGAATTGGACTGTAACTTGCGATAAGGATCCACTAAGTATTTGGACGCATGACTGCCAAACGGAACTATGTGCACTGTGATGTGAGTTCTATTAGGCATGTATTCTTATGGGTCTCAGGGCTTATGACTTTATACACATAGTTCCATTTGGCAGAATAGATTCACTTCTGGCGCATTTAGTAAGAAAATTTAGTTGGATATATATTAATATATGCTCTATATAACCAGTTCAAGCACTGAAAGAGGTCGTTTAACTTTGAAGCAACAGTGTTATATGAGGAGGGCGCCTAAATGGATTGATTAAGTTAGGAGGTTACTATCGTCAGGTCTGAAGAGATCTAGCAGGAATCAACTTGTGATTCCTTTTTGCTATACAAATAGTCTGCTAGCGTTGTTAGCCAGAAGATACTGTCAAATTATTGTGTGTGTATCTGACGTTGAGCTCTAATGGGTACTCATGTATTGTCTCCCAAATTACAATAGTTGCAAAGACAAGAGAATTCAATAGCTTTCTTTTTCATTATAGAGGTGGTGCATCGTATGTTGAGACAAACGTCTAAGTATTTTTTATGTCACCATTCACCAGTAGTGCCACCTAACTGCATTTATCAACCTGTTGAGTGGTGCGAATTCAGAGCTAATTGGTGATTGACGTTTGTCTCAACATACGATGAGCGAGCTCTACCATAGATAGATTTATGCAGTTTGTTTACCTTTCCAGACAGGTGCCCTCATAAATGAACCAGAAGTAGTGGCTCTGTATTACAAAATATTGTAGTGTCCCTGAAGAGGCTGGAAGTTCTTGTGGGTTCCAAGAATTATGCTTTTTTAAATAGAATGCCTCATTTAATTTTTTTTCTGGTGACAGTTTGATATCTAAGGAGAATCTTGAAAAATTTCACTTCAACACCTGAAGGACTCAATAATATCAAATCAATTTTCATCAAGTTGTCAAAACTGTAGGTGGTAAAAGTTCATACAAATACATACAGAGAACTTCAAAAGTTCACGTGTGAACCTTACTCATGAGATATCAGTGGTAGATATAGTTAGTAAGTAATGTGAGCTTGATATGAGTTCAAGCAAACTCGCAAGTTATAGCTTCTATTATTAGCCTGTTAAAGCAGTTGGTGAGATATCCCACAGATCTATCTTCTTTTCTGAGGATATGCTCAGTTTTGTAGAATCTGGTCCAAAATTCGAAGCAATCTCTCAGAGAAACATCTACCTAAGCATCGCCCTCATATGATGTTCATTTTTTCTTCTAATTTTTTACAGAATATGGAAAGAGCCTTATTTAAAGACTGTCGGGTAAAGCGGCTAAAGGCAGAGGTGGAGAAAAGAAAAGGGTTCAAAGTAGCTGCATACAGTGCCAGCCTGATTCTTGGTAAGAGTAGTTTCCAGATTCGTTTTCTAATTGCTGTTCCTTATTTGTTGTTTGGTCTATCACTTATAGTTCCAGAATGGATCCAGGTCAAACCTGAAATGCATTCTTGTAACCATAATTCTTGTAACCATAAAAATTGGTAGGTTTTCTTAGAAAATTTTCTGCAAGTTCAAAAATTCATTTTTAAGTTTGCAAAAAAAATCTTCCAATTTACTCATGAAATTTTCTTCCAATTTTCTAAGGAAGTTCATGCATGCTGCTGAAAAAAAATTGCTCATATCTTGACACTAGAAAAATACAATAATGCTACTTTTTTCACTTTTTTTGTTACAGAGGAAAATCTGTCAGTTGATGCGGCAGCAACTGTGATATGCAATCATATAGTTGAGAACGAAAATCATGGCAAACGGAAAGAAAAGCTCAACAAAGAAACCGTGAGTTTTTCGAATATCCTACTTGAAATTTTCTGTAAAAACATGTTTTGTTTTTGTTTTGTATGACATATTTTCAGCGGATGGAAATTTTTTGCCTGTAGAGGAGAAAAATTTGAAAGGAGAAGAGAGTTGGGAAATACCTCCTGTTTGGTTTGAAATAATAGAAAACATCTGTAGTGGAGCAAGAAAATGGGGCTGCATGGAGCAGAAATGAAGTAAGTCTCATTTGCTGAACTAAATTTCATCAGGAAAGTTTTGGTTTATAGAATTTTAAATTATAGGAAAGTAGTAGCGGCTGAATTTTGAGAATTTTTGTAATATTATGATGTTTCTTTCCATCTTCTGAGTACGATAGGCTCTTAAGATCGAGCTTTCTGTGTGCGAATTTCTCTAAACTTGCGTTTGAAAACTGGATTTTTCGTCCATTTGACATGGACTGTCACACAGTGAAGTGGCTAAAAGTAGGGGATGCTAGTTGAAAATGTGTTCTCTATTGTTCTAGACTGCTGTGCGCTGAGCTGTATTTCCCTGGCTGCGAAAGGATAACATTAAAAAAGCTTGCAATTTTTCCAATACAGAATTTTCTAGTCTTCCATGCAGTGTCTTTTTTACTTATGAAAATCTCAAAATTATGCTCCATTATATTTTTCTTAAGCTATATTTAGATGTTGACCTCTTTGATCATTGTATCATTGTAATTTGATAGATATATGTGAGAAAGAAAATAATTTATGTACTAAATTTTTCTCTCCTTTTTCCATTCAGAATCGAGAGCGGTCCAGATCCAGATCTAGTTCCAAAACGAGGAAGTATCCTGACAGGAATGAAGCCACAAAGCCAACAAAAGGAAGCCACAAAGTGGAAACTGTAAGTTTTTGTTTTATTTTTGCACTTCCTATCTGGACATATTTCAACCAAACAGAACTACGTGCCTTTACCAGTGACTTCAGCTGTGGCGGCTTTAACGTTCGGCTGCTCATAGGGCGTCCTAAACTCATGAGCTCTATGAACAACTATCTCTTTTTTTTATTTGTTTACGGTGGAGGAGAATCATCGGAAAAATTTGATTTCACAGGAGTTTTTTTGTAGAAAAGGAACTGCGAAATTTATTTCGATAATTTTAGAAATGTTCCTTCAAGTTCCAAAGGATATATCTTCCGAATTGCAATCAAATCGACTGAAATGTTTTTCATATTAAGAAACTGAGCATCAGAGGAGTCGTACAGAAGTAAAAAAGCAAAATGCAGTAGTGCAAAATGGTAGGAGTAATGATGCTGCTCTCAAACTTTAGTTGTTGAAGTCTAGGATCCTCATATGAGGAAAAGGCAATAACAATTTTTGTACTTAACCTTCCATGCAATGTCTTTTTTAGTCATGAAAATCTCAAAATGATGCTCCATTAGAGCAGTTGCACAGAAGTAAAGAAGCAGGATGCAGGACAGCAAATGGTAGAAATGTTGATATTGCTCTTAAGCTTTAGATGTTGACCTCTTTGATCATTGTATCATTGTAATTTGATAGATATATGTGAGAAAGAAAATAATTTATGTACTAAATTTTTCTCTCCTTTTTCCATTCAGAATCGAGAGCGGTCCAGATCCAGATCTAGTTCCAAAACGAGGAAGTATCCTGACAGGAATGAAGCCACAAAGCCAACAAAAGGAAGCCACAAAGTGGAAACTGTAAGTTTTTGTTTTATTTTTGCACTTCCTATCTGGACATATTTCAACCAAACAGAACTACGTGCCTTTACCAGTGACTTCAGCTGTGGCGGCTTTAACGTTCGGCTGCTCATAGGGCGTCCTAAACTCATGAGCTCTATGAACAACTATCTCTTTTTTTTATTTGTTTACGGTGGAGGAGAATCATCGGAAAAATTTGATTTCACAGGAGTTTTTTTGTAGAAAAGGAACTGCGAAATTTATTTCGATAATTTTAGAAATGTTCCTTCAAGTTCCAAAGGATATATCTTCCGAATTGCAATCAAATCGACTGAAATGTTTTTCATATTAAGAAACTGAGCATCAGAGGAGTCGTACAGAAGTAAAAAAGCAAAATGCAGTAGTGCAAAATGGTAGGAGTAATGATGCTGCTCTCAAACTTTAGTTGTTGAAGTCTAGGATCCTCATATGAGGAAAAGGCAATAACAATTTTTGTACTTAACCTTCCATGCAATGTCTTTTTTAGTCATGAAAATCTCAAAATGATGCTCCATTAGAGCAGTTGCACAGAAGTAAAGAAGCAGGATGCAGGACAGCAAATGGTAGAAATGTTGATATTGCTCTTAAGCTTTAGATGTTGACCTCTTTGATCATTGTATCATTGTAATTTGATAGATATATGTGAGAAAGAAAATAATTTATGTACTAAATTTTTCTCTCCTTTTTCCATTCAGAATCGAGAGCGGTCCAGATCCAGATCTAGTTCCAAAACGAGGAAGTATCCTGACAGGAATGAAGCCACAAAGCCAACAAAAGGAAGCCACAAAGTGGAAACTGTAAGTTTTTGTTTTATTTTTGCACTTCCTATCTGGACATATTTCAACCAAACAGAACTACGTGCCTTTACCAGTGACTTCAGCTGTGGCGGCTTTAACGTTCGGCTGCTCATAGGGCGTCCTAAACTCATGAGCTCTATGAACAACTATCTCTTTTTTTTATTTGTTTACGGTGGAGGAGAATCATCGGAAAAATTTGATTTCACAGGAGTTTTTTTGTAGAAAAGGAACTGCGAAATTTATTTCGATAATTTTAGAAATGTTCCTTCAAGTTCCAAAGGATATATCTTCCGAATTGCAATCAAATCGACTGAAATGTTTTTCATATTAAGAAACTGAGCATCAGAGGAGTCGTACAGAAGTAAAAAAGCAAAATGCAGTAGTGCAAAATGGTAGGAGTAATGATGCTGCTCTCAAACTTTAGTTGTTGAAGTCTAGGATCCTCATATGAGGAAAAGGCAATAACAATTTTTGTACTTAACCTTCCATGCAATGTCTTTTTTAGTCATGAAAATCTCAAAATGATGCTCCATTAGAGCAGTTGCACAGAAGTAAAGAAGCAGGATGCAGGACAGCAAATGGTAGAAATGTTGATATTGCTCTTAAGCTTTAGATGTTGACCTCTTTGATCATTGTATCATTGTAATTTGATAGATATATGTGAGAAAGAAAATAATTTATGTACTAAATTTTTCTCTCCTTTTTCCATTCAGAATCGAGAGCGGTCCAGATCCAGATCTAGTTCCAAAACGAGGAAGTATCCTGACAGGAATGAAGCCACAAAGCCAACAAAAGGAAGCCACAAAGTGGAAACTGTAAGTTTTTGTTTTATTTTTGCACTTCCTATCTGGACATATTTCAACCAAACAGAACTACGTGCCTTTACCAGTGACTTCAGCTGTGGCGGCTTTAACGTTCGGCTGCTCATAGGGCGTCCTAAACTCATGAGCTCTATGAACAACTATCTCTTTTTTTTATTTGTTTACGGTGGAGGAGAATCATCGGAAAAATTTGATTTCACAGGAGTTTTTTTGTAGAAAAGGAACTGCGAAATTTATTTCGATAATTTTAGAAATGTTCCTTCAAGTTCCAAAGGATATATCTTCCGAATTGCAATCAAATCGACTGAAATGTTTTTCATATTAAGAAACTGAGCATCAGAGGAGTCGTACAGAAGTAAAAAAGCAAAATGCAGTAGTGCAAAATGGTAGGAGTAATGATGCTGCTCTCAAACTTTAGTTGTTGAAGTCTAGGATCCTCATATGAGGAAAAGGCAATAACAATTTTTGTACTTAACCTTCCATGCAATGTCTTTTTTAGTCATGAAAATCTCAAAATGATGCTCCATTAGAGCAGTTGCACAGAAGTAAAGAAGCAGGATGCAGGACAGCAAATGGTAGAAATGTTGATATTGCTCTTAAGCTTTAGATGTTGACCTCTTTGATCATTGTATCATTGTAATTTGATAGATATATGTGAGAAAGAAAATAATTTATGTACTAAATTTTTCTCTCCTTTTTCCATTCAGAATCGAGAGCGGTCCAGATCCAGATCTAGTTCCAAAACGAGGAAGTATCCTGACAGGAATGAAGCCACAAAGCCAACAAAAGGAAGCCACAAAGTGGAAACTGTAAGTTTTTGTTTTATTTTTGCACTTCCTATCTGGACATATTTCAACCAAACAGAACTACGTGCCTTTACCAGTGACTTCAGCTGTGGCGGCTTTAACGTTCGGCTGCTCATAGGGCGTCCTAAACTCATGAGCTCTATGAACAACTATCTCTTTTTTTTATTTGTTTACGGTGGAGGAGAATCATCGGAAAAATTTGATTTCACAGGAGTTTTTTTGTAGAAAAGGAACTGCGAAATTTATTTCGATAATTTTAGAAATGTTCCTTCAAGTTCCAAAGGATATATCTTCCGAATTGCAATCAAATCGACTGAAATGTTTTTCATATTAAGAAACTGAGCATCAGAGGAGTCGTACAGAAGTAAAAAAGCAAAATGCAGTAGTGCAAAATGGTAGGAGTAATGATGCTGCTCTCAAACTTTAGTTGTTGAAGTCTAGGATCCTCATATGAGGAAAAGGCAATAACAATTTTTGTACTTAACCTTCCATGCAATGTCTTTTTTAGTCATGAAAATCTCAAAATGATGCTCCATTAGAGCAGTTGCACAGAAGTAAAGAAGCAGGATGCAGGACAGCAAATGGTAGAAATGTTGATATTGCTCTTAAGCTTTAGATGTTGACCTCTTTGATCATTGTATCATTGTAATTTGATAGATATATGTGAGAAAGAAAATAATTTATGTACTAAATTTTTCTCTCCTTTTTCCATTCAGAATCGAGAGCGGTCCAGATCCAGATCTAGTTCCAAAACGAGGAAGTATCCTGACAGGAATGAAGCCACAAAGCCAACAAAAGGAAGCCACAAAGTGGAAACTGTAAGTTTTTGTTTTATTTTTGCACTTCCTATCTGGACATATTTCAACCAAACAGAACTACGTGCCTTTACCAGTGACTTCAGCTGTGGCGGCTTTAACGTTCGGCTGCTCATAGGGCGTCCTAAACTCATGAGCTCTATGAACAACTATCTCTTTTTTTTATTTGTTTACGGTGGAGGAGAATCATCGGAAAAATTTGATTTCACAGGAGTTTTTTTGTAGAAAAGGAACTGCGAAATTTATTTCGATAATTTTAGAAATGTTCCTTCAAGTTCCAAAGGATATATCTTCCGAATTGCAATCAAATCGACTGAAATGTTTTTCATATTAAGAAACTGAGCATCAGAGGAGTCGTACAGAAGTAAAAAAGCAAAATGCAGTAGTGCAAAATGGTAGGAGTAATGATGCTGCTCTCAAACTTTAGTTGTTGAAGTCTAGGATCCTCATATGAGGAAAAGGCAATAACAATTTTTGTACTTAACCTTCCATGCAATGTCTTTTTTAGTCATGAAAATCTCAAAATGATGCTCCATTAGAGCAGTTGCACAGAAGTAAAGAAGCAGGATGCAGGACAGCAAATGGTAGAAATGTTGATATTGCTCTTAAGCTTTAGATGTTGACCTCTTTGATCATTGTATCATTGTAATTTGATAGATATATGTGAGAAAGAAAATAATTTATGTACTAAATTTTTCTCTCCTTTTTCCATTCAGAATCGAGAGCGGTCCAGATCCAGATCTAGTTCCAAAACGAGGAAGTATCCTGACAGGAATGAAGCCACAAAGCCAACAAAAGGAAGCCACAAAGTGGAAACTGTAAGTTTTTGTTTTATTTTTGCACTTCCTATCTGGACATATTTCAACCAAACAGAACTACGTGCCTTTACCAGTGACTTCAGCTGTGGCGGCTTTAACGTTCGGCTGCTCATAGGGCGTCCTAAACTCATGAGCTCTATGAACAACTATCTCTTTTTTTTATTTGTTTACGGTGGAGGAGAATCATCGGAAAAATTTGATTTCACAGGAGTTTTTTTGTAGAAAAGGAACTGCGAAATTTATTTCGATAATTTTAGAAATGTTCCTTCAAGTTCCAAAGGATATATCTTCCGAATTGCAATCAAATCGACTGAAATGTTTTTCATATTAAGAAACTGAGCATCAGAGGAGTCGTACAGAAGTAAAAAAGCAAAATGCAGTAGTGCAAAATGGTAGGAGTAATGATGCTGCTCTCAAACTTTAGTTGTTGAAGTCTAGGATCCTCATATGAGGAAAAGGCAATAACAATTTTTGTACTTAACCTTCCATGCAATGTCTTTTTTAGTCATGAAAATCTCAAAATGATGCTCCATTAGAGCAGTTGCACAGAAGTAAAGAAGCAGGATGCAGGACAGCAAATGGTAGAAATGTTGATATTGCTCTTAAGCTTTAGATGTTGACCTCTTTGATCATTGTATCATTGTAATTTGATAGATATATGTGAGAAAGAAAATAATTTATGTACTAAATTTTTCTCTCCTTTTTCCATTCAGAATCGAGAGCGGTCCAGATCCAGATCTAGTTCCAAAACGAGGAAGTATCCTGACAGGAATGAAGCCACAAAGCCAACAAAAGGAAGCCACAAAGTGGAAACTGTAAGTTTTTGTTTTATTTTTGCACTTCCTATCTGGACATATTTCAACCAAACAGAACTACGTGCCTTTACCAGTGACTTCAGCTGTGGCGGCTTTAACGTTCGGCTGCTCATAGGGCGTCCTAAACTCATGAGCTCTATGAACAACTATCTCTTTTTTTTATTTGTTTACGGTGGAGGAGAATCATCGGAAAAATTTGATTTCACAGGAGTTTTTTTGTAGAAAAGGAACTGCGAAATTTATTTCGATAATTTTAGAAATGTTCCTTCAAGTTCCAAAGGATATATCTTCCGAATTGCAATCAAATCGACTGAAATGTTTTTCATATTAAGAAACTGAGCATCAGAGGAGTCGTACAGAAGTAAAAAAGCAAAATGCAGTAGTGCAAAATGGTAGGAGTAATGATGCTGCTCTCAAACTTTAGTTGTTGAAGTCTAGGATCCTCATATGAGGAAAAGGCAATAACAATTTTTGTACTTAACCTTCCATGCAATGTCTTTTTTAGTCATGAAAATCTCAAAATGATGCTCCATTAGAGCAGTTGCACAGAAGTAAAGAAGCAGGATGCAGGACAGCAAATGGTAGAAATGTTGATATTGCTCTTAAGCTTTAGATGTTGACCTCTTTGATCATTGTATCATTGTAATTTGATAGATATATGTGAGAAAGAAAATAATTTATGTACTAAATTTTTCTCTCCTTTTTCCATTCAGAATCGAGAGCGGTCCAGATCCAGATCTAGTTCCAAAACGAGGAAGTATCCTGACAGGAATGAAGCCACAAAGCCAACAAAAGGAAGCCACAAAGTGGAAACTGTAAGTTTTTGTTTTATTTTTGCACTTCCTATCTGGACATATTTCAACCAAACAGAACTACGTGCCTTTACCAGTGACTTCAGCTGTGGCGGCTTTAACGTTCGGCTGCTCATAGGGCGTCCTAAACTCATGAGCTCTATGAACAACTATCTCTTTTTTTTATTTGTTTACGGTGGAGGAGAATCATCGGAAAAATTTGATTTCACAGGAGTTTTTTTGTAGAAAAGGAACTGCGAAATTTATTTCGATAATTTTAGAAATGTTCCTTCAAGTTCCAAAGGATATATCTTCCGAATTGCAATCAAATCGACTGAAATGTTTTTCATATTAAGAAACTGAGCATCAGAGGAGTCGTACAGAAGTAAAAAAGCAAAATGCAGTAGTGCAAAATGGTAGGAGTAATGATGCTGCTCTCAAACTTTAGTTGTTGAAGTCTAGGATCCTCATATGAGGAAAAGGCAATAACAATTTTTGTACTTAACCTTCCATGCAATGTCTTTTTTAGTCATGAAAATCTCAAAATGATGCTCCATTAGAGCAGTTGCACAGAAGTAAAGAAGCAGGATGCAGGACAGCAAATGGTAGAAATGTTGATATTGCTCTTAAGCTTTAGATGTTGACCTCTTTGATCATTGTATCATTGTAATTTGATAGATATATGTGAGAAAGAAAATAATTTATGTACTAAATTTTTCTCTCCTTTTTCCATTCAGAATCGAGAGCGGTCCAGATCCAGATCTAGTTCCAAAACGAGGAAGTATCCTGACAGGAATGAAGCCACAAAGCCAACAAAAGGAAGCCACAAAGTGGAAACTGTAAGTTTTTGTTTTATTTTTGCACTTCCTATCTGGACATATTTCAACCAAACAGAACTACGTGCCTTTACCAGTGACTTCAGCTGTGGCGGCTTTAACGTTCGGCTGCTCATAGGGCGTCCTAAACTCATGAGCTCTATGAACAACTATCTCTTTTTTTTATTTGTTTACGGTGGAGGAGAATCATCGGAAAAATTTGATTTCACAGGAGTTTTTTTGTAGAAAAGGAACTGCGAAATTTATTTCGATAATTTTAGAAATGTTCCTTCAAGTTCCAAAGGATATATCTTCCGAATTGCAATCAAATCGACTGAAATGTTTTTCATATTAAGAAACTGAGCATCAGAGGAGTCGTACAGAAGTAAAAAAGCAAAATGCAGTAGTGCAAAATGGTAGGAGTAATGATGCTGCTCTCAAACTTTAGTTGTTGAAGTCTAGGATCCTCATATGAGGAAAAGGCAATAACAATTTTTGTACTTAACCTTCCATGCAATGTCTTTTTTAGTCATGAAAATCTCAAAATGATGCTCCATTAGAGCAGTTGCACAGAAGTAAAGAAGCAGGATGCAGGACAGCAAATGGTAGAAATGTTGATATTGCTCTTAAGCTTTAGATGTTGACCTCTTTGATCATTGTATCATTGTAATTTGATAGATATATGTGAGAAAGAAAATAATTTATGTACTAAATTTTTCTCTCCTTTTTCCATTCAGAATCGAGAGCGGTCCAGATCCAGATCTAGTTCCAAAACGAGGAAGTATCCTGACAGGAATGAAGCCACAAAGCCAACAAAAGGAAGCCACAAAGTGGAAACTGTAAGTTTTTGTTTTATTTTTGCACTTCCTATCTGGACATATTTCAACCAAACAGAACTACGTGCCTTTACCAGTGACTTCAGCTGTGGCGGCTTTAACGTTCGGCTGCTCATAGGGCGTCCTAAACTCATGAGCTCTATGAACAACTATCTCTTTTTTTTATTTGTTTACGGTGGAGGAGAATCATCGGAAAAATTTGATTTCACAGGAGTTTTTTTGTAGAAAAGGAACTGCGAAATTTATTTCGATAATTTTAGAAATGTTCCTTCAAGTTCCAAAGGATATATCTTCCGAATTGCAATCAAATCGACTGAAATGTTTTTCATATTAAGAAACTGAGCATCAGAGGAGTCGTACAGAAGTAAAAAAGCAAAATGCAGTAGTGCAAAATGGTAGGAGTAATGATGCTGCTCTCAAACTTTAGTTGTTGAAGTCTAGGATCCTCATATGAGGAAAAGGCAATAACAATTTTTGTACTTAACCTTCCATGCAATGTCTTTTTTAGTCATGAAAATCTCAAAATGATGCTCCATTAGAGCAGTTGCACAGAAGTAAAGAAGCAGGATGCAGGACAGCAAATGGTAGAAATGTTGATATTGCTCTTAAGCTTTAGATGTTGACCTCTTTGATCATTGTATCATTGTAATTTGATAGATATATGTGAGAAAGAAAATAATTTATGTACTAAATTTTTCTCTCCTTTTTCCATTCAGAATCGAGAGCGGTCCAGATCCAGATCTAGTTCCAAAACGAGGAAGTATCCTGACAGGAATGAAGCCACAAAGCCAACAAAAGGAAGCCACAAAGTGGAAACTGTAAGTTTTTGTTTTATTTTTGCACTTCCTATCTGGACATATTTCAACCAAACAGAACTACGTGCCTTTACCAGTGACTTCAGCTGTGGCGGCTTTAACGTTCGGCTGCTCATAGGGCGTCCTAAACTCATGAGCTCTATGAACAACTATCTCTTTTTTTTATTTGTTTACGGTGGAGGAGAATCATCGGAAAAATTTGATTTCACAGGAGTTTTTTTGTAGAAAAGGAACTGCGAAATTTATTTCGATAATTTTAGAAATGTTCCTTCAAGTTCCAAAGGATATATCTTCCGAATTGCAATCAAATCGACTGAAATGTTTTTCATATTAAGAAACTGAGCATCAGAGGAGTCGTACAGAAGTAAAAAAGCAAAATGCAGTAGTGCAAAATGGTAGGAGTAATGATGCTGCTCTCAAACTTTAGTTGTTGAAGTCTAGGATCCTCATATGAGGAAAAGGCAATAACAATTTTTGTACTTAACCTTCCATGCAATGTCTTTTTTAGTCATGAAAATCTCAAAATGATGCTCCATTAGAGCAGTTGCACAGAAGTAAAGAAGCAGGATGCAGGACAGCAAATGGTAGAAATGTTGATATTGCTCTTAAGCTTTAGATGTTGACCTCTTTGAT
Source organism: Bemisia tabaci (assembly GCF_918797505.1). NCBI lineage: Eukaryota > Metazoa > Arthropoda > Insecta > Hemiptera > Aleyrodidae > Bemisia > Bemisia tabaci. The sequence goes on along the minus strand of NC_092793.1, from coordinate 14,978,412 downwards.
CATTGTATCATTGTAATTTGATAGATATATGTGAGAAAGAAAATAATTTATGTACTAAATTTTTCTCTCCTTTTTCCATTCAGAATCGAGAGCGGTCCAGATCCAGATCTAGTTCCAAAACGAGGAAGTATCCTGACAGGAATGAAGCCACAAAGCCAACAAAAGGAAGCCACAAAGTGGAAACTGTAAGTTTTTGTTTTATTTTTGCACTTCCTATCTGGACATATTTCAACCAAACAGAACTACGTGCCTTTACCAGTGACTTCAGCTGTGGCGGCTTTAACGTCCGGCTGCTCATAGGGCGTCCTAAACTCATGAGCTCTATGAACAACTATCTCTTTTTTTTATTTGTTTACGGTAGAGGAGAAAAATATTATGAAAAGAGAAGAAAGTGAGGGAATAACTCCTGTTTGAATTGATTTAATATTTGGAGTGCTGAGAAAAAATTGGGCCATATGAAGCAGAAACTCACCAAGTCACATGAGCCTCACCTTTCATCGGAAAAATTTGATTTTACAGGAGTTTTTTTTGTATAAAAGGAGCTTTGATAATTTTAGAAATTTTCCTTCAAGTTTCAAAGGATATATCTCCCGAACTGCAATCAAATCCACTTAAATTTTTTTCATATTAAGAAACTGAGCATCAGAGTAGTTGCACAGAAGTTAAAAAACAAAATGCATCAAAGCAAAATGGTAGGTGTAGTGATATTGCTCTCAAGCTTTAGTTGTTGGCATCTAGGATCCTAAATATGAGCAAAGGGCCATAATAATAGATGAAGCTGCAATCTGGAAAAGACTGTAAGTGAAAACTTAAGTACGAAGAAGTTACTTTAATTGCAAATCCCTCACGCATGTTAGAGGTTCATTAAGGAAATGATTGGGGGAAAAATTGTGTGGTGTTTTAATTTCTTCATGTCACTCAGAACTTCCTACTAAATTTCCAACTTTTTTTACATTTTCAATGTTTTTCGGAGATGTAATGCAGTGGATGCTAGAATTATATTATTTGGAAGTTCTCGAACTGGTATCAATAGCTAAGTTGTTTACAAGGAAATAATATTCATTTTTAATGTGTTGGTTTCTGAAATTCTTTTGAGGAATCCTTAGAACGAGGATCAATGGGTAAAATAACATGGGAATAAAAAATGTTGGTATTTTTTTTTTTTTTTTTTTTTCATTTACTTCGTATTTTAGCAGGAGGTGTTATCCTATACTTCATTTCATAACTTGATTTTTGTTTTTGTTACAGTCAGACGTGGTTCAAATAGTGGCGGGATTGTTGCCCGACCTCCTACCCTCAATTGTTGAGGGGGTCATGGAGAAAATGAAGAAGGTAAGCTTAAATCAACAACTTGACTGGTTCAAAGTTCACTAATGTAAAAACTGACTTTATTGCACTCATTTTTCTCTTTCACTTTTCTCTTTCATTTCAAATATATTATGAATTCTCTTTTGACAAGTGATTAGTAATTAAATCAGTTGTAGCTTTCAAGAGATACAGTAGAAGTGTCAATACATAAGTTGGCAGTTGTCTACTTTGTGTTGGAAGGGACTTTTATGTCACTGTTCACTAGAGATCAAGGATTGACTGAAAGAAAAAACAACGCTGTGCTGCCGTTGTATGCAGACGGAAAAGCAGTATTATTTACATGTAAGAGCAATTCCTAAATTCGCCTAATTTCTCAAGATAGTTCAGAAATAATAAACTGCTAACTTATTTGACAACACCTAGAAATTTCTCATGATAGTTCAGAAGTAATCAACTGCCAACTTATTTGATAACACCTAGATGTTTTATTTCTTTATTTATTTCAATTTTTTTGTTTTTCTACGCATGATTTAAAAATTATTGTAGTTTAGTAGTATAGGGAGGTAGAAATGATATTACAAGAAGATGCATTTAAAAACATTTTGGGTTTAATAAAGTATAGTAATTATAGTAGTAGTTGTTGGTCGCGAAAAAATCAAAACATCTTTTTTCAAATGTAGCTTAGAGTTTGCCTCTATTTCAGGAAACAGTTTTCTTTCTTGGTGACAGCATCCTAAGGCGGATGCAGCAAACAAAGTTTTTTAAAGAAAAATTTGCTGATAAACCAGTGATTGATCAAGCAATCTCTGGAAGCACTGTTGTGAAAGGGCTTCAAACTTTCTCGCATCACTGTACTAACAGACAGAAGGCATTTTTTAAGTTGTCGAATCTGGTCATTCTTCTGGGAACGAATGATTTCCTGAAGAGTGGCCGATTCGACTACACTCATTATTATGACCTCACAACATATGCTGTGTCATTGTCCTTCAAGAAAATAATTCTTGTGAAAATGCCTCCTATCCTCAAGAAACCCTTTTTATCCGAGGAAATCCAACAAGCCAATATCTGGATTGCTTCAATAGGTAGAAGCAAAGGACTCCAAGTCATTGAGGCTCCTCAGAATGTGAGCAAAGATGGGGTTCACTTAACTGAATGGGGAATGAAGGCATTGGCAACTTCTATTTTTCAACATGTTTCTGAATAGGTTTGTACTTGACTGAGAATTATTTTCCTGTGGCTTCATAACTAAATTTCGCTTTTCTAGTACCGAATGAGGACCAGAGTCCATCAAAGAACTGTACCAAGATGTGGATAGTTTTGGGATTGATGGTGCATGATGTTGGTTGTCTTCCTTTAAGAACCAATTAAATTATGGCACATGTAGAATTTTTACTGTCTCTTTAAAATTCATCATTTTTTGGGTCAATAATGTGAAATGTTTTTGTGTGTTTCAGGTCAAGTGATGTGTCATTTTCTCTCATCATGTATTGGACTCCAAATTATTATAATTCTTAATATTAATATAATAATTATTAATATTCTTTTTTTATTTGTGGATCATTTTCTCTCATCGTGTATTGGACTCCAAAGTATTATAATTCTTAATATTAATATAATAATTATTAATATTCTTTTTTCATTTGTGGATTTTATCTTTTGTTCCTGACTGATGGTCCTATGTCTTCAAAATTTCTTCATAATTTATAAGTTTCTCTTTTATTTTCTTGCTTTAATTTGTTTGTTTTATTCTTCAGATTTTTTGATCTCTTCAAAAGACTGTTGAAGTAACTATAGTATAACTGTGCTAGAATAGTTAGGAAATCATTTGCCATTTGTTCCTCAGGCACTGTGATTTTATTTCTTGACTTTAATTTTCCTTCCATTTTTGTTTTATTCTTCAGATTTTTTTATCTCTTCAAAAGACTGTTGAAGTAACTATAGTATATAACTGAACTAGAATAGTTAGGAAATTATTTGCCATTTGTTCCTCAGGCACTGTGATTTTATTTCTTGACTTTAATTTTCCTACCATTTCCAAAGTGTCTTAAGTTACATTCTAGTTCATTACTAATGTTTGAAATTCCCTATGAATAAAGTTATTGTGCTCAGAATAGTCAGGAAATCATTTGCCATTTGTTCCTTAGGCACTGTGATTTTATTTCTTGACTTTAATTTTCCTTCTGTTTCCAATGTATTTCAAATTACATTCTTGTCGATTATTAATTTTTGCAATTCCCTATGAATAAAGTTTCTGTGTTCATTTTTTTAAAAAAAATTCATTTATTATCTTCCTCTTTCTTCTCGTTAGTTCAGGGAAAATGTGTAAAAATTTCTGACAAAATATTTTCCTGGAAAAAATACTGATGGCTCTGGAAATGAAAATTTAAGTGATTTTTCTCCCATCACTTCAGAGAACTAAAAAAAATTATTTGCATTTAGTAGTGATTTACCAGCATAAAAGTCCTGCCATGTGAATTTGTTAAATCATTGCACTGCATGGATTGACAACCCTCATTATGTTTCAGTGAATACGATTGCTGCAAATTAAGCGAAGAACCTTATGTTTTAAATGTTTTAGGTAATCCTATATTCTTCACCTTATGAAACTGGTACTTTTCAGGGTGATTTTCAATTAGAAGTCTTCATGATCACTCTCATCATCGTCTCCATGATGAATCGAATTGTAACTTAGCTCATTAACTATAATGAGACCGTTTGGTACTTTTCATCATTATGGTTCTGCATCTTCTATCAATTCATGTCATTCTGAGTGGTTGCCATAAAATCAGTTAATGCTCTTTGAAGATCGGCACAAATCTGCCAGCTTGGTTCTTGTCCTTCTCCACCTTCAATGATATAAATAAACTTAAAACAGCAAATCGGCGGTGTAAGTCGGCAATCACATAACTCGTTTGCGGTGTCTGAAAATCTCCGCCTCTATGTTATTTTTTTAAAGGAGAAAAAATTGACATCATTCCTTGAAGTTTTTGCAGAATTTTCTTCGAACTGAGAAGAAAAATCACGGCAGTTTTGAAGAGTTGCCGTTGAGTAGTTTCCCATTTAAAAAATAAAGTATGACAGGAGGTCTGCGACGTTGCAAATAGAGTTATGTGATTGTCAACTTACACCGTCGAAATGTGACTCTTAAGTGAGGATTTGTTTTCTATCACATGCTATAAATGCATGCAGGTACTCAAAATTTTGAACAACTTGCAAGCCACTGCCACTTGTATAATAGTGAAGTTTTTCAGAATCTTGAACACCGCCAGCGCATTCTCTGCCTCGACTACATAGGATCTTATTCCTCCTTTTACAACCTGCTGGTTCTGATCAGGGGGCGCATCCTCACTTACCTATTTGATCAGGGGGCGTGTCCTCCCTTGCCTATCTCAGCACTCTTGGTTTGGACATACTTATTCTTAGGCAATCTGTCCTGTTGTTTCTTTCTTTGATTATCCTGTGTCATATACGTACCCAAGTTTAAAAAAAACTCTCGCATTAGTTAACATCTTGCTTTTAATTTGATCAAACTAATGGAATAGTAAACATACATACCTTCAACAGAGGTGAATGCGGAAGAGTTTGATTTGAAGAATTTTATCCAAACACAGGCAAATTAGACGATTCAATCAACTTCTGACACAGAATCGAAGAGACTTGCTAATAATCGAATTAACGGTAATGCTTGAAGTCAAGTATCTTCGATTTTGTGGCATTCAGTTGGTTTCATTATACCAGAAAAACAAAGGGTAATAACGGAGTGAAGCGTAGCTTCTTTAAGTAGACACACAACCACAGCTGACGAGTGAATGCGTAAACCGCGTTTCCAATATAGAGCATTACAAGTCTATGAAAACATTGAGGCTTTATGCACCGATATAACATGATACACTGAGAAAACACACATCAACTCCGGAGGAGGTAGGCTGCCTGGCTGCTAGCAAAATTTTAGTAGAAAGTGGAAACGCAGATTCATTCCCACCGATTGAGATCCCAGACACACATCATCGTATTGAGGGAAAGGATGATTTTCTGGTGAAAAGTTGCTGAATCTTATTAACGAGAAATAGTATCTCGGACTCACTATAGTGGGATATCATCAATCATTCATGAACAATTACTTGAAAAGATCACTAGATCAGGGCCGCTGGGAAGAAATGGCAGGTTGATCCGAGTACTTACTGTGGCAACTAAATTTATCAAGGGTGCGGGAATCATAAAAGGATTATATAGAAATGGATCCAGTTATCTTCGGCTACGATAAAATGGAAACACGCATCAATTAATCTATCTTCATCTTATTATTTCAATTAATCTATCTTCTTCGTATTAATTAAATATTTAAAGCCATGATAACAGTAGCATAACCTGAAATTTAACCTCTGGAGTCGGCGCTCACCATCCATCGCGCGGTTCTACAAGTTATTTTCAAATTCAAATGTGCTTGAAGAATTGAAGGACCCGCTCCTTCTTTCGATTATTTCTCCTTTCGACGTCTATGTAAGTCTGCAAAAGTACCAAAAGTTCCATCTCCAGCGTCTACAGATTTAAATTTTACCTAGTTTAATGGGTTTTATGCTACCATTACTTCCACAGCCGTGCCCCCAGGTCGCCTATTGAGAATACTAGAAAATGAACTATTTACCGTTATTTCTCCCTTATGTCTCATTTGTGTCAAAATTCCAAAAATATGTATGAGCTTTATGAATAGAAGTTTCAAAATATCTACAGTTGTATAGGGTTTTTTTCTACGGTTATAGCTGTAGGTTTGTCTAAATAACACGCCCGCCTTCCGCGGCCGGGCGTTTCGCGGGCCTCGAATCTGCCCCGAATCTGCTCATCTGCTCAGCGATTGGGTCAATCCATCATCGTCATGTTTTGGGGTCCAAAATTTGTCGTTAAAGCTTAATAACTTTTTTAATATTTAACTAAACTTAAAAAGGGTGGGCATTACGAGTAGAGCTGAGCATACTCTACCCAAATATTATAGGGTTTTTGGGGTTTACTCTCCGACTTAATTAGTAGGAGAGCTTAATGGACCGCAAACCGTGCAGAAAAGCCCGGTCGCGTTGTTTCGTGTAAAACTAGTTAGGCAGCAGCCACCCGTCTTTTTTTTTTTTTTTTTTTTTTTTTTTTTTGGGTCGTCATTTTTTAGAGGGAGTTTTTTAGGATTGGGCCGGGGTGGCTACCGCCACCTAGAATGAGGGCCCTAAATGTGTAATCAAATTACTAAACACTTCATTTTATGGGTGGAAATGAGGGGCAAAATAGCCAACTTGTGAGAAAGAGACTTTTAGGAATTAAGGGGGGGGGGGGAGGGTTATGGCTGAAAATTCGAGGCTTTTAAGAGCATTTTGAAATTATTATTATAATTTTTTTCAAATTGAAGAAAGTGAAAGCTCTCTGTGAGAATCCCTTAAAAATTAAGGTTAGCGAACCTCTCTCACTCTGATCCCTGAAAGACGCCATATGGGGGACGTAATCAACTCGCATGTAAATTACTATGTGTATTTAACGATAGAAAATTAGTGAATTAAGACCGAAATGAGGATTCAGGAGCAATCCGAGGGGTGGACAGAAGGGATGCAATAACTCGACGACAAATGTGACAACAGCTCCAGAGGAAGAGGAAATAAAAAAATAAAAAAAAATTGAATAAATAAAATTACAGGGTCTCGGCAAGATTGATTTGCAAGGAGAAAACGATACCCCTCTTGCTTTTCCCCTCCGTGTAATGTAAGTTTTTCGCGACCTTAATTGCATTCGGAAAAAAGAGCTGGCTGGCAAAAGGGACTTTCGCAAACCCTCTTTTAATGGGCCAACGGCGTGCGGCGCGGCGACAAACCTTCTTTCCTTTTTCCGACACACTTTTGGTGCGTTGTCGGACCTACGGACAAACCAACTCTTCATCCCCACTGCGGTGGGCTTCTTTCCTAATTGATCACACGATTACTCAATCTATGATTTGAGAACGGGTCAGTTAAAACAGTTTTACTACGCTTTTCTAGTATTTTTATCCCTGGCGCTTAAGTTTTTTTGAGAACAGGAGATTCAATCGGAATCATGTAGAAGCACAAATACCCGAAAATGCAAATCGTAAATTCGAGCTTTTGGATGGCGGCCCGTTTGCGCAAATGGTAGTAAGGTTTTGGGGGCGACAAAGAGGTACGAAGAGAGAGAAGGAATCGAGTGGTCATTATCTGGCCTAAGCTAACCTAACGCAAGTTTAGGTTAGGATGGTGTCTACGTTTGCGCTTTTTGACAACTACTTGTGTTTAACATTATTGTACTTCTGGTTTGTACATTTTTGTGCTGATTGTCATTCGTTTTTACTTCTGGTCTTTGCACTATTAGATAGTACATCCGATTTAACAGTGCTCTCATTTCCCAGAATTTATACCAAATCTCGGAACTTTGGAGATTTTCCTGAATTTTTCCCGGAACTTTTGAAGTTTCCGAAATATTCCGGATTTGTTGCACTTTCCGGAATTTTAGAAAAAATCTGAAAAGAATCCCAGAAAATTTGACGGTAGCGGAGTGGGAGAAATTGGAACAAAAAAGTTCCGAATCCCGAAACTTTTGACGGACATGGAATGGGAGCACTCCGAACTACGACTTAATCACTGGAAGGATAAAAGCGAGATGGCAACGAAGGAATTTCGACGGTGTACCTACGGGTCGGGGCCGAGGGTTCATGCCGTTCTGTGGTCGGCGGCGATTTGCAGCGCCATTCAACTTGGACTCCACAATTTTTTCATCAGAGCCAAAGGGTTGAAAAGGAATTCGCTCGGACGGAGCTGTGCGTCTCTCTTTCGACTTGGTGCGGCGGGTTGGCGTTGATGCTTCAGCCCTCGGCGTCCGCGGATTGGGACTCGCTCCCGGCTTATTATTCTACCGCGCTAAGGAGCACCGCCCTATCAACATTCTAGAATTGCCAAATTTCCTCCGATAAAATATTTATCTTTGATACATTTTACGAATATTTTTTCTTGAAATTTTCAGAAACTCTACAGGAAATTGCGAACGAAATTCCTGGCAAAATTTGGAGTCAAATCTTCATAAATTTACCGAGAAATTTGTGTTTTATCGAAGGAAGTTTGGCAACGTCTGAAGGCTTATACGGCGTTTTTCCGTAGCGCGGCGGTATTGAACGGAGTCGGCGACATCCCGCGATTCTGACCATTGCATTCGGGTTATTAATGATCGTCCCGGAGCGCGAAACACATTCGTACATCCCGATCCCTCGCTCGCTGTCGCTGTACTCACCCGACACCCGATACGAACGGAGGACGCCATGCTCAGTTTATTCTCAAAGCGGGGTTGCCGTAATTTCTTCATTCTCAAGTTCCCTGACTTTACCTGATCAGGGTGTCTAGTTTTTTTCCGTTTTGGGAAATCCTGATTTTTCCTCATTTTTGACTGTTAAATCCTGATTTTATAATTTTTTCAAATCCTGATTTTTGCGGAGAAATCTAACTTCACAAAAAAAGCTCGATAAAAAAATCCGATCGGACGGCCGACTTTTCTCAAATCCTGATTTTACATCCGATCTTTTGTCAAATCCTGACGAAATCGGGATTAAATCCTGATAGACCTCAAATCCTGGTATAGAATCGGGAAACTCGGGGAAATCCTGATGCTAGACACCCTGCGTCATTTTCCCTGACTTCAAAATTTTTTAATTTCCATGACCTTGAAACAAACTTTATTTTTTTTTTTAAATACGCTGACTTTCAGTAAATTGTGGACCAACTTTCCTTGTATGAAGATCGAATTACGGAAAGAGACATTCAGTAGCTGGTTAAAAGATGACAAGCTTTAAAAATTACCGGTAAGTGTAAACAGTTAGAATCAGTGATATGTTTCAGGGATTAGTTTTATCGGAAATTCCCTGACTTTTCCTTGTCGTCGCATATGCCCTGACTTTCCCTGGTTTCCCCGGTTTTCCAGACCGTCGGCAAACCCTTGACCGCAGGCTCGCCCGAGAGGACACCAAAGACACGCACCAGTGGCGTGGCGTGAATTGCGATACATCGATCAATATGCCATTTAAAACTATGGGAAAGGATAGATAAACAGGGTGTTCGCAGCGAACACCTTAATAATCGATTATTTACCATAGGTTTAAACGGCATAACAATCGATACATCGCAATTCACGCCACGCCACTGACACGCACTCGCATAAGACTCAGTTATTTTGCACGTTCCTTTGATTTATTTCTGACACGCACTCGCATAAGACTCAGTTATTTTGCACGTTCCTTTGATTTATTTCATTTACAGGACTTTTCCCGTTTACTCTTAACCCATATTATTAAATTTTTGAGGGGCATCTTGATTTAGTAGGGTAGCGCTCTTCGTATTGAGCAGGAATAAGATTTTGATTTGTGAGTTTGACTAGAGGAGAAAGTACAGGAAACTCATTGAGGGAATTTTAGTCTACGGAAAAGTAACTGCGTAATGAAGTTCAGTGGCGTGGTGTGAATGATCGATTAACGATATTCCCACATTCGAAGCTACGATAAAGAATCGATTGTTGAGGTTCTCGTTGCGAGCACCCTGTTAATCGATCCTTTTCCATAGGCTTAAATGGCAGATCAATCGATAAATCGTAAAGCACGCCACGCCACTGATGAAGTTGGATTCATTCAATGAGCACGGATCCTTTGCCAGACAGTAATATCCTCTTGATTGACACGGCCACATCGATACTGACAGATGGTCTTTTGAAGCACAGCGAAATATAAATGAAATAAGATAAATTTTATGCTTTGCCAAAGGAAACCATTGAAATATATTGATTTGGCCTCAATCGACAGCACATCGCTGATGCCAGGTCGCATTAAAAAGATTAATTGATAGAAATTAACTTGAAACTTCTGATATTCGGTTAAATTTTAGTCTGATATGAAATAACGTTCCAAGCCAAATTGAAACCGGTCGAAAAAAGCGCATCAGCAGGCTGTGCTGCGCACTACTGCCATGCTATGTAAAAACAACGTAAGAGCATTCGAATGTTGCCAAATTTCCTATCAGAAAATATTCATTTTGGAGGAAAGATATTGATGTTTTCCTTGGTGTGTTCAGACTTTTTAGATTAAATTACGAACAAAATTCTTTAAAAAATCGGAGGAGAAAATTCACAAACATGAGAATTCGTGATTAATCGGAGGAAATTTGGCAACGCCTAATGGCTCATACGGCGTTCTTCCTTAGCACGACAGAGACCTAATACGCATAACCGACGGTGAAACAGCACAAAACCGCATCTCGTTTGCAGTGTTTTGATGACTCCTCTCACATTTTATTTCATCAGAGGAAAACGAACCAACACTAGGGTGAAGAGTCTTTCAAGAATATTCTTGACGCAGAGGAGAAAAAATACAGGAACATTTTCAAAGAATGACGTTGGGTATTTTTCCACTTAAAAAAAATTGTGACAAGATGTCTAGCAGCGTCACAAAGCGACATACGCGTTTTTGCAGATTCACCGTCGATACAGCCTTGCAGAAACGCAGGCGGAGCCATGACTTCCGCGATTCAGCGGAGCTCCTTTTTCTACGTGTGCTTGCTTCGAAACCTTCAGCCCCTCCCTGGAATTGGCACCATCTTCAAAGTCTTAGGATTATGAACAAAATCAGAATTAACAATTCATAAGATTGCCAGATTATAATTTGCGGATGTAGAATTAAAGTGAAGACGACGAGATAAAAATTAAAAATTCCGTGCGGAAAGAGGTCTGGCACGCTAAGTATGTAATTGTAAAGGGAATGTATTTCATGGACGGGCTTCATCAGTTTCGAATTGTGGCTTACAAAAGTGGGCCGATCAACTGAAACTGAAACTGAAACGCATACATACGGGCACGGTGCGGTGCATGCAGAGATTTCAATAAAGCGCATCCTTTGTCGAACGGGGTCTTCCAGTATCGGAATAATTAAGCGTAAAATTGCATCACTTCTGTTTGATGTTTGTCGAGCGATCCGGCGGAAAAACTTCCGTCTGGAAACATTCATCGAGGGGCTTGGAGAACGAGGCGCATAAGTGCAGTTTTTGAAAAAATTGTGATATCCATCAAGTGAAGTTGAAGTTCATCCGAATACGATTCAAAAAGCAACCCCTGATGCCCTTGTGAACGGATTAACTACGAAGTTGATACCCGTCCGAGTGATGGGAATTCTCTCGCGTTGACAACACTTGACTTCGCCCATTGAAACGCATGTGAAACAATCGATAAACAGCGAAACAGGCTACCTCTTCCGCAATCGATTTTTTACGATGGATTTAAATGGGGGAAAAAAAGCGCTGCCAACTTGCGAGAACCTCCACTGCTTCAAATTATCCACGTGAAACTTGGTTAACAAGCTAGTGGAATTCGAGGCAGAGACCGATCCCTGTAATTTTAGACCAACCCTGCCGTCCTAAGGCGAAAAGGCCGTATGAACGTTAGGGCGTTGCCAAATCCTCTCGTATAAAATCCGCTTTCAATTGGACATTTTCGGACTTTTCCCTGAAATTTTCAGAGCATTTTGTGTGGAATTATATTCAGCGCATCAGAAATTTTCAGGTAAATATTTGCATTTTACGAAGTATTGAAAATGTTGTCCGACGAACAGCGTTTGAAACTCACCTTTGATTTTTAGGAGCCATGTGGCGCATCAAGCCCGATTTTTAGGCGCCATTGAAGATTTTTTAGGGGCCAAATTGACTTATTGCCTATAAATTACGGCGAATTTAGTGAAAAGTTAGACGCAATATGTTTTTGTAACAGAATTAGTAGTGAGTAGCTGTAACTTGGGGAAGACAAAAGCACTAAAGATGAAATCGTGAAGAATAGAAAAAGCTTTCACTTGTAGTGCTGAAAACATCGAATAATCACCTATAATATGAAAATTCAGGTTTTTAGGGGTCACGTTGGCGCAGAGCCTTCATTTTTTAGGCGCATTGGGCGCGTGGCGCCTGTGAGTTTCGAACTCAGCCGACGAAGTTTGGCAACTTCCGGCTGCTCATACGTCGTTGTTCCTCAGCGCGGTCTAACTCGAGTGGAGCGCGAGGCTCTTTCGAGTTACCTCCGACGAATCCATCAGCTCCCTCAAGAGCTCTTGATTATAATTGATCATTTTCAAATTGACTCCGCTCGTTTGAATACTGCCACGCCACGTGACAATGTTCTACTCCTAATTAAATATCCCGCCGCTGGTGCCGAGGTGCGCGGCAAATGCCCCGTATCGCTGTTGAGTCCCTTCTTCAAAGAAAAAAAAGATGAGTGGAATTCATTTTCTGCTTGGCTCCTGATGTGGGGTGAAGTTTATCACAAAGTTCGGAGCTTCTTTGGATGATATACGTCAAGTTCTGTCTTATTAGTCATCGATGTAGATTTAGCCGTCACATTATCGACGAATTCGATCAGGGCTGCGAAATGTTCTCGGAAACGCCATCATGATCGCTCGCGCGAAAATTGGGGAACACTGTGGAAATTTGAGATGACCTTTTTTTTCTTTTCCAACCCATTTTGATCAATTTTTGGAAGAAAGCTGTGAAGCACATTGTTTTCCGTGATGCCTTTCAAGCAAACTCCTCTCGGGGATGGAAACTAACACGGAAAAAAATGTGTGAGGGGTTATCCCCTAATTTGTTGGATTAATGTTGGTAGTACCGCACCTCAAGTTGGGGTAGTACCGCAACATTTAGGTTAGTAACCTAATTTATTGGGGTACTGCCACAATTAATCGGGGTATTACCACAATTACTTAGAAATGTCCATATTATCCAACAGTTGGGACTTAACCCCTACCTCTTTTTTTCCGTGAAAAACGCGCTGTTTTGTGCAGGGACGCAATTATAACAAAACGTCAACTTTTGAGGAAGCAAATTATAAATTGAGGAGGGCTAAGAACTTTCAACGACAACCCCGAAAGTGCGTCATGTTGCGAGGATGACTCGACCACACTACTAACTCTTTATGACGCTAAAATCGCTGCAAAATTACGACACGGCTTCATTATTCATGACTATCCACCCATTTTTTACCATAAATTAAGAAAGATCTTTATTGCATCGATTCAGAAACTCAGACCATGTTTAATTTTTTCGGTGTAAAAAAGAAAAATAAAATGGAATGGTGGAAAATATCAAGCTGAAATTTTCTATGATTTTATTTGAAATCGTTCCGGAGAATTCCCAAAACCTTTTCAGAAAAACTATATGTAGCTTTTTAAAAAATATTGATTTAAAAAAAAACATAATGGGAGGTGTGCAACGTTTCAATCGGAGATAAATTAGCTTTTTTCGCGTGCAACCATTCGTATTTTGATTCATTCACCGCAGGCGTAACGAGATAACTATTCGGCCACCAGTGTAAGCATGTTGCCGCCAGGCGGATTGAAGGCGCCAATTCGATGATCATCGATGGCGTGGAACTGTTTTAAACCACAGACAATATATTTCATACTGCTATATATTCTGTAAGAGTTACCGTCGGAGGTCAGCGCTTCAATAGGCAATACTTTTTGAAAATTAGGAAGATATACGGCAGTTGACAGGTGACCGGTGACTTAGGCGTTTAGAAAAATTAGTTAATAAAGTATAACATGTTCACTCAAGGCTAAAGTAGTTTTAAAATCCCGTACTGGCAATATTCTCCATAGTATTCTATTAAAGTTGCTTTAGAAAGTTAACACTTAAATTTGCCGAATGATGACTGATAGCCGGCAAGTTTTGCAATTGGTTCGGCAATCCTAGCCTAATTTGCTAAAAACTCGCCTAAGCTGCTTACCACGAAATTCATCAGTCATATCTGGCGAATTTTATAATACTTAATTAGTTATTCGTCGATCATCAATATGGGAAAAATAGCGTTTTCCCCCACCCGAGTACATGATTTTAGATTGTTGGTGCTGATGGGTCTCTTCCATAGAGTGTCTCTGTTTAGAGCCACATTGCAAGGTGGGTCCAAAACATTTACAGGAACTTGGAGCTTGGATGGGAATGCAACCTTCGGATGAGATCACGGAAATTTCACGGTGCGCCTTCTACAAATTACCTGGCAACAACACTGTCGCCTGAAGCTGAGGAATTGGCAAATCCGCTAAATGCTGAAGCGAGCAACTCTCAGCTATAATCGTCGGTCAATTATCCTCGAGGAAAATAAGTGAACCCTGAAACTATAAAATTACCTCCAAAATTATGAAAACTACTAAATTGACTCGCGGTTGACGGTCAATCACATTTTTACGCGTGCCATACCAATAATTAGCTTGTTGAACTCAAGTGCGCATAAAACCAGAGTATGTACATTGTACATATGTATAGTTATAATCTGAGCCAGAAGTATGAGGTGTGCGGTGCCCAATTTGTTTTAATTTACTTTTCAATGATGTTTATACCTACTTCCCTTGACGCGTGATGCAGGAATAATTTTGCCGTATACGATTTTATTACCTACCACACGAACAAAAAATTTACTCCTACTTTAGCTCTTGAAAATAGAATAAAATATGATAAACTTAAAATGTGATATTATCATAATACAAGATGTAACCGTTTACGGAAAATAGAAGCCTTGGTCCACGGAAACCAAAATCTCAATTGAGCGACTTTCGTCAAGTTGAATTTAAAATTCTTGACAAAAATCACTGTCTGGTATGCCAGAGAAGTTGTCAGAGGCAAGTTGGTCCATTTTTGTGACAATCGAGTCTGAGAGTGCATTATAATCTTACAATGGACCCGGAATGAGGCAGTTTAGAATTTTAAAAAGTTTTTTCCCCGAATAATTTTTTTTTTTTTTTTTTTTTTTTGATTGAGACTTTAAACAATCATTACTCCAATCGGGTTTAAAATTTCCCTGCGTTTTCTTCTAACTTGTTGAGCATTCATTCTTCGGTCCTCTTGTGTCCACGACTCAATTTCCAACTTTACTTATAGTGCGCTGCGATCCTTTCTCGTGGACGGCCACCTATAAATGGACGTATTTCTGCCAAACGGAACTAAGTGCATTATGATTTGCACGTATTCTTATGGATCTCAGTGCTCATGCCTTAATGCACATAGTTCCGTTTGGCAGAAATACGTCCAAACATCATTGTTGATTTCTGTGATCATTTGCAGGGGCGTAACATTTTAGGGACCCGCGCCGCTATCTATTTCCATGAAAGAAATAGATAAATTGTCTCTAAACGCTTCCACGAGTTCAAATTTTGTTTGTACATTGGTTGCTACCTAAAAAATCTGATGAAGTTCGATTCGAATTACGCAGTCACTCCCGAACATTTCCTTCAAACAAATTTTCGTGTGAGCATTCCGCTTGAGGTGCTCCGGGAGAGAGTTGATACGACCGTTTGTCTACATTTTCTCGGATGCTTCCCTCAAAGTGGCTCGTCGCAGCGCGCTTTAGCAAGAAAGTGATTTTAAACTGCGCCGCACAGTGAATCGAGTCAATTTGAAGGATCGAACATGGAATTTTTTACTAAAACTGCAAATTTTGATGCATATTCCATCACATTTTAAATTTCAAGGGGTGCTTAGATAGAAAATTCCACGAGGAAACCAATGAACCCACTTCTAGAGCCTCAAAGTTTTGTATAATCGGAGTTATAAGCGTTTGAAGTTTCCAAATTTCGTCCGACCTCTCCTATTGACTCGACCCACTGTGCGCCGTCGCACAGGAGAGTGAACTACTGCGAGACGTCGTATATGTATTTGAATTATATTGACGTATTGTATATGAAGTAGGCATTTTCAAAGCTCATATCCTCGCTGTGTAAGAAAATTGTATGTCCAACCTCTGAAATTGAGTTACTCCACTGTGCGTCGTCAGGAAGAAGTTTCATTTCCCGACAACGACGTCAGTCTCGGTAATCCCCTCAAGACGGAGCGTCCCTCAACATTCCGAGTCCCTCGGAGACTTCGCTTACGACGAAAACGAAACGGAGGAAGAACTTCAGCCGCAAGAACGCCGAAATGTACCACCGATATCAGTGGAAAGACATCCACTGGCTTCCTGTCGAGCGCCGAGCCTGTGGGCACATTTTTGGCTGAAACCAAATTCACTTAGGCCTCAACTACTCCGAAGACACTGCTCGAAAATTTAAGAGGCCAAGGTATAGTTGAGATTGTTGGAATTTTTCAACCAGGAAGCCTTCGTGAGAAATTCGAGACCGTAAACCTGCCCCCATGAAAATTTTCTGGCTACCCCACTGGGTATGAAATCTGTTTTTGATTAAACAAAAATTAGTGCCCCACAGTAATTTTCAAAATCGACTCTATTGAAAAAAAACTCTGCCTCAAGCGGCAGGGTTTTTCCGTGGGGTTGCCGGCAAGTAGGGGACGGTTCTTTTTGTAGTCCGCGCATTTACCGCGGCATGAGTGTATTTTCCGAAGGGTAGTGTCACATTGGGGAATGAAATCATTTACCCTACCCCTCTTTCCACAGATATGTTTCAAGAAACAGTTCCCCTTGGCTGCGCAAGTCCTACCCCCCCCCCCCTCACCCGTAAAAAAGGTAAATTGTCACTATTATGGAACACGTTGGCCGATTTCGCTGAAATTCAATAGGAAACCAGTCTTAGTAGATATCTAACTACCATCAAAATTTCAGCTCAAAACATTCGTTTTTACTCGAGTTATCGCGTGGACAAAATTAAACCTCCCCCCACTTTGACCCCTCGTTGTGCGAAAAGTAACTAACGTATTCCGATTTTTTCTTCACAATTTGAAAGTACTCTTAGGGGACTATAAACCCCAGAAGTTTCGTTTCAAGAAACTTAAAAATTAACTGCCTCTCAACGCTCTGAAAACTGAAAAATCCTCACGCTGGCTGAAATACGCACATACATACACCACTACATACATACATACATACATACAGTTAGTTAATTAATTTTATTTAACGACGATCAGCATCTAGGCTATTTACGTTACATACATACATACATACATACATACATACAAAGACGTTAATAGCCTGAGACGCTGAATGTCTTAAAATTATAATAACTAACTAACTATATATATTTATGACAGAAAATGAATGACATATATATTCGTGATCTACGACTCGAGATCGGTGCTCTTTACATGGTCCCAGGTCTAGGTCCCACCATGAGGGAGAACGCAATAGTGTATCTTTCCTTCGGAAAATACACTAAAATGCATGAGTAAATGCGACGAGGAGAGCTCATTTTGTAAAAATGAGATTCATTAATTTGGGAAAAAATAATACTCAGTTACTTAAGAATTTGCAGATAACCCCCCCCCCCCCCCCCAAAGTTTTCTCTTTTCTGGGAATTGGAAAAGATCAGAGCTCTTAATGCAACCTTCTACAATCGCAATCTATTTCATAAACGTATAAACGATGCCGCAAAGTCGAAAAAAATGGTTAAGAGCTTCGAGCAAAATAAGTTATGAAAGAAATATTGTGCCACAAAAAACTCCCATTCTGACTCAGAAAATCTACTCCCAAGATCTTAATTCCTGTATAATCCTACAAAACCCTATAGGGCACGTATTATTTCACGTTGATAGACCTAAACTGAAATAAGCCGGAATGTCATTCGACAGTCTGCTGACCCCCGAAATCGCTTCGAAAAAGGATGGGTGCCTGCGAACCAGGTGCGACGTTTTTCGGGAGCCGGAACGGCTTTCGAAAGCTGTGTATCCAGTATCCACGGACCCCGTTTTAAGACGGTGGCACTGGCGCCGGCGTCTTTACTCTATCCTCTTAGTTTCGCCCCCTCCTCTCCCCCCACCCCCTTTCGCCCCCGCGTGAAAGCACCTCCTCCCGTATGTTGATCTCCCATTCTTGGGAGCGCCTATGACGGACGCGCGACCGGACAGTGTCCCAATATTAATCAACCTTTTCCGCTGGCGACGTTGTCTCATCGCATCGGCTCGGCAGAGACCGCATGCATGCATGACCAGCCATGCATCGATCGGGTAGCAACGACCGGGTAGTTTCAATCAAAAGATAGTGTCTCGCGCGTCTGAAAAACTTGAACATCACCGAGATTAGTCTGGACGCGAAGGATATGCACGCAGCAAAATTAAGAAATTTGCCAAGAGATTAGGTGACCAGGAATTTTCTCTCTTTCGGTGCTAAGATCATATTATTTTTAAATTTGGTTATTCGTTGACTGGGCTTCGAAGAATCAGACAAGGGATGACAAAAAATCTGAATCTATAACTTTTCGAACTTTGGAAATCGATCTAGTGTTCCCTAAGAAAATAAGAAGTCACAGCAAAATGTCTACTTCAAGCTTGGGCGTTCGAACTCTCGTAAGATAGCCAAAATCGATCCTGATCTTCGCCATTTTTTAGTGGCATAGCTGAAAATTTTCTGTGGTCAAAAATTTGTCATTAGAGGAGCCAAAACAGGGTGTCCAGTTTTTTTCATTTTGGGAAATCCTGATTTCTGACTGCTAAATCCTGATTTCATAATTATTCCGAATCCCGACTTCACTCAAGGCGAATGTA
This sequence comes from Bemisia tabaci, assembly GCF_918797505.1. Taxonomy (NCBI): domain Eukaryota; kingdom Metazoa; phylum Arthropoda; class Insecta; order Hemiptera; family Aleyrodidae; genus Bemisia; species Bemisia tabaci. Next base: position 14,959,633 of record NC_092793.1, on the reverse strand, counting down.
ACTTCACAAAAATAGCTCGATAAAAAAATCCGATCGGACGGCTGACTTTTCTCAAATCCTGATTTTACGACCGATTTTTCCTTAAATCCTGGTGCAATCGTAATTAAATCCTGGTTGACCTCAAATTATGATAGAATCAGGAAAATCCTGTTGCTAGACACCCTAAAAAAAGGTAAAAAAAATCCTATAAATCACACAAAATTGGCCATTTTGAGGGGGTCCAGCCCCGAGACCTCCCTTTCTTTGGATAAGTGGATCGATAGTTAAGGAAAGGGTAGTTCCACGTGAAGTTCCAGCCCCTCAAATTTGACGCACTGGAGAGACGCGAGGCGGCTACGGCAACGTGCCGCTGTCACCGGGTGGGAGCGTCTTGCGCCTTTCAAAGTCTCGACGCAGCACGCTCGACTTGATGTCCTCGGCGACGAATCAATCATCCTTTTCTCCGGCGCGCGGTGGCGTTCCGATATATTCATTTCGCCCTCTCCGCCGGCACCCCCCCCCCCCCCCCCACCACCCGGCCCTTCGCCGTCCCCTTCGTCCGAGGTAATAATCAATCGGGGATGTCCTAATTTGTGTATGCTGCTCCCGAAGAACTTCCGCCGGGAGAGGATCAGAGAGGCTCCGAGGGAGCCGCGTGAAAGCGAAATTGATTCGCCGCGGAAAAACGGGACGGCCCGGGCTTCTATGCGGCCCTGACGTCACCGCGCGGCACGCGATATGACGTCATAGGCAACGTTTAGCCGGGGCGGAGAAAAATATTTCAGAGACCCCGCACTATCGATTTACGAGATTTAATCGGGTGTGGCCGGAGACAAGAGACCCTCCACTCGTATCTCGGCTATGGTGGAAGCTTTTACTTTCGGGACTTCAAAATAAAAGTATCGACTTACCTACATGGTTGATGTTCGACAACGTTTGGCAGTTTCGTCTTTCAAACAAGCCGAAGTTTGGGAAACTTGTTCGGCTCATGACGTCACCCGAAGCTCAACATCCACCATGTATAGGTAGGTCAACAGCCGAAAAATGAGTGATGACTGTTGCTCCCTGATAATTGTCCATAAGGAACTGTTGAATCCCCGAAAGTAAAAACTTCCACCTTTCGCCAAGAGGCCACTGGAGGATTTCATCATTCATGTACGGCAGAGAGAAAAAAATCGCACGATCCGGCGGACACGCAAACATTAAAATAAAACGCTTTTTCCGGGCGCGGGATACGGTAGTACGAGACAAATAAACTTATCCGCGGCGAACTGAAGATGGGTCGTTTCGTTTACAGTATCCGAATGCGGTTCGTTATTGGCAACATTTAAGCTTTGAAAAGTGATGAGAGATCCTCGGCGCGGGGCTTTCTGTCATGCTAAGGAGGAACGCCGTATGAAAATTCGAGAGTTGCCAAATTTCCTCCAGTAAAATGTTTATTTTTGAGCAAAATTGTGAATACCTTCCCTTGACATTTTCAGGCACTTCGGATGAAATTGCGAACAAAATTATCTAGGACATTGGAAGGGAAATCTTTCTAAGTTCACCAGGAAATTCGTGTTTATCAAAGGAAGTTCGGCAACGCCTGGAGGTTCATACGGCGTTTTTCCTTAACACGGCAGCGTTGCTCTCGGATTACGTTCTTGCAACATTTTTCTGACGTCAGAGCGTGCGACTCATCGCGACAAAAAGTCTAGAATATTTACTGTTTTGTATTTACTTTTCATCGACAGCCTCGATGGATCCCGAAACGAGGCGCCCGAAAATAACTTCAAAGAAAAACGTCGATGTTCTCGAACGAGAGTAAACAGGCAAGATTTTCCATATTTTTTCGAGGAAAATTTCACATTATCAAGCCAGGATCAAGCCATTCTGACGCAATTCAAAAGAGAAGGTGAAAGGTTGTCTTGAGGGTCCTACAAGGGAGGAGAGGAGGGGTCGAAAAGTCGGTCAAAATTCCTTACGTGATACTTCAGCGGCTCCTTTGCCCTTTGCCTAGTAGTAAATCATGCTGTAAAAAGCTCAAATTGACGATTTAGATGCTACCTGCGCCTGCAATTTTTGTGAATGCAACATCTACATCCCAAGAGCACAAATAGTTCGATCCAGACCCAGTCATTGAAAAGGTCGATATAGCTTTTCTCGCTTGCAATAAGAAAATGTGTCACTCGTTGCACTCATATGTTGTCGAAACACGAAAAAAAGACACTTTGAGTATTAAATCAAAGATGTAAATAAGTAAATTAGTCGTAAATATAAAAATAAAACTAAGACTCTTCATGCGGCAATTCCTTGTCCGGCTTTCATGACAGTTTGAACACTTGACCTTCTTCTGAAGTTTCTCATTTGATTTACTTGGAAATATGTAAAAATCGTATCCATTTAATTATTTAATATCTTCCATAAGTGACATCTTGCCACACACTCCAATTTGCGGGACCTTTGTCGACAGAAACCAGCGGAATCACGACCTATTATGATCATCGGTATTTGCAGGAGTTTCTATGGATTTTAAAATTCCCTGAAATTTCAGATACTTCGATATAAAAATCCCCAACTTTCCCCGGACTTTTCAGCGCTTTTGTGGCACGGTTTCTGATATAAATTCTATGTCTATGCACAAGCTGTTTTGAGCGGGAAGTACATTGAAAGTGAAAAAATGCACTTTTTGGCTAACGGAAAAAAAATTTTGCAGCAAAATTCCCTAAATGTTCCTGGCTCATAACAGTTAGGTAAAATTCCTTGAGTTTACATACGGGGTAAAACGACGTCATCCATCGGTATAGTAGAATATGTCGTTCTAGAAATTTTGGTCCATGGATGCACACACGTGGAAAAAATAAAACGGAGTAAATAGAAAATCTTTCCCGAGCTTCTTAGATTTAATTCCTTCACAAGCTCCACCGCTCGCCCACCGAAAGTTCTGCTTGCTGTTTCTTTAACCGTCGTGACAAGGAGGTTGATGAATCGCTTGTCCGTTGTAAGAAACGTGGTTTTTACGTCTGAAAAGGGGAAGCAGTTCCACTGCGCCACCTCTAGACCGCACAACGCACGGCTGACCATGCTTAGGAAGAACGCCGTACATGCTTTCAGGCGTTACCATATCTCCTTCAGTAAAGGACGAATTTACAGAGAAACATGTGAATATTTTTCTTCAAATTTTTCGGACAATTTTTTTCGCAATTTAATCTAAAATATCTGAATTTCGAGGAAAAATGAGCAGATCTTCCTACAAAACTAAATATTTTCCGAGAGGAAATTTGGCAACATTTTATTGCTCATACGGCGTTTTTCCTAAGCACGGCAGCAATGCAAACGCCTCGGGCTCTCAACCAAGTGCGAAGTGTGGAAAAAACAAGAGCAAGAGCGAAAGAAATCGGGGCAATCGACGCTGGCGACAAACAGAAGAACGAGCAAATAAAATCGAAAAAATAGTGTTAGGAGTGTGCTACGTGTAAAAACCTGTGCTAAGCAATGAATTTGAAAGCGCCTGCTCCTGACATCTAAAATCCGTAACTGTTTCTTGTGAAAAGTACAATTTTTCTAGGGTAAGTAAATGCATTGTCCTTACATCGCATATCAATCAAACACATGCAAAGCAAAAACAAAGAAGAAGGATTCCGACTGGTGCTGACTTGAAATTGAGTAATACGTACAGGTATTTCAAATAAATAAAAAAAAATGAACAAAATTGTCAGAACAAAGGACAGCGAGTTAAAACAGGGAGACATTTCGATTTATAAAAGAGATTTGGGTCGGATCTGTTTTAATCAATTAATGTAGGTAACCCATTTTCTGGTTGTATTTTTTTACTATTAAGTTCTCTGATTAGACTTGAATAGCGTTGACTGGAAACTTGTTTAGGACAGGTTATTTGTTTTTAGGACGGATTCAAATTAGTTAAGTTTACACGTTTCCTGTATACATGTATATATGCGCATGGAAGCCAAATGCGTTGGTGAATCAATGGTGATGCTAGCAACTTGGCAACAATGAGTTTTTTTTTCCATTTGAGAGTATGAAAAACAATCGATAATCATACAATCAGGTTACCTCACATAGAATCGATCATTTATCATCACAATATATAATTCCGTAAGCCCAATTCAACATTTCCGCTCATGGAAGAAATAATAAATTACTCGGGTTAAATTACACGCCAAACGTCACTATGACAGTCTCAATAATATGAAAATATGGCAACCTCAAGCCAGATGCTCAGCTCAAGTTGTAGACACTTTGAACAACACATTTTGGGAAAGAAACAATGCTCAATTTAGTAACCTGCCAAGACCGTTGTTGTGCGCAATTTGACTCGCGTAGGGTTTTGTTTTTCTTGAGACCGGGCAATTCACAGTTCCGGTAACCAATGGACAATAAACACCTTAAAATCTTAACTAGAAGTTGATTTCAGTAGTTTTCGTTGCGAGAATCGTGTTCTACGTGATATTCTAGTGAAGAATCATGTATTCAAGTGCTTAAAATCGAACCTTGTTTAATGGTACATTCAATCTAAAAAAGCAAACATAGAGAACTTTCCCAACTTTTCTCAGAAAAAAAATATTTTATTGGGAGAGACGAGGCAACATTGGAATGCTCATACGGTGTTGAAACACAACATGGGCCTTTTAAGCCGCATTGTTCGATGCCGCGATTATCCTGACGCGAGTTCGAATAATCACGCCAGACACGGTGCGTTCGGCGTCAAACTCATATCAGCGCCTGCAAGACTGCAAAAATACTTCACGCATTGCGCCAAACGGTGCGGTCGGAGTCAGGCGCATTTTAGCGCCTACACGACTGCGTGAATACTTCTCGCATTGCACTGAACGCAATGCGAGAGTTATTTGCGATAGCTATTCGACTACGGGTATAGGCACATTGCCGCTAGCTGGACTGAAGGCCCATTACACTGTGAAGATGACTCAACACTCGACCGCGCTCCCTTCCCTGGCTTGCGCGACGCTAAAATTGCCACAAGACTAGGACATTTCTTTCAACGGTTCCTGCCCGGTTTTCACCTTGATTGAAGGATAAATATGTGTGTTCATTGCTACGATTCAGAAATCATTTAAAAGGAAGAAAAACAGCGTTGCCAAATTGCAGGACTCGCAATTGCAGTGTGTAAATTACGCGTAACAAAGGAAAGCATTAGACAATGGAAAAAAAAACCAATCACGATGATTGACTTAGCAAAGAACGTGTTAAAATTTTGCTCGTTGTTTTTTTATTTTACAAACAAACCTCTCAAGAAGGAGTTCTCAAGTAAATAAGAAGGGAGCGGGGAGGCAGAGAGGGGAAAATGCAAAGCAGGAAGAGCTGGAGAAAAAACTCTGTTATGCTATACAAAAAGTCATCACGAGATCAAATCCACGAGACGATCTGCGGGCTGCAATTTCGAAGCGCGGCAGATATTTTGCATACATACTGAAAGAAAGCTCAAATTCTCACAGTGCCACGGCGCGGTGCAGCGGGCAAAAGAGACTGTGGGAGCAGCGACGCGTATTTTCTCTCGCCGCACAGTGGAACGAACCATGACGAAAGATCGGACATAAGTCTTCGACAAAAATATTGCGAATTTTGGCGTAAATTTTGTCACTTCAAGGAGTTCAAAGGATTACTTTTTAAGGAAAATTTTGCGAGCAAACCAACTGGCAAACTCCCGCGTTTCGTATTAACGAAGTTTTAATGTAAGTAATTAAAGCTTTGTAAGCTTTCACATTAAGTCCAATTTCTCTTATTAACTCGCTTCACTGTGCGCCGGTTTCTTCAACCTCCGGACAATACCTTACATCCTCGTTCCTGGAGCTCATGAGAGCTCCCACCGTTAAGCCTCGGCGTCGGCCGGGGTGGAAAATCTTCGACAAAGAGAAACTCGACAAAAAGCAACGCCTTCGCTGAAGTCACCGTTTCCGAGACTTTCAAACCCCAAGGAATTCTATCCTGAAAAAAGCATTAGGCCATTCTAGAGCGACACCTATATGATTTTTGTAACATTTCCACCCGAAAAAGATGGTTCTTTCCCCCAAGTTTGGGACAGTCACAAAAACTACGTCAGGCGCTTTTTCCGATTTCCTACCCCCATCTTTAAGTCACAATTGATTTTTAGATATTAAAGTGCAGACGAGTATTCTATGACCGCTTTGCGTCCAAAAAAAAAGGCCAGAACATGTCAAACCGAACCAAACATGGCGGTTTCAAGTTGGCAGTTCACATGGCTAAAATATAAAGCCTTGTTTGACTCTACTCTGTCATACCTTACACCTTACGCAGGGTAGGTACAAAATCGATTGTTCATGATGCAACTTCACGCACTCTGGTGGCACAAAAATGAGCTACACCAGTGTGAACTCGTACAGTTCAGGTCACTGGGGGGAGTTTTCCGTCGAAACCCCACTGTCCGATTTTCCGACCTACTTTAACAAAGCTTGTTCCGGCGAAAACTTTACATCCGCGGATTGAGGTTCCTCTTCTCGTGAATGGTCACATTTCGTCGTTTTCCAGAAGAGAGAACGCAGCTTCATTCCAGCGTTGCGCAGTTTCAATTCGCATGTTGTATTTTTCACACGAGGCAGTTGGGCATTTCTAACTGAAAGATTCTCTGATCTATTTTCTGGTTACACGCGAGAACCGGCGAAATTTTGAGCATGGAATTTCACGGTCGTAATAGGGTACGAAAATGATTTGAGTAAATCGGTTTTGTAACCATGAAATGAGGTTGTGTACCTTCGATAGGGAAACGACGATTCCGTGAGTTTTGGGAATTTCCAACGATTTCGAACTTGACGAAATTTCGCCACCGAGAGGAAAGCGCGGAGCCGCGGATAAGAGGCGGAACCTCGTAGGGGGGAGGGGGGGGGGCGCCAGGGCGAGCTCCGAGCCGCGGGTAATGGGGAATTTTAACGGGAATAATTTATACATCTCAGCATCCCAACGTCGTAGCATCCCTTAATGACCCGGGTGACGTCATCGCGCGGAGACAAACAGTCTGTTCTGACCCAAATCCACTCCCGGGAGCGTTTCGAGCATTGGCAGCTCCCGGGCGTGCGGTGCGGGGCCCGTTGTGTGGGTGTTGTTGCAGTGAAAAATCGGTGCACTTACTCCGGGCGAGCACCGAGCCGCCGCGAGCGCCAATGCCGCGACACCGTTAAACTGTCCCCCCGCGGGGCGGGAAAGGGTGGGGGGAGGGTGGGGGGGAGGGTGGGGGGAGGGACCCGGAATGCGGCCCGACGACGCGAGTGACTCCCGCTTGTCGCGGGCTCTTTGAAAAATTGGAGAATTTCGAACGCTCCACAAAATTCATCATGGAACCACTAGATAGAGTCGGAAATGAGGCATTGCAAAACGGGTTTCCTCATCAAAATTTCACGTAAAGGAAAGTGGCAACCTGCAGGGGCGTCATTTCGGCCGAATCTTAGGGGGCGGCATGTTCGGAGGGTAAAATTCAAAGCGGAATGATTCAATGGCGGAAAAGGCGCCAAAACATTTGTCAAAGTGTCTAGTTTTTTTCATTCCGGGAAATCTTGACGAAATCCTGATTTTTGACTGCTAAATCCTGATTTCATAATTCTTCCAAATCCTGACTTCTCGCAAGGCGAAAGTAATTTCACAAAAATAGCTCGATTGAAAAATCCGATCGGACGGCCGACTGACCTCAAATCCTGATAGAATCGGGAAAATCAGGAAAATCCTGACGTTAGACACCCTGTTTGTGGCCGAGGAGGCGGGGGGGGGGGGGGGAGGAGGCACCGAATATCTGAGCGGGAATACCGACCTAACAGTAATTAGATCGGCCCATTTTAAATGTTTTTTCGCCGTCTGAAAAGGATAACCCGGCCCTAAATCCCTCTAAATATCGACCGACCCACTGGGGCACTGGGCTTTTTTTCCCGGTGTTTCTGCTCGCCTGTATGCCCTGGGCGGATACACATATCGACGGTGAAACTACCAAACCACGTATCTCGTTTGCGGTGTTTAAAAATCTACGCTCGCATTTTATTTTTTTGAAGTCGACCAAATCAATATCATTCCTTGAAATTTTCACAGAATTTTCTCCGCACAAAGAGGAAAAATCACAGAAATTTTCAAGACTAGACATTAAGTAGTTTTTCATTTAAAAAATAAAGTATGACAGGAAGTCTGCGACGTCGCAAACCGAGATACGTGGTTTGGTAGTTTCTCCGTCGATATGTAGATAGAGGACACTGGGTGCAGAAAGAGTACTTCTCGGTAGCGGTGTTTCAGAAAATCCGCTACTAGGTAATTTAAATTTTATGGGAGAAACGAAAGGGTGATTTTTATGTAATTTATCGATTCGAACATTGAGAAACCATAAAGAATTTTCTGTCCAAGTTTCAACAAAATATACGTATTTGCTTTGCTTCCCTTGCTTTGGATGGAATGTTAGCGAAAAGTCTGGGACACCGTAACGACGCAACCGCGAGGGGTCCCTACTTGTCCCTTTCTGCACTCCGCGCTTAATTTTCTTGACGGGCATTTCGAATAATCTGCAGAAAATGCCCTGAAATTGATTAAAGTAAACCAAAACTGTCTCAAAAAGATCCATTTCAAAACGCGTTTTCTTTCTAGTTAGGTGCTGCTGATGCTGAATTACGCCCGTACTTGCAACTAAAGGTACGGCATCACGAAGTTTATATTTTCCTTTTTTGGTCTTTCACTAAATGAAGATTGAATCGCGAGGTTCATTAACCGAGAGCACTACTTCCATCCTAAGAGGACGCAACTGTGCTTCATCGGTAATGAAAATGGCATGGAGAGGTGCGAAATGGAGCTGCGTCAGCGTGAGTATGTTTAATTTTAGTTCGTATTGATTCGTTTCTTACATCTTAATCCTCTTAACTGTTTACTTTCCCCATTCCTTTGTATTCTTATTTTTCTAATTATCCTTTCGTCTAATATTCTCTGGCGTCTAATCTTCTTCCTTTTCCCCCTTCCCGCAACTGACGATTAGGGCTAATGGCGATACCCTCTCTTAAAAAAAGCGTGCCGAAAGTTCTTCCTCCGGAGAAGTGCCTTGCTAGCAGTGCATTTCACGGATTCGGTCTCTCCTAGTGTGATAAGGAAACGAGCTTATTAGATAAGGGAGTAAGGGAGTCATCTTTTTTACGGCTCCCTAGAGGAGGACTGATATAAACAAAAAACTTAAAAATAAAATAAAATACTATTAATCAAAAAAAGTCAAACCCTGGGATACTTTTTCGAGAAGCCGCAGAAAGTTGTAGGTACTTGTGATAAAGGCGTGCTCCAGTCCACAAGTTATTTTATCCAATCAAAAATGTATTTAATTTACTCTGCCATGCTAAGGAATAACGCCGTATGAACATTTGAGGTTTGCCAAATTTCCTCCGAAAAAAAATGTTCATTCTCTGGGAGAATTGTGAATATTTTCGCTTGAAATTTTCAGATAGTTGAAGTCTGATCGTGTACAACATTCTCTAAAAAAAATTCAAAGAAAAATATTCAGTTTTCTCTGAAAATTCGAATTGTATCAAAAGAAATTTGGCAGCGTCAGAACGCTTATACGGCGATTCTTCTTAACATGACATGACAGTATTTTGTACAAGATTTACTCACCGCGTCTGTTTTGTAGTTTGAGATTAAGAATGATTGAAAATGAGATCGTTTTCATAATCTTACCTAGAACAGAACAGAGAGAAATAAACATTAGTAAAATATCGAAAAAAATTAATAGGAAAGGCATTATCAGAACTTGTATTACTGAGAAATCAACGCAAAGCACATAAATAGAGTCACCATCCCCCACTCCCCGGATCCTTGGTTTATGACCAAAATTCGGTGTGCCATCCTGTCAACTGTTTCATGATTTTTTGTGTCTGTTGGTCGATTATCTATTTACAGCTTTTTTCTAGTTGAGAGTAAGCGCGTAATTGGTCCGAAACGTCCTGAATGTGTTTTCGTTCTATTTAAGCTTTTCATACACATTTTAACTGTCTTTTTTGTATTTTATTTTTCATTTGAATTATTATTAGTTCGTGTTATTTCTTACCACTTGTTTATTTTAATAAATCAATAAAAATTACCCACTACCTAATTACAAAAATAGCTTGAGCACACTTTGCCTATGCGGTCACGACTGCAAAAATGTCAAAGGAAAACCGATACAGCCAGCGCAGAGGCTATTGCGCATCGGTACGGCGCAACGATACAACTATTCGTACTCTCTGAAATGCGGGAGGTATCACGACGCAATTGAAGGCGTTTTCAAAACCGCCAAGATTCGATAAATTCGCATTAATTTCGGTAGCACAATCATGGAATGACTGATCCCAATGCAACACTTGTACGCACATCTCCTAACTTTAATCTTACAGGCAAATTCGCATGCGGACTTTGGATTGCAATACGGAGCTGTTATATTTAGCTCATCCGTAATAGAACGCACACATGTTAGTGAAATTACCTCATTGAAAAATGTAGGGCAATAAACATTTGAATAACAATTGAATAAAGAAAGGCTCGTGTTCTTATGACTTTTTGAATCCAGAGAAAGAACGACGAAATATTTTAAGGTATCCCAATGAAGAAATTTCGGCCGAGTTCTCGGGAAATTATAATGAATTTAAGGTTTGCAGCATGGATAACCATATTTGCCCTTAAGCCGCCAATGGCGTGGCGTGCTTAGCGATAAATCGATTGACCTGCCATTTATACCTATGCAAAGGAACGATAAACAGGACGAGCACTTTAACGAATCGCTTTCTTTACCATAGCCCAAATGAGGGAATATTCGAAAATCGATCATCACGCCCAGAAGTTGCACAAGAAATTTCCATCGAATGAAATTTCTTTGTTACCACAAAATGTCAAAAATGCGTATTTTTCTAACAGAATTTGTTTTTTATTTTTAAAGAGAATAATAATGCGTCAATTAACCGATTGGAGCGCGTCCTTCTCTCAGCTCTTGCTCTCTGGTCTTCTCTCACTCTGTCTCTTCTGGCAGTTCTGGCTCTTCAGGGTGGGACCGGGACCCTAACCTCAAATTTCAAACTGTAATAGCCTAAATAAATCATTTGATTGGTTTCAAGAATATTTCACGAGCCCGCCCTCCCTTTTGTACCAAAAAAGAAGGATATACTATTAGGGTACTAGGATTCATTAGATCAAGAAAGTGTTGCTCTACATAGAAAGCTAACGTCTTACTTTATCCATTTTATAAAAAAAATTTATTTTGGTGTTCAACCGTACGGCTGTGTGTTCAAACAAAATTTAAGAAAAAAAATCAAAATTATGTTTTTGGCTATTTTACTCAACTTTCTGGCATTTCTAATTCCCTTTCACAGTTTACCACAGCAATATAAATAACTTAAGGAATTCATAAGTTCATGGGTTTTATCCTGAATTCTGCGTGTTAAATGAAATTTGAATGAAATTTCTTTTTTTAATCGTTCATAAAATGGTTATTAGTTCCTTAAAAAACCACTGTTTCACCGCCTCCCACTACTTGCCATTATTGCCGCGCGGCAGTACGAGTTGCGAAATTTTGCGATGTTCACCCACAAATGTTGACTTTACTTTTATTGAAGTTTTACTCACCCTCCAAGAGAGTATTCACTCGTTTACTCCTCACAAAGCGAGGCGTAATTTATCCTCCTAACCCGCAAATCAGAATCAGATTTTGTATTTCATTGTGAGCTATTTTCGTTCCCCGGTTTTGTATCAATATTTCCAATGTGCCTCGCGAGCTAAATAGACCCTACGAGACGAAAAAACCCCCTAAGAAAACCCATTTTTACACTGGGCAAAGGGATTAATCTTTTTTAAAAAAAAACCGGTTTCTTCCAACCTTAGCGGTGCTGCTTAACCACGGTTTCCTTACCGGCGCCGAAATGCCCGCGTGGCGCTCCGGTCGAATATGAGCGTTTTTTTCGTGCACCTGCGGTAGAGCACTGCGACTCGACTGATGATCTGCTCGCGCTAGTTTGATCGTGCGCGACTCTGGAAACTCGGTTGATGGCGAACCGAGATGAGGCGTGGAGTCGGCCGGCCACGGACTGATTGTGCATGAGCCGTGCCCAGCCGCGCGTGAGATTTGCTAACCGCTCAATCTTCAGCCCGGCAGCAGCTGCTCAAACCCCGCTGCCGATTTGAACTTCCTAAACGAGACAGTATTTTGCAATTAAGAACTTTTTTCTTTAGAAAAAAAAAAGAAGAAGAAGAAGAAGAAGAAGAAAAGTGCTGGGTTTTCTGGGCTGGGGAAAATATGGAGCCGGTGGAGTCTTCTGGAGAATATAGCACCCTCGCGGGCTAATTGATGAAATTGATAGACAAAGCTATAGACGAAGATACAAAAGGGATATGGAGGGATCCTCTTGATGGTGGAAGCGGGTGATTGCAATGGACATAGGAAGTAGGTAGGTAATAGGCGAACTAACGGCAACCCACGAGGGACCCTATAGTTAGTGCATCATTTACCCCTTAGTCTATAAGAGCCACCCATTTTAACCAAAAGGATCGCTCCATATTCCCAATGTCTTTTTTTCTATCGCTTTGTCTGTCAATTTCAACTGTCAGCCCGCAGGCCTGGAATTGGCGCGAGCCAGAATAAAGATTAATTCTGAAATGGCATGGATTTCTAAGGTTTTTGAAGAAAGCATTTCCTAATTTTTCACTTTCCACGGATGCTGGGAACGAAAACTCTCATCACACATTTTGTCTGGTATGATAATGGAACTACTTACATTTAGGAATTCAGCACTATCTCTGCCTCATTGTAAAAATAACGCATACACTGATGGCCTCCCACTTTAAATGGGTGCTTTCATAGATAAGCTGAAAGTATCAGTTCCTCAGCTGCGCATGGGTGCAGAGGTACTATCCGAGCAAAATTAGGAGTTCGATCAAGATTCAAGGTCGGAGAGCCGAATTTACTGACTTTCCACAACTGCGTAAATTTACTGATCTGACCGGGTTTTTGCCATCTTCAAAATCCTGTTTCCGTGCCAAAACTCTCCGAGAAATATCACCGAGTTTAACTCAACAGCTCCACCGAAATTTATTTTTCTCCATCTCTATATTATACAGCTACAAGCAAAATCTTGGAAGCACTATTTCTGACGAACTGCCGGACCGATAAGGATGATCTTTACATGTATGTCATCTGTAGTAGATGTAGATGTGCAAAAAATTATGAAACCCCGAACTTTTAATGTTGTAGAGCTTTTAAAGCTCATGTCACTTAAGTCCAATGTTAATAGCGTGAGAGATATGTCGTTTCCGCTAGAAACGTCAAGGTGTGGGATTCTACCTGAGTGACTCGAATAAACAATAAAACAATGGAAAAGCTCGTGAAGGGCTCCTCATTCGAAGAGTTGAGGAACGGTGCATCGCTCAGGGTTCAAGGTTCAAGGTCCAAGGTATAAGGTTTAACTCAATTTTTCCTGCATTCTTCCGGCTTCGATTTGTGGCATTGGTCAATTTACTTGATTGCTGAATTTCTATTAATATTTACAGCAGATAAACAGCAGATACAAAGTGAGAAGGCAGGCGCTGCGTCGCGTCGGGACGGACCAAATATTATTAACTCTTAACGGTCGAAATCCGATTTTTTTTTTTAAATTAAGTATTTAAAAATAACATAATAAATGGAAATTTCTCCAGTAAGTGGACTGTGAAATTATGTACATCCAGCTATTCCTCATCATTTACAAATCTGAGTGTTACGTCAAAAATTTTGAAATCGATGCAGCTCGAACACAAAATGGTGTATTAAAATGGAAGAACATTTTTGCCTATACATATGCGTATAAGAGCCCGCGAGGCGCCCTCTCGGGGGTTGGGCCGCGTAGCGGTCAGGGGGCAGGGCCCCCTAGTTTAAAGATAAAAATAAAAAAACAGAGAATAAAGAATCTGGAATATAATTGCGGCGGTTCAGCTTCGGACAACAGCGTACAGATCGGGAGGAAACATCGATTTGGTGTCGCTATATCCGTCTCTGTTACCGTCACCAGGAGTTGAATGAGTGAATGTTGATATAACCTTGAAGCTCATGCGAAAATGTACCCGTTAGCATTTAATTACGAATGGCACACTAATTTTTTCGAAAAACAAGTGTCAAAGTAGACCATTTACCTATATCGATGGCCAAACTACGAAACCACGCACCTCCATTCGTGAGATTGCAGACTTCCTGTCATACTTCATTTACTCTTTGGAGAACAAGTCATCGTAATTTCTTGAAAACGGCAGAAGGCGAAATTGCAAGGGCAAATTTTATATATAATCTCAAAAAATACACCAAATCTGACCAAAACTAAAGGAAAGTTCAAATGTTTCAAGAGACGCACATATAAATTGACGCAAACAATTGTAGGGGCAAACTAAAACTGTATGACATTCCGGATAAATTCCCATATTTTTCCGTTCCTGTTGAATCGAAGCATTTCCTTGATTTTTCCGAGTCCTAAACCACGGTGTCAGGACTGGAAAAAACCGGAATCCATCTCGGAATAAAAACTTTCAGAGAAAATCAGAGAAAAATCAGGGAATCTATTCCTCTTCCACCGGCTATAAACACCATTTAAAAGTGTTGGTTATTGCACGTGAGCCGTCATTAATGATCTCTAGAATCTTCAAATCGTCAAAATAATAGGGAAGTTTTCATTGACCAGATAATACATAAAAAATCGCTATCGAAATTAAAACTTTTAATGCACGCCAAATAATCGGCAGAAATATGAAAAAAATTATGTTCAAATCTGGGACTCCGGAAAATTTGCGGATCCCGCAAATTGGCAAAATTTATCTTTCTCCATTTAAACCTACCGAAATGTATCGAATCTCGGAGGGACTGGGAGGTTCGACACGAATCGATTATTCTACACAGGTTTAAATGAAGGCAAGCCAGTGATGCCAAATTGCTGGATCCGCCTCTTCTCCGGAAAATTATAACTTGTTTCTCAAGAAAATCCTGAGAAAATGGGGGGGGGGGGGAATGAAAACTCTCCAACTGGGGAAAAATTCCTGAGAAATGGGGTTCATCAGGGAATGAAAATCGTCCAGGATTCTAGCAACCGTGTCCTAGACATACTGATTTCTCCTGACATTTCAAGACCTCGCCACCCTTGCGAAACGACAAGACTCGGAAAACGAAGCGACAATTATAGGAAATCACGGGGGAGAAGCCGCGAAGCTCCGCATTCTCTGCCGCGTCGCTGCGGCGCTGCTCGGCGACGCGCCAGCGCGATAATGAAAGCACGCGACGAATTTCTGGAAGCTAAACAAAGCATCATCAAGCGTCTGATTGTGCTCGTATCGGCGCGCGCCATAGTGCATCGTGCACGCTACTCCAACGGAGCCGAGTGCAAACGAATCGGAATACACAGCGACACCGACAGGCAAGGTCGTCTCCCAAGGATCCCGCCGATGCATATGCAGGTGCGCTAATCCCAGCTCCACTGACCCACTGCCGCGGTCGCCGCGTTCGACGCGACTCGACGCGACGCCCACCAGGAAGTCGCGATTAAATATCCAATCGCTCGTTCCGTTCGTTCACCTCATCCTCATCTGCCTCCATTGTCCGTCCATCGCGGAACGGGAAGTAAAAACCCTGCCGCAAGCGCCAGGGTTTTTCCGTGGGGTTGCCGGCAAGTAGGGGACGGTTCTTTTTGTAGTCCGCGCATTTACCGCGGCATGAGTGTATTTTCCGAAGGGTAGTGTCACATTGGGGAATGAAATCATTTACCCTACCCCTCTTGCCACAGATATGTTTCAAGACGCAACTCCTACCCCCCCCCCCCCTCACCCGTAAAAACGGTAAATCGCCACTATTATGGAACGCGCTGGCCGATTTCGCTGAAATTCAATAGGAAACCAGTCTCAGTAGATATCTAAGTACCATCAAAATTTCAGCTCAAAATATTCATTTTTACTCGAGTTATCGCGTGGACAAAATTAAACCTCCCCCCACTTTGACCCCTCGCTGTGCGAAAAGTAATTAACGTATTCCGATTTTTTCTTCACAGTTTGAAAGTACTCTTAGGGGACTATAAACCCCAGAAGTTTCGTTTCAAGAAACTTAAAAATTAACTGCCGCTCAACGCTCTGAAAACTGGAAAATCCTCACGCTGGCTGAAATACATACATACATACATACATACATACATACATACATACACCCTTACATACATACATATAAAATGAATGACATATATATTCGTGATCTACAGCTCGAGATCGGTGCTCTTAACATGGTCCCAGGTCTAGGTCCCACCATGAGGGAGAACGCAATAGTGTATCTTTCCTTCGGAAAATCTATACTATAAGCTCCGAGACCTCCTAATTTTGCGAAACTGGTAACGCTTAGTTCCAGCGTTCTACCGGGCCGATTTTCATGATTTTTGCGGCTATCGACGGGCAATTGTCTCTAGATAAGCCAACTCTTTTCAGATTTTCAAAATATGGCCCAGGTTTTTTTATATTACGTGGTAAAGTTGCGAATTCTCCCATTTAAACAATGTAAATTTATACTTTTTGTCATAGTTCGTTTGAGCGTTCTACCGGGCCGATTTCCATGCTTTTTGCGTAAATCGACAGGTAATTGGCCCTAGATGAGCCCGCTTTAATCAGATTTTGGAAAAAGGACCCAGGTTTTTTTAAAATCACGTTATAAAAGTGACTGAGTTTACAGAATGCTCCGGTACTGCTACCGCTATGCGCGGGAGGATGCGCAGTGGTCGAGGAGGTTGCGCAGTAGCTGTGTAGCCTGCGCATCAGCTCTACACTTATCTACACAAGATTCGCACCTGCGACCTCAAGTCGAGAGGTGGCTGAGTCGTCTAAGACGTCGAATGCGTCCTCTGTGAACTCGGTGTGGGTTCGATCCCCGACTCATGTAATCTAAATTATTACTTGACTTTACCATTGTTCATTGTTTTACTGCAATATTTCATCAAGCAGTCATTCCAAAACGCGTCCTTTTAATTTCAAAGTAATTTTAAGTAAAGTTTAAAATTAAAGTATACCTTATATCGTAATTTTTTAGGGTAAAAATAAAACTAACACTGATAGGAGGGTAAAAATAGGGCCGCGAAGCGGCCCATTGATGGCGCGGAGCGCCTTCAGGGGGTTGGGCCGCGTAGCGGCCAGGGGGCGTAGCCCCCTAGTACACTAAAAATGCGCCTTAGACGTCTCCATCGCGCAGTGGATCGAGTCAATGGGAGAGGTCGGACAAAATTTGGAAACTTCAAAAACTTTTAACTCCGTTCATACAAAATTTTGGGGTTCTAAAAGTAGTTCCATTGGTTTCCGCATGAAATTTTCTTCTAAAAGCGCCGCTTGAAATTTAAAATTTTGAAATTTAAATTTGAAATTTAAAAATCGCGGAACAAGAAGTAAAATTGCACCTTAATACGTCTCCGCCGCACAGTCAGGGTGTCTACTAAAACATGCTGGTCAAAAATCAGTACTTTTACAGTGGTTTTTCAGTACATTCCTAAAAAATTCAGTGCCTCCTCAATAGAAAAATTCAGTACTTTTTTGGTACCTTCATTCGACGAAATTCGGCAAATTTAGGAATTTGAATTTCCCGCTCAAATTGCGACAAAAATGACAAAAAAATGAAAAAAATTCCGGACCTTCTAGCGGAATTCCGCACTTTTTCAGTACTTCCGGACCGCCCTTAAAAAATCAGTGCTTTTTCCGGACTTTTCGGAAATTTTGGACTTGTAGACACCCTGACAGTGGATCGAGTCAATGAGAGAGGTCGGACAAAATTCGGAAACTTTAAAAGCTTATAACTCTATTCATACAAAATTTTGAGATTTTAGAGGTGGCTCCATTGGTTTCCTCATGAGCTTTTCTTCAAAAATCGCCCCTTGAAATTTAAAATGTGACGAAATAAACATCAAAACTTGCAGTTTTAGTCAACAATGTAATGCCCGGCCTCTCATATTGACTCGATCCACTGTGCGTTGGTCCGGGCGCCAGCGCCGCAGCTTCCTATCGAGTATTCATCGCAGATAATAAGATTTAAGAAAAGAAAACTTGAAAATTGGCTCGGACATCCACGAAAACACGTTATTAGCTCCGATGGAGGCCGTTGAGTTGCGTTTTCGTTCGACTGTTTTCAACTCCGCATACGGTGGGAAATACCTTGGAATGAGACGATCGTCCAAGTGAGCAGAAACTTCAGTTCACGGCGACAAAATTCCTCTGCAGCGAGCATTTTTTGTAATGGTGTGTTCAAAAATCGGATTTGGAGATTTAGAGAAAAAACTCTAAATGGTGTTTGTAAATAAATCCTTCTTTTACCTGGTGAAGTAAATCAGCATGATATTAGCATGATAACATACTGCCGGTCGGGAAAACCAGTATGATACCAGCATGATATCAGAATGATACCAGCATGATATCAGAATGATACCAACATGGTATCATACTGATTCAACATGATGTCAAGCTGATATCATACGGGCAACATGCTGAAATCACACCAGAAAAACAATGCTTATCAACTTGACCATCTATTGGAAGACGTCCGACTGGAAAACGCTGAAAACGAGTTCGAATAGTATCCCTATCCCTGCGTATCGCACAAATTTTCACAACTCAGGGATGGTCAAAGTCATGACACAGGGCTTTTCGATTAAGACTGTGACGTTCTGCGTTGGTGGATGAGGAGGATAGGGGGAGGGGGTTCATCGGCATGAATGGGCGAGTAAATACTTTAATACGTTGGGGAAGGCGCGCGGGCGTCTGGCGAGAAGGTGAACGCTAATCATGTAACCATAACATCACAGATGACGCGCACTTTCATTCCTCTCACTGTGGCCATATAGTGCCGTCCACACCCATTGTCGCTCAATCAGCTCTTGCTATGAGGGAAATTTCGACATGGAGACATAAAAAGGACAGTTTTTACGAACATCGAGTGAAATACAATAGTCTAGCTTTGGAAATAGATCTTCAACACTGGAAAAATAAAAACCTAATTCACGGAGAAAATTCTTCGGGGGTTATACACATTTTGAGAAAGTCCCGCGTCAAGTTCGCCCAGGGTGTCTACTAAAACAGAATGGCCAAAATTCAGAATTTTTACAGTACTTGTTCAGTACATTCCCCAGACATTCAGTACCTCCTTAGCGGGAAAATTCAGTAATTTTTCAGTACCTCCGATCGACGAAATTCGAAAAATTTCGAAAATTTGAATTTCTCGCTCAAATTACTATAAAAATTTTAAAAAAATATAAAATTCCGGACCTTCTTGCGGCATTTCCGCACTCTTTCTGTACTTCCGGATCGCTCTTAAAAAGTCAGTACTATTTCCGGACTTTTGGACACCCTGTCGCCAGAATCATAAAATATTTTTTGATGTAAGCTGTCCGCGACACTACTACTATGAAGCCTTGTCCACACGAGCGCGATTCGCGGAACTTCGGGTGAACTCGTTCCGGGAACTTATTATAACTTAGCTTCAACTTGTTCCTCGAACCCCTAGTTCGAGGAACTATCTCGCCCAAACTGCGCTCGTGTGAACAAGACCTAACGCATTCCCGAAGTGTCCGGAGCAATTCAAGGTGAATAAAGAGTAAAAAGTTCTCCGTATCTCAACTACCTCGAAATAATTAATTTTAGGTTCTTATAGGAAAAATCAGACAGACTTACAGCAGAATTCCTATACTACCGTGCTAAAGAAAAACGCCGTATGAACCTTCGTGAGTTAACAAATTTTCTTAGATTCAATACAAATTTTCAGGAAGACTCACGAATATTTTCCGTTAAAATGTTCATAGAATTTTCTTGATAATTGGAGCTAAATTATCCGAAAATTTCACGATAAAATAATCATATTTCCCCCTAAAAATAAACACTTTATTCGGGGAAATTTGGCAACTCTCGAATGTTCATACGGCGTTACCAAAATTCCTTTGATAAAACAAATTTCCAGGAAACTTATGAACATTTCCCTTCCGATATTTCAGATAATTTTGTTCGCAATTCCACCTAAAGTCCAGGGAAAGATATTCATAACTTTCCTCAATAATGAACATTTTATTCGGGGAAATTTGGCAACCAGGGTGTCTACTAAAACAAGTTCTCCAAAAATCAGTACTTTTACAGTGCTTCTTCAGTACACTCCCCAGAAATTTAGTACCTCCTCCACAGAAAAATTCAGTACTTATTCAGTAAGTACCTACCTCTCATTGACGAAAATCGAAACATTCCAAAAATTTAAACTCGCCAAAGCTACGACAAAAATGACGAAAAATGAATAAAATTCCGGACCTTCTGCGGAATTTCCGCACTTTTCCAGTACTTCCGGACCGCCCTTAAGAAATCAGTACTATTCACGAACTTTCCGGAAATTCCGGACTTGTAGACACCCTGGTTGGCAACTCTCGAATGTTCATGCGGCGTTCTTCCTTAGCACGGCAGTACTCTAGATCCACGTTAATGACGTAATATGGCAACCCTCGTTTAGTTTTGCCACCCACTCCGGAACGTGGCGTCGCGTCGGCGTCTCTACCTTCGCGCTCTCGCACCCCCTCCCCTCCCTGGAACCTGTTGGATAACGCCTGGAGAACGGCCAGATTTCTCGTTGGAACCGTCGGGGGCCGCGGATCGAGTGGCGAGGTTTCCGGAGGATCGACAACCGCGCCCGATATCCTCCCAGACGTCGACGTCGAGAGTGACGAGGAAGTCGCCCGATTCCGCCCTGGCTCTGATCTTAATTGTATTGAGAGGGAGCACCCGGTTTCTCTTTTTTTATTGTCGAGCCCCGTTCGGTAATTTTTTATTGCCATTCTAATTTACAAGTGGATTCGACTTCGCGCGGCTGCCGAGTCGGACACGCTCGATTTCGCGGCTAACGATAGAGGTTCGCACTGAAAAAAAAGTTACCACCCATGTCTACTTAAGCAGGCAGGCCAAAAATCAGTACTTTTACGGTACTTTTTCAGTACATTCCCAAGAAATTCAGAACCTCCTCAAAAAAATATTCGGTACTTCTTCAGTACCTTCATTTGACGAAATTCGAAAAACGTCAAAAATTACAAAAATTCCGAACCTTCTTGCGGAATTTCCGCACTTTTTCAGTGCTTCCGGACCGCCCTGAAAAAATCAGTACTATTTCCGGACTTTCCAAAAATTCCGGACTTGTAGGCACCCTACTTACGGGCTATATAGACCGGTTCTCTTATTTCCCGGAACTAGTACCAAATTTCGGAACTTTTGAGAGTTTCCTGAATTTTTTCGGAACTTTTGAAAATCCCAAAATGTTCCGGATCTTGTGCATTTTCCGGAACTTGCTCGACATTTTTGAAAAAATCTAAAAGAATCCCGGAACTTTTGACGGCCATGGAGTGGGAGAAATTGGAACAAAAAAGCTCCGAATCCCGGAAGTTTTGGCGGTCATGGAGTGGGAGCACTGATATAGACATACCGTCCGGGAGCTGGAGCCGTAGTTTCGATCGCACCGGGTGGGTGCTGCACCCGAAACTTTCGGCCTCTGAGCCCGGAACGCGGACGGTGTGTCTATATAACCCGTAAGTACGACTTCCACGGCCGGAGTTTCTTTGCAAGTGCAGGCATTTCGACAGTTTGTGTGCACGGGAACCAGAATTGGACCGCGTTAAGCAGGAAGGAACTAAGCCATATCAGCTATTGCCAAATTAAACTGGGCAATTAATTCTTTGGATGAGAGCGGGTGTGCGGATTCTTTTGAAACTTTTGAGGAATTTGCTTCGTGCTGTGCAGAAAATTCACTGAAATTCGCACTAAACCATTCTATCACGTGACAAAATAGACGTCAAAATTAGTAGTTTTAGTCAAAAATGTCATGTCCGACTCTTTAGATGACTCCCTTCTTTGAGCTTCATGAAGGTTGCAAAAAGGGGGGGGGGGGCAAAAATGAAGGGGGGGGGGAGGTTGCATGAAATTGCAATGGAGGAAATGTATTGTGATGCTTACGTTCTTACACTATCGAATGGTCCATTTCGAGCTACGAGGCTTTTAATTTCGTCCTCGCTCTGCAAATATAGAATTATGACTTCACTCAAACATGAGCCCTAAAAAGGATGGAATATGCGGAAGCCGAGGCTCATCTCAAAGCGTACTCATATTGGCGGAGCGACGAACTATGAAACATGTCTGATACAGCATGAGAAAGAGCGAGAAAAAGGGGAGAGAAAACGAGAAAGGACACCTAAAAATAAAGCCATGTTACGAACACTGTTGCCGACTCGGGCGAAAATTTTAAGTTGAGTGTACAAAAAATAATACGATCATTTTTTACGAATAAAGGGGTCGTGCAGTTTTGGTCTATAATTTTACTGATTTTTGGGAGAATTCAGAAGAAAAATCAGTGAAATTTTCAGTTAGAAACGCTCAATACTCAATACACAATCAAAACATATTTTGCGTGTGGAAATTTTACGAAGTTTAGAAAAAAATTTAAAAAAAACTTAATTACAATTAAGTTTTGTTGTGCGGGAAACAACGTATTGTTTCCGTAAGCAGTTCATCGCTAGAGTTGTTAGCCTCCTCCGAAAAGTTGGATCGCTTGGACATGCGCCCCTAAGGGTTGCCACAGAATTTAGAAGATGCAATTCCCTGACATTTCCCTGATTTCCCTGACACATTTTGGGTGACAAAACGACGATTGAATTACGCCAGATGATTAGCAAGGCATTAATACGATTACGAATAGTTTTCAGGCAGAATTTGTTGTTTGAAACGTCGAATCTATTCCAGGCAGCAAATAATGGTGACCGAGCAATTTTTTCCTGACATTTTCGTCCTTTTCCCTGATATTTTCCGATATTCCCTGACTGTGGCAATCCTGGCCCCTGCTCGTAGCTGCTATTCCAAAAGGTTCTTTTTCGTCACAGTGTGAGGAAGCAATGATTGCAGGCACGATTCGGCAGCGAGGAGGAGGAATGAGTCAGTGATACATCCCTTGACGGGTCTCGACTCGAGCGCACTGAGCACTTTCGACGGAACCACCAAATTGTTACAAAATTAAATCCGGTCGTTTTAGACCCGAGTCGAGTCCCCCGCCTCCGCCTCCGCCTTCGACCGGCGATTTTCCCGCGAGGAGCAAGAAGTCGGCGGCCGCCGCGGTCGGCCTCGCTCCTCGCCCGCCGCACACGGGAACGAGCTCATGGAACAAGTCGCACATGAAATTTTTTACGAAACCTCCAAATTTTGAGGTTAATCTTGTCACACAGAGTTGCCACAAAATTTAGAGAACGAAATTCTCTCACATTTCCCTGACACACTCTGGTGAAATTCTCTGACAATGGACCACTAGACAAGGTACGAATTTAAGCGATCTGATACATGTTTCTTAACCAGAATTTCACGTAGAAAACGACTCACACAACGAAAATTACGGAAACCAACTCCTAACGAAGATATTAACGTTTTTATTTCACATTGGTTACGAGGAATTTGAACTGCCCGCTCACAAGAAACTCAGAACTCTACGTGAGTCAAATCGCCCACTACGACGGTTTCAGCAAGCTTCTCAATCGAGCAATGTTCATTTCCCATCATGTGTTGTTCAAACTATAAGCAATTTGCTATAAGCTGAGCCAAAGTGTCAAGATTGAGGTTGCCAGATTTTTATATCGCAGAGGCTATCATGAGAACGTTTAGCGTGCGATGTGAGTCACGTAGAGCATTGAGTTTTCATGAGCGGGTGGTTTGAATTCACGCATTAAGAATCATTAAATATCTTCGGAAGGAGTTGATTTCGGTAATTTTCGTTATGCGCATCGTGTTTTACGTGAAATTTTGGTTAAGAAACATGTATCAGAATGCTGAAATTCGTACCTTGTCTGGTGGACTATTGAGGATATGTCAGACGCTTAAAAAGACATGCTTGGTTTCCAAGTAAAATTTGTTGTTCGAAACGTCAAACCTATTCTAGTGAGGAGATAAAGGTGACTTAAAATTTTTCCCTGGCATTTCTAGGGTTTCCCTAACTTTTTAAAATTCCCTTCCATTTCCCGGTTTCCCCCGGTATTTCCTGACTGTGGCAACCCTGGTAACATTATAAATTTGCGGTGCTCCTTGAAGCAAGTTTTACGAGAAAAATCAATAGAGACAATTTGAAACTCCTACATTTCAGGGGCTTATACGGCAGGGCACATGCGTGCAGTTTTTGAAGAAATTGAAATATTCATGAACTGAACTAAACCTGGTTTGGACGTATCTTCTGTGAAAAATCCACGACTAAAATGGAACTTTAAAGCATCAAAAAGTGAGTTTAAAGTTCCTTTCTGCCATGAGGCTTTGTGTAATTTTGAAACTTTTAACATGTATTTCTTGAAATAGCAAACTTCATACCGGTCATACTTCATGTTTTCCTAGGAAAACCACTCAACTTAATCTCTTGAAAACTTCCTTCATTTTTCTTCCCTATTAGCAGAATGTTCCATATAAATGCTAAACAACATAGTTGACATGTATCTCTTCGAAAAGAATAGACAAGGAACAGAGAATTTTGAAAAAGACAGTAGAGATACGTGGTTTCGCACTTCAGCCATCGAAAAACTTTTTAGGTTCCAAATCATGTCTGAGCTCTGATTGACTTATTCGACTGTGCGCCTCCCGCGGCTCACCAGAGCGGGGAAGATGCGATTTCAGTTTTTATACCCTCGCTCGTAGGCAATTCGTTGAGTCAACGGGGGTGGGGGGGGGGGGGGGATGGCGGGAAAACCATGGGGCGCTCCGCTCGAAACGTCGCGTCGGCTACAATCCCCGAGACGGGTCCGCTAAGATAACTTCCAAATAATGATCGTCTCGTTTCCCGGTTCATTTTAAGACGGCTGAATTGAAGATAATGGACCAAAGGACCATTAGACGCGGTAAGAATTAGAGAACTGGCGGAGTTTTTGTCAACATTTTTAAAGGGGTTATAAGGTTAAGGAGCCGTCTAAGTGATACGTAAGGCACTTAAGCCGACTTCCTTTCTCTCTAGTAAGGCAACCTTTCCCTTTTGATTTACGTTAAACTCGCCTGACTCTTCTGGTGCAACTGGTTTTCTCTGAGATCTACTCCCTAACTGAAAAAAAGCTCTCAAGTTGAGGCCACAATGGAGGGGATTTCCCACGCTATCCTGAGAGTCCACCTCTACATCAAGACAAACTCTCCATGCGAAGATAGGGAGCAAATACATTAGCAGGGTTGCCGCGTTTTCAGTTTTAAAGTCCCCAGATAAAGTGGCAACCCTGTCAAGGTATTTGCTCCCTATCTTTGCATGGAGAGTTTGTCTTGATGTAGCCGTGGACCCTCAGGATAGCGAGGGATATCCTTTCCATTATGGCCTCAACTTGAGAGCTTTTTTTGAGCTTGGGAGTTGATTTCAGAGAAAACCAGTGGCATCGTCGTGTTTCTCGCGATCTTTTACATAAGAATCAATAGTCAAATCGCAAATTCCTCACACATGCAACATCTCGATTTGGACCACATTTAGCGATTGGAAACTACAATTTCTGGCTCAGTTTAGAAACAACGTACATACCATTAGTTTCCCAATGCACACAAGTATTTTACGGATGAGCTAGAAATGGCAGTTTCTAACTGCAAAATATTGTCCATTTGATACGCCGGATTCAGTAACTATATTAAAAAAACGGAAATCTCAGTTAAAGCTGGTGTTTTGGGGGGTCTTTGAGGGAGTATTGGACTGAACAAGGCTAATAACTTGTTTTTTCGGCCTATACACAGATGGTTTTATTAAAGGGGTTAACCTTGTATTACCCCGTACAGCTAGAAATGATTTTTCGTGGCAAATATAATTTTTTTAAGAGGAGGGTTAACATAAGAGTGAGGTTAACCCCCTCCTTTTCGTAAGACTTCGCAAGGTAGGCTCAACTCCTCTCCCTCTTAATAGCTTACGTAATATTCGAAAGGACCTTACACTCTTACACATACACAGCAATGTGTTTCGGAGTAAAGGATTAATAATAGCGGAAATGGTCCTGTCGGTATGCTCTCTGTTATTTTGTGTTGTTCTTTGATTTTTTTAGCAACCCAAGCTAAGACGACATCAACTCTGCATCGCAAACTTACGCTGGCCCGCGAACACCGACCAACACAAATCTCTGAGCGGGTGCTCTTCCGGCTAAGCTATCAGAATTTGTAGAACAGAAACGTACACCTATTCCGAGAGAAAATAAATGGGTCGATGTTGAAACCGAACGTTTCCATCATCAATGGGCCTTGGAATACAGGCATTTAGATGGAGCTTGAAGCTCATCGGAAAATGAGCTTGGGAGGTTGTAAAGTCCACCGATTCAAATGCGGGCCGAATTTCCGAGAAATGATTCCGAAGTTGGTGCCGTTTAACTTGGGCGTAGTTGTTCATCTGCCGAGCCGAGCGGGTGGAATCTATCCCTCTTTCGCGCGGTGCCGTGGCGTGCTTCCCGATAAATCGAGTTATCTGCCATTTAAACCAGTGGAAAAGGATCGATAAACAGGATGTTCGCAACGAACACCTTAATAATCTATTCTTTACTATAGCCTCGAATGGAGAAATATCGATAATCGATCGTTCACGCCACGCCATTGCTTCCGCGTAAACCGAAGGAAGCTCGCGTAATAAGCGAAGGAACCTATTTCATTCCCGTGTAAAGTTGAACGGTAACTGTAACACCGTCGTGCTTAGGAAAAACGCCGTGTAACATCTAGGCGTTGCCGTATTTCTTCATACAAAATATTTATTTTGGAAGAAAGATAATGATATTTTTCATTCAAATTGTCTGACCCATCAGATTAAATAGCTGGTAAAATTCTCTTCAAAATTGAAAGAAAAATATTCGCAAGTTTTTCTCAAAATTCGTTTTTTATCAAAGGAAATTTGGCAAAGTCCGAAGGCTCAGGCGATGTTCTTCCTTAGCACGCGTCAGAAAAACGTTGAATTGACGGATCGAACGTCATTCCTCTTCGCGGCTCCGTAATTTCATTTTTCGTCGGGGATCAGGTTGTAAATTATTTTTTCAAAGTGAAACCCTCCCGGGGAGGGAAAGCTTCCACACACCGCACTCGTTCCTCTCTCAACCTCTCAATTTCACGTCTCAGATAGAACGAATTTTTTTCAAACCTCTAGAATTATATCTTAAGTAATAGAGATACTATTTGAAACACACTGGAAAAAAAAACCACATTGGATCTAGAGTCTAGACTCTTAAAAACATCGACAAGAAAAAATATTCTTGATTCAATCAGATTCAAGCTTAAATCAAGAACCAAGCCTCTTAATTTAAGCGGATTTCCTTTTGATTTAAGCTTAAATCTGATTGAATCAAGAGTCCTCTCTCTTGTCAATGTTTTCAAGAGTCTGGACTCTAGATCCAACGTGTTTCTTCTCCAGTGCAAGGATTTTTCCTGTTTTTTCAACGAGAAACAGTCATGACATGCTCAACGATATTCCTGTTGATCCGACCGTAAATTTTTTTGAGTGTAAAACAGTTCAATTTATGAACCAAGCCCCCAGATGCGTATCTACCTCTAATCATCTGATCTAGCCATCAGCATTAGATTCCAGGTTTGCAATGGGCGTTTTGGGCTCGAAAATTTTTGTTGAACACCCCTCAATACTTATTTGGCAATAATGATTCAATTTTGAGTTTTTAAAGATTGACGAGGACGATCAAAAATTAATTAAACGTTTGGAAAAATTTGTGGCGTTGCAATGTGATTAAACTCTCTGACTCAGACTTTAGCGCATTGAACATCTCTATTTCGGGCTGAACATGGAAGACGTCGACGCAATAAGGAAATTCGGTAAAAACGGCGGCTGTTTCATCCGGCGCGACAGCCGGTGCGCACCTGAATCAAAGTTGATTTTGTCTTGAAGCCGCGATTTTGTAACTTTTTGTTCCTCTCGCTAGACCGTGAGTCTGTTCTGGCTCAGCGCGCGGAAACTTGCGAATTCCGTTTGAATTTTATGTATCGACTTCCTCACTTTCACACGCAAATTGCCCCAATCCACCGAAAGATTTTTTTCTCGACCAAAACATGCTTCAAGAAAGTTTAATCCTGAGACCTGCGAGTCTCAGGCGCCAGCTCGGGCGTTACCTTGTGGCGTCATCAAAAAACAACAAAAAGACAAGGGCGAAATATACTCACTATTTGAAGATGTTACGTAAGTGTAGTAAATACTCGTAAATGATATTTACCTGAAACAGAACAATGATGACAATTATTACACAGCAATCAGACTGAAACAACAGATACAGAAAACAGAAGTCGGATCAGCGTGCAAAGAGGCATGACAATGTGAAGTCGTCAAAATTGCTGGCACGTTTATTATGTGCTCACAACTAGTGGCATGGCAGGCTTTGCGATAAAGCGATTGCTTCTCCATTTAAACCTACAGAAAAAGATCGATTATCACGGCTTTCCCCGTGTTCGCTGGATCAGTCAGTTTATTCAAATTCGATTAGTCGCACTTCGAAGAAAACTAGATTTCGGTTGTTTATCGCTCTCTCCGCTAATATGGTTAATTACTTACATACAAATTCTCAGTTATTTCTGAAGGTGTCGGATCAGGTTTTCATTGAGCAACTATACTTATCGATAAAAATATATTCAAGCTAATTTTGAGACAGACCACGAAACAACTGAAATACTTTCCGGAGACTGAGATTTTGATTGTTTTCAGTATTGGGACATTCTTCTTTATTTTTGGCTGAGCAAAGTCCGATGAAAGGCTTCACATCTACGCTCCGAGGCCGCGAGTAAACTTTAAAGCTCACCAGTGAAAGTAGCGACGGATCGTAAATTACATTCAAAAGGGCTTAAATCCCCCAAAACGCTCGCGGCCTTTGACAACAGACAAATTGCTTTAAGATATTTTTAAATAACCCAATTAAGTCATTTACTTTGGACAAGAACCCATGATAATCCGGCAGGCAGACTATCTAAGTTTTTTTTAAACGTTTCTCCGTCCATCCAGTGTCCAGACATCTGCACTTTTTTTTTAACTCTTCAACGTCTCAAGGCCTGCTCGACAACCCCCCACCCCCCACCCATCCTCTTTCGGCAACCATCTGGGGCCTAATTAGACCGAGTTTAGTGTCGAGTTAATTAATTGAAACTTCATAATCATTCACAGAACACGATTCAGAACTTCACACCGTTAACTTTCCCCCGACTCCGCGGAGCTAAGTATCAGTGGCGTGGCGTGCTTTGCGATATATCGATCGACCTGCCGTTTAAACCTATGGAAAAGGATCGATTATCAAGGTGTTTGCAACGAACACCTTAATAATCGATTCTTTACTACAGCTCAAAATGGAGAAATATCGATAATCGATCATTCACGCCTCGCCCCTGGCAAAAACACCGTATGCGCATCAAACGTTGCCAGACTTTCTCAGATAAATGATTTTAGTTACGGACAAAGTAATGCATAGTTTCCCTTCAGCTTTCAGGAATATTTGGCTAAATTGAGAATAAAATTTCCTGAGAAATTCGAAAAAGATAACGTCATTAGTTCTCTAGAAAATCCATATTTTATCTTCAGAAATTTGACAACGTTCGAAGATTCGCGCGACGGATTTATAAAGCAAGCCAGCGGCGCTTTTAATGTGCGCCTTTAATGTGCTCATCGTGTTTTATCCGTCATTTACCTTCGGCAAAATGGATTCGCAAGCATTGGCGGATTCAGCAATTTGGCAACACCGAATTTCCCTTATTTAAACCTCTGGAAATAAATCGATTCTTGGAGGGGCCAGGTGCTCCGACAAGAATCGATTATTTAGCATAGGTTTAAATGGAGGAAATTCGGGGTAGCCAACTTGCTGGTTCCGCTTCTGTTTGCAAGTCAAAATTTGCTCAAGATGTAGTGACCCGTTGATTCAACGGATTTACAAGAATCAGCCTAAAGTACATCAGACGCTACCTGATTTATTTTTCAAAGTTTCATTTTTTACCAGAGAACTAAGCAACATTCTGTGTCGAAATTTTGTAAGCAAATTCTTCTTGGCCTGATAAGAATCCACAGAAAGTTTGAAGGCGTCATGCAGGTTGCTTCTGTTATATATATAAAAAAAAATAAATAAATAAAATAAAAAAATGAGGCATGAGTGCTGCTGTGCTAAGAAAAAACGTCGTATGAACCTTCAGGCGTTGCCAAATTTAATTTGATAAACCGCCAATTTCCTGGTAAACTTATGAATGTTTTCCTCCCAATTTTTCAGATACTCGTAATATTGTTCACCATTTCACCTGAAGATTCTGAAAATTTAGAGGAAAAATGACCATCTTACCTCAAAAATAGTAATTTTATCGAAGGAAATTTGGCAACTTTCAAACGTTCATACGTTGTTCTTCCTTATAAGCACGGCAGAGTGGGAGTCTGGCGACATGAAATGCAGTCGAGCTGATTCTAGTTGAATCCGTTCAATTC